>NC_086194.1:9271573-9581178 GCF_035770615.1 Melospiza melodia melodia
CCTTGGAGGCTGAATGCATTAGTTTGGTCACCCAAACTCACAAGTGAAGTGATCTGGCTACTTCTGCAGTTTGGGCAATGCACAGCAATGCTGCAGCAGCATCAGCTCAGCCCAGGTGACAGCAGACAACATTTACACACCACCTGGGCCAGCCCTACAGGTGTTTTCTAACACTTTTCTACTGGTGGCTGTAACCCACCAGTACCTTCTGCTGTGGAATAAAGTCTCTGTTTATCCACATTATTCTCTCTGAATTAAAATATTCCTTCACACAGTAGTTCCTAAGTTGGTTTTTGTTTGTTTTGCTGTCCTCTGTTTTTTCTCAAGTGAGCCCAAAAATCCCAACTTGAAAGCAGCATTTCAGTTGAGTTTTCCCTAATCCCACCAAGAACCAAAATGGTAACTTGACTGCCTTCATGCCAGTTCCTCTCACTGCAACCTGGAATAACGTTTTCCTTCCAAACACAATTACCCCCTTGTGCCTTTACATTCCATGCCATGCTTCAGTGACTCCTAGCCTTTTGCATCCATCTTTAATTCATTTTATTCTGCAGATTTCAAGATCACTTTCCAAGTCCCTTTGCTTTCTGACAATTGTCATCCAAAGGGAGCAGAATTCCCTCAAGTGTAATATCATTAAAAACAAAAGTGTAATCATGTGGATGATAACGATTAATGGCAAAGTGCTACAACTGGTCCCCAGACAGTCATTCCAGTTTAATCAATTGGATATTTATGATTTGAAATTAATTTTGATGTGTCTCCCATCATAGTAATTTTTCACTGTATTTCTTTAGTTCACATATTATTACAATCATTATCATCTTATTGTTGAAAAATGGCTTTGCAAAGTTCCCTGCTTCAATGAAATACTCAGCACTCCCAACCTGAATATATTCAACTGAGTTGAATATTTTAAGACATTTTTTAACATAACACTTTTAATATTGACCATATTTGAACCTTTTTTGGGATGTCTGTAACCTTTAAAATTCACAAATCAAGCTTGCATTCTCAGGGTCATCTGTTTTTTAACCACCCTCCCCATTAGCAATAAACCTGTCCTTTTCCTTATTATTTTATTTCTACTGCATTTCTTGAACTTTCTCTCCTCTTAACATCAACAGAATCATCTTTCAAAAAATAAAACCTTGATTGAATCATTTAATTTAAAAAAGAAAAAAAGTCATTTTATTTCAGCACACATGGCTTTTAAGGAGTCCTTCTTCCCCCTGCATACCTGGCCTGTGCCAAAATGTGCAGTTGTATTTAACCTTCACATAAGCACACACATGCCAGCCCCCAATTCTCCCCGATCTGTAATTTCAGTTTCATCAGAAACAAGCGCTGAAAATTAAGTGTACACTGCAATTACTCTGTATTTAATAGTGTTTTCCTACCTTTTTTAAGCCAGCAAATCCTTCTGATTCCAGGAAGAAAAATGCAAAGGGCATCAACACAAATAAACATAGATTTGAAAAAAGAGAGGCAAGATTCCACAAACCTGCAACAGACAAGAAGTTTACAAGTTTCACAGTTAAATATATCACATTTTCCTCCCTTACATATAACAATGTAATACATGTACAAGTGCCAGGGGTTATGGATATAGATATTTACAGGTCACTGCTGAAAAATATCCATTTCTCTGCATAATGATCTTCCAACAAAACCTGGACACAACTTACCTTTCAATAACAATGTCTGAAGCCTTGGGAGATAAGCTGCAAGCTCAGGTGCACCACTTCAACAGGCTCACTGAAAGATCTTTAGAGAACCACTAAAAGTTCTCTGAAGTTCTGCAAAAGTTCTCAGGTCAAAAGCACTTCACTGCTCTCAGTGAACCTCAGAAAATCCACCTCTGTACACTCCCTTTCTCCCACATTTTTCCAAGCAAACCATGGATTTCAGCATGAGCAATACACAAATGCCATCATCACACCTCCAAATCAGAAGACATCATGGTAACAGCAGCCTTCCACAATGGTATGACTGACTCAGTAGGCAAAACAAGAGCAGCTGATCTTTTTATCTCAATTTGATAAGGCTTTCAACATCACCTCCCACGAACCCCCTCATAGCTTAATTAACGAGGTAAGGGCAAGGTAAGTGGACTCTGAGGTGGAGTGAACAGTGGCTGAGCTTCTGGGCTCCCAGGGCTGTGTCAGAGTGGAATGGACACCCTAGGGAGCTGCTGGTGGGTTAAACACCTTCATCAGGGACCTGGGTGATGGCACATCCCCAGCAAACCTGCTCCAGAGACAAAACGGGGAACAGCAGTGTCCTGCAGCTCTGATGAACCTCAACAAGTGGGACAAATGGACAGGGACCAGAGAAGAGAGGACTTAGGGAGATTTTATCCATGTACATAAATATCTGATGAGGGAGGAAGAAAGGAAAGCAGAGTCAGATCTTCACAGTGGTATCCACTGAACTGAGGAGAGGCAATGAGCATGAATTGAAAAACTGGCAAATCTACTTACTCATAAAAGAAAAGAAAAAACCAAACAAACTAAAAATCCCAAATATTTTCCACTGCCACTGTACTTAAGCAATGTAAGAGACTGCCCACAGGTTTTGTGATCTCCATCCTTCAACATACTCAAAGCTAAAAGTGGAGTGCCTTGAGCAGCTTCTCTGACTGACCCTGCCTGGAGCAGGTTATTTCCAGAGGTCTTTCCAGCCTCAACCATTCTGTGATCTGTGTGAAAAATCAACAACTGACTACAGCAAGGACACCTGTAAGACACATGGGACATCTGCAGGAAGAGAAAGGGTTTAGAAAACAAGCTGAAGTAATAACTAATCTCTGTTAGGGTATCTGCTCCATTAAGATTTTCTAAGCTGAACACTTTCTGAACAGCCAGTTTCTGGTGCCTAAACATGAATCCATCCTCAATCATCCTATCAGAAGTTGAGCAGGATGCAGTTTATTCTTTATAAAAGCAGAAGTTTATCTGTAATTTGGTAGCTAACAGGTCTAACTACTGTCACGTGTTCTGCATCCTAAATTATAAAAAAAAGTCTGTAGAGAAAAACAGGTTTCCTTCCCCAAACCACACACACTTCCATAATTCTGCAGGGCTGCATTGTATAACCTGAATATCACTCAAAAAAGAATATTCCCCCATGATAAAAAAAATTTAACTAACAGCCTTGTTTGTTTACTTCTTCCCATGTACACACTTGTTCCATTTCCTCTTTGAAACTAGCCATTTTGTAAAGAATAGGGAAGGGAAAAGGCATTTACTGGATGTCCAGGGTATTCATTATCAAGAGAAATGTCTTCATTAGATCCAAGTGTAAAAAACTTAGCAGTGATTTTTGCCTATACCCTCTCAAAAAAATGCTTCTACCATATACTTCCTTTTTACTTAAATTACAGCATTTAAATTTGAAGAAGAAATAAAAGGTGGAGGGGAACAGGGGGCCAAGTGAACTTCACCAATTGACAGCAGCGGGACACCAGCAACCAAACTCAGCCAAACAGGCTACAGAAAACAAAACAAGAAAATTCCAAAAGATGCGTGAAATATAACACTCATTTGCTAAAGAAAACAGAGTGCCTAAAGGTGGCTAAACTCCAGTTAACAAAGAGGGGGATTTTTCCTTTTCAATTTGCTTTGCCAGGAAGCTCCTGTTACCATTCGAGAAACATTCAGGCATGGCAACATCAGCAGGAATGTCATTAACAGCCCTTACAAGGGCACATTAACTCCAGCAGTCTGCACTTTTTTTTTCTTTCCCCCCTAAAAAAGACACCAGAGGAAGAGCAGAAATACAACTTGATGGGGGTAGGAGTCTTATTTCAGCAGTTTTCTCTCACTGAAGATAGAGTGCATTCTGTTACCTAATGCAAAGCTGAATACCTGCTTGACCTAATTTCAGCAGCTCTATTACATGACTATCTTACAACAGAAAACAGTGATTAGGAACTGCAGAGAACATTAAGCATTTGACAGGAGGGGAGACTGGGGCACATCCAGGGTAATTTTTAAAAAGTTAAAATCCAGAAATTTACACATTAGTAGTATATAGGAAATACATTAACAGAATATTAAACTACAGAGCTACAATATGCACATAAAGTTAGGAAAGAAGAGCAGTGTTGTTCTGCCGCTGACAGACATGTGCACCTTCCTCAAAGTAAGGATCTTCTCTATTTCTTATTGAATTTGATAGCTCAGAAATCAAATTAAAATAAACACAGAAAAATAATTATTTTCTACTATACAGACTGCATCATAAAATTGCATAAGACACTTGACATCAACATATACAAAAGCTTTAAGCAATCAATTATAATTTTTTTCATTTGCATTTGTAGTGACCTAAGACTGTCCCTTATAAAACAAGTTCATAAAACATAAAAATTAACAATTTCTCAGTCTTTGGCAAACAGATTAGACCCTAAGCAACTTTCCATTTTTCTTATTCATGGCAGTTTCATTACGTTTTACCCCCACCTGGTGGCTGTACCCAAAAGCAGCACAAGGGAACACCGCTGTCAGAACCAGTCCTGGATTAGTTCAGCATGTATTAATTAGCTAAGTGTGTTTATACTGGATCCAGGTTTGGCCTTTCTGCCTAGCTTCAAAAGTTTCAAGCATGTTTTTTCTGCTTGTTTATTTGCCAGATGGAATGTAACAATCTACAGGATTAAACTCTCAGTGTCAGCTCCAAGTGCATCAGACGATAGGTGTAAATCACGAATCTAGAAAAATAAAACGTTTTAAAGCAACACAAGTGCTCCGATTTGACAAGGTTTTCACGGCGGTACACAAGCCATAGGTGAAGGCTGTGCAGCAGAGTTTGAGGGGCGTTTCTGAGCGCGTTTCTGAGCTCAGGGGCCGCTGCCGGCTCCCTCAGAGCCGCGCAGGTTTCTCAGGGGAGCCCCGAGCGCGGCGATCCCGGCGACGGCCACGAGGGGGAGCCCGAGCCCGGCAAACGGCCCCGAGCCGAGCCCGCGCAAAGCCCATTGAGCGCCATGGCAACGCACACCTGGAAACGCCGAAACCCTCAACTTCCCTCCCTGTCAGCCACTGCTAACAAAATCCTCAACTTCCCTCCCTGTCAGCCACTGCTAACAAAATCCTCAACTTCCCTCCCTGTCAGCCACTGCTAACAAAATCCTCAATTTCCCTCCCTGTCAGCCACTGCTAACAAAATCCTCAACTTCCCTCCCTGTTAGCCACTGCTAACAAAATCCTCAACTTCCCTCCCTGTCAGCCACCGCTAACAAAATCCTCAACTTCCCTCCCTGTTAGCCACTGCTAACAAGTGGCAGAATTTCTATTTGGTAGAACTTCTATTTTACCAATTAGAAATTATACGTGTGTCCACGAAGCATTATTTTCAAACATCAGCACACTAAAAGATGGTCACTGGCAAATTCAAGGGCTTTTCTATTCCAGATATCTCACTAACCCAAATTTTCTGTAGCAACAAGTGACAGTAGCAATTTCTGAAATGGTTATTATATAATTTTCAGTCTCTGATGCATTTTATTGCCCTATTCCCAGAGATGATTCAGATACAGAAGGATTATCTTCCAATAGTTTTTTTTCTCATGTTTAGGAATAAAGAATATAAATGTCTGAGCAGCTAAATCCATGTAAAAAAATCTATTTAGTTTTTCCTCCCATGTAGGAGACATACCAAATTAGCAATTCTCCATGCCATGTCACAAAACACATCATAAAATAACTCAACTAGAAAAAGCCTGGGAAGTCACCTAGCCTGACCTGCCCTTAAAAAGCCAA
Organism: Melospiza melodia melodia; assembly: GCF_035770615.1. Classification (NCBI taxonomy): domain Eukaryota; kingdom Metazoa; phylum Chordata; class Aves; order Passeriformes; family Passerellidae; genus Melospiza; species Melospiza melodia. Next base: position 9,277,336 of record NC_086194.1, read on the forward strand.
ACTGCAGCTGCCATCAGGCTGCTCAGGGCTTTGGCCACCTGACTTTTGGAAAACTTACAGGATCTTCCAGTGCTTTTTTCACTGTTCAACCATCCCTGCTGTGAAGAATTATTCCATTATGTCCTACAATCACTTCTCACCTCTCATTTCACAAAAAAAAAACAAACAAAACAAAAATCCAAACTAAAAAAGAAAAGATCCTTGCAAGTCAGGGATCTGGAAATTCATGAATTTGTTATGTGTGAATATTATTAGACATTTTGCAAAAAGCATGCACTTTTCAGAGAAAAATTCTCCAAAGCCAAATTGCTGACTCTTTACACAACTAAAGAGAACTCCACAAGTTAACTGTGAATTATTTGTACCAGTTTAAATATTTTCATACAGTGAACATACTTTCTGCAGAACTACCTAGAAAAGAATGTCCTGTTTTCCCCAGTTATTTTTTTGCACATCTTTATCACAATACATATATTACACAATTTTCCTTGTTTGCACATAAATCACCAACAGCTGAATTTAACTATCTCCTCTGAGCTGCCCACAGCTAGCAAGTCTCTTAAAACATGTTTTTATTTTGAGAGTAAATGTACAGATATCACCATAAAGAGAAAGGCATAATCTTGCATTAACATAAAGAAGTGTGAACAGCATGTTTAAAGTTAGCTTCTAGTAGCTCTTATTTACATTAATATTCAAAGCAGTGAATTTAGTTTAATTCCATCAAGCCTGCATAATTCTTTAAAAAAGAACAGAACAGTTAAGACAGACTTTTGTGATATATCACACAGCAGCAAAACCAACTAGCCAACAGCACATTAACAATTAGCATATTAAATGAAAATGAGTTATCAGTTTTAAAATAAGAACATATCTGTGCACATATAATGAAGACATTTTAATTGAATTATGCTGAGTACTAACCATGAATTAGTGAGCCATTTAACCACTGAATATAGTAGTTTTGTGGAAAAGAAAGCAGGATCTCATTGCTGATTATTGAGAAAGGTAGAAGCAGGACTGCACCAGCTGAAACTGCTAGAGTGAAGGTGCTCAAGAACAGCCTGAAATTTAAAGAAATGTACCACTGTTACCACCAATGTACCATCTGAACAGCAGGAAAAAAGTAATTAAACTACCTGGTAATCAGTGTCTAAAGGCAATACATTCTTATATTGTAAATGGGCAGGAGAAACAGGGATTTCCAAAACATTTGACTTTCAAAAAGAAAATTTAAAATAGTTTACAGAACGCAATATAAATAACTTGTTTTTACCAACTACCCTAATTACTCTCTTAGCACACGCATACACTCAATTCCATTGTAATACAAAGGTTAAACTACTGGAGTTCATTAAATATATTTTCACAAGTCTTCTCTGACAGTTTTAATTTCCCACATAGACACATACACAAAAAAATATTCAGTTTCTACATTCTTAGCACAATTTTTAAAAGCAGAGCAACGCTGTAACAACTAAAGAGTGAGTACTATTACACATAAATATTTGAACACCAAACTAAAAAAAGTTGTATTTTTTTCACAAAGGAGTTATTCAATTTCTCATCTCACAGATGTAAAGTCAATATACAGAAATTTTCAGAAATGTTGCAAATATTTAAGCTTATTCTTTTTAGGTCCCAAATACAGCTTACACCAAATGCCATCTTGTGGCATTAAAATGAACTGTGTCCTTAAAATAAATAAGATCAACAAAACTTTCTTACAGAACTAGTCTAATGGTAAAATAAAACTATAAATAATTCTCCATGCAAAATTGCATAACAAAATAAATAGAAAATTCCTAAAACAGTAGCATCAGTAAGCTTACTTTTCCTTAATAGTCTACAAATCCATTTTTCATTCATACAGTACCTAGAAAGTATGAGTAAGTAATTTTAACTTTAAAAATATTCTTATGTTATTGTTTTTGTTGGCTTCTGAGATTTTTTCTTTTATTTAAGGATGTTTAAGTATTCTAAGCCAGAACTGGGAAACCTAACAAACTTCAGCAAAGTGCTCCAGCCCTTTGCCTTTGTTTTCCCATCCCTCCATACCTCAAGTCCTGACAATTGTGCCACATGAAGAAAAATCTATTTACATATGTTTGAGAGTTATTGCTTTTAGGAAAACAACATGCACATTTAAAGAAGCTTAGGCTGAAAGAAAAAAGAACATTTTCTATTTACAACAACACTTTTCTCCAAGCTCTCCAAGCCCATCCTTCCAAGAGGATGCCAGCAGCACCAGGGAAGCCAAGAACACTGGAACACAGAAGGAGCCAATTCACACAGCTCAGCCAACTGAGAGGGCAGCAACAGCCAGGGCAGCTCTGCACAGCCTGAGGCATTCTCAAATAGGAGATATTCACATCTAACTTCACACAGCAAGAGGATAAGGAGAGAGCTGCTGGCAGACCAGTAGGTCTGGGAAGTGCTGGTCTGCCACTTGTAACCTTTCTGCAGCTTTTTTACACTGATCAAAGACACCTTCTCCAGAGAGAGCTAACTTGCTTCACACCATCCACTGCCTCCCTTCCATCGACTGCTGTGGCACTTACAGCACCTCCCATCCAAACACCCACGTTTGGAGACCTAAATGCAGGCCTGGCACTCAATTCCATCTCTTGCACCAGGTCCTCATGCAATGTTCTGGCCAACTTCATACCTGCCAGCAGAACTACAGGTGAAAAAAGGCCTAGACCAAACTTTCACAACACTTTTCATAACTCAAGGTGCCACTATGCCAAATCTTTTTCCCTGAACCTCTAGCAATCTATTTAAGATATTTCAAAGAGATTCTTATTTATTTGGAGACACAGAAGATTCCTATCATAACACATTCAGGAAAAGCAGTTGTGCCAAGAAGAGCTGTACATACGATATTCTGTTCACGATGGCATCTTCATCCTCTTGCTCATCTGAAAATTACATGACATCAGGTTATATTCAATACTCACTTGTCTTTCTTAAGGTTAAAATATATATAGATAGGAACAATTTTAATTTACAATTCAAATTCAGATGTACTGATACAATTCATGAGCATCAGTATTTTAAGAAGGTTCCTTCCTAAAATGAATACTCTCACCCTGTCTTTTCACTAGTCAGACTCTTTTCAATCAATGTAACAAAGTTATTTCACTTTACTTAAATATACAGTTTAGAACTTCTTTGAGACCTCTTCCAGAGGGCTCTATGACAAACATGCTTTCAGACTGCTCCAGCCACAGCCTCTGCTAGAAACTGTCCCTTTGGGCACCTCTGGAACCACAGAGAGCAGGCAAGCTGCAGGGAAGTCCAAGAGTCCGTATGAGTTAGCATACTGCTAGAAATCATGTGCAGTATAAGTGTCTTTTAAAAACAAGAAAGCATACCCAGAACAACAGTGATGACTACTCAGTTGCTTCCCTTTACTTACCCCTCTTCCCAGCTCCTGGGATTTGGGGGTGGGGAGGAAGGAGAGGTGGTCATATTCTTGTTATTTGTTTGGGATTTAAGATACCAAGACTTCCTTCTGATACTTCACATTTTAGACCATTTTTATTCACTTACTCCTCACTTAATACTTCTCTAAAACCATCTTTTTCAAACAATATCAATATTTAACTCAGATGAATCACTGACACATCATTTATTCCTTACATCCTTCTCTAAGCACATCAGTAAGCAAATGTCAGCATTTCTAAATTTCAAATAATGCAGGCATTTTGAAATAAAAATTTCTGAATTTGAAATAATTTTACACTCAGCATTCTAAAGTTCTTCCTATTTTCCTTAGGAGATAGAACACTTTGACTTTATTCTTAAATTTTAATACAAAGTTAAGTTCTTAAAGAGTTATGCACACAGTTGAAACGAACACATAGCAAATAACCTCATGCTATTTTGAAATTCTTCTGTGAAAGAACCTGGAGGTGTTGGTTTTTTGATGGATATCTCATGGTGTTTTGAAAGACTAAGTAAAGGTCTCTTATGAATCATTTTGGCTAAAAAGCTTCTTGGAAAAGCAGCGAACAATTTGTCCTGAAGAGCTGCAGCTGAGTTAACTCTTCAAACATTTCTCATCAGGCAGATCATAGCAGGCTACAAAGTGTGCCTAAGTACATGCTCACAGAGCTTTCATAAAGTCAGGGCAGCTGCAGAGCAGTTCCTCTTACAGCTGAGGAGATAACTGCCAACAAAAGGTTATAAAAGTGTCTTTGCATCCAACAGTGTTTGCCAAACCAGTTTCCCCTTCCTGTTCTTTCCATCTCCAAATGGCAGCAGCTTTGTAATGTCCAAAATACATATCAGGATCAGAAGATAGTACCTGTCTTCCTGTGTTTACAGAGATGTACCTTTTTTCCAAGGAATTAAATTCCATTAAAAGTTTACTTTTTAAAACATGAATCCATCCATGACAGCAGCTCTGTCATAACACAGGTCACTCAATAAACACTTTCCAACAAAGTTCAAAGCACCAAGATCACCATACACAAAAATGTTTCTAAGGCCTGACTATTATCAAGTAGCAAGGTCCCAGATAAGCTGTCAAAAGTCAAAGATTCTGTGATTTTACACTTATTTTTCTGCTATTTGTCTTTAGAAAAAATATCAAAGAAAATTACAGGGCTTCCTATAGACTAGCTTTAGAATGGAAACTAGACAGTGCTCCCAAAGGGAAAAAAAACACAGAGTGTTAGCTAAAGGTATTTTCTGAACTTCAGTAGCGAAGTCAAACAGGTTAAGACAGCTGAAATAATAACTGTACCTGATGAGAGCAGGACTTTTTGAAGAAAGAATGCTACTTCCTTTCTGTAGCACTGGCAACCTTTCCCTTTCCCAGCAAAAGCTCAGAACCTGATTTTGCTGCTAAAACACAGCTGAAGATACTTATCTGGAAAAGCTGATGTGAAAGGAGAACAACAGGATCTCAAGGCAAGGGAGACAGAAGTACCTACTTTGACATGAACCCCTTTCTTCCATCTCAAAACAATTAACACACAGGTTGCCATACACAACCAGGTCAATCAGGCTGCCATAGACCAGCACCTAACAAACAGTTCTGGTTTTCCACTCTCCTTGTGGAGATGGACAGGAAAAGAATCATCTATTTCTGTGAAAAACATTTTTTTTTTCCTGACATATTAAAAATTCTATGCTTACCTGCTTTCCTTTTGTATCTTGTGATTATAAAGTAAGAAACTATGTAGAGAACAGCAAACAGGAGAAAACAGATCTGGGAAAATAAAATTGCATTTATTAGGTCATGAACAAATGCCTGGATTATAATAAGCAGTAAATCTAATTTAAACAATTTAAAATGGAATTCAGATCAATATCAGCATATTTTATGTAAATTTCAAGACTGTTATATCTTATTAACAGAAAGTTAAACCCACTAAAACAGCTTGATTAGAGCAACAGGTATTGCATCAATTATATGGTCAGCAAGTTTTACTCTAAAATTAAGAGAAAAGACTTATTCACAGTGTGATTTTTTTTGTTTGAGGGAAGGTGAGTGGAGTGGGATGGACTGATTTTTGAATTTTGAATCCACTTGATTTGTAAAAGTTATCAGGCTTTGTATCCCCTTCAAAAGTACCCTAAGGGTAGTTGTATTTTACATAATGGGCTCTTGAGGATCTATTTTGGGCTATGCTGTCAGCACATGTGGAAAGAAACAAACATGTTTACTATCTGCATCCTGTCTTGAATCAAACGAATTCCAGGTGACACCACACAGAGAAAACTCGTGCCTACAGTGGATGTCCAAGCATGAGCTCATCAAACATGAGGTTTCCTTCACAGTCAGGAGCCAAGGGCACAACTTCCCTTCTCAAAGGTTGGTGGTTTATTTAGGTCAGATACATCTTCAGCCCACAATGCCTTGGACCAAGTTCTTTATAACATTTGGCATTACATTAACAGTACAATAAGATAAGACCAAAATGCCTAAAAAAATGCTGGAAATAATAACTGTAATAATAACTATAGGAAGGGAATTGAACAGCAGGAAAGTTTTAGCCCTCCAAGTCTTTACAGGTTTAAAAAAAAAAAAAAACCACAAAAACAAACCCCACAGATTTTATTTGCTCCTGAATGAAGCATCAATGGCTCAACACTGCTGCCTTAATCCTGGATGCCTATGCCTATTAAACACATGAGTCAGTCAGAAATGCAACAAGAAGCAAGCATGCCATTCTGTTTTGGAAATGTACTCCACTGAACAATAGCTGACCTATTCCTTTAAGTTATCATTTGTAGATTTTTTGCCTTTAAGACTCACTGTCTTAAACAAATCAAGAGCAGAAAGGCTACCCTAAGAGAAAGGGAAAGGTCAAAGTGAAGATAGTGATCATAGCCCTAGATACAGATAAATCTGCATCTAAATAACAATACTGCATCCAAACCAGCAAATCAGAGGGGAAAATTATGTATTATTCATGAAAGACAGACCTTCTAATAAATACTGATAATTATAAACTGAAAGGGTTATTTTTCTGGTGTTGTCAGACATTTCAGATTTTAAAAACCAAGTATAGCCAAGTATCTGAGTATGGCATTTGGGTGACTTCCAGGTCCCTCCCTGGGACAACAGTGCTGTAAGTCTGGAAGTGGCAACCCAGCTCATTCTCTGTGCAGGAAACACAGCAGCAACACCCAAAACACAGGCACTGAAAATGAGATTTCATAACTAGATCTCTGAATTCCAATCTTTAATATGAATAGAGCTTACCACTTCAACTTTTTTAAGGATGCCTCAAAGAAGAAATGGTTTTGATAAAGAATTCAGTTCTTTATATAAGTCATTCTAAAGAAAGTTATTAAGATTTAATAAAACAGAAGTTGGTATATTTTTGAAACAGGAAGAACAAAACAAACTGAGAACAGCCTTGGTTTTTGAGTCCTCTGACACAGCTCGTCCTGTCAGTATTGGAAAATGCATTGCCAGTGCTGAAAGAGAATCCTTCTCCAAGCTTCAGTTCCTCTGAAAACTAGACCAAGGCTACAGCTAGAGACATCTAATTTTAGGCACCCACTTTTGAAAATCAGGTATCACATAAACAGGGTAAGGGAAATCTTTAAAAATCTGTCAGATGCAAATAACACTGTGTAACATGTGTAAAAGAAAAACAGTTTAAAAGTTAAGCTCATTTTTTGTTTAATTTTATTTCAAACAAGAATAAAAATTACTGCAGTCTTGTTTACACCTTCAAATAGAGCAGCTGACCTTTATTCTACCTGTGATAGCAAGGTTCCAAAATGTGGGTCTGTACTTACAAGGCACCACTGAGATAACTGAGGTATTTTGAGGGCAGAGCAGACAAAAGCTGTCCAGCAACACAAACTGTCAAATGCTGCATTTCTGGTCTTAGGTAACAGCTACTCTGTACCCAGCAATAAGGGGTAACTCTACAGCCTGGTGTAATTCTCCCTTTACTTCTGTCAGATTTGAGAACAACTTTGTAAATGTCTGATTCAGTTTACTATTGAAAATTCACAAAATTTTAAAAATGTTGACAAGAAAATAAATTCTATTAAGTTAAAGCTTTATGATCTTAAAAAGAGCTCAGATGAAAAGTCCTTCATACTGACCAAAACAAGTTAAACAGCCAACTCAGAAACATTACTGCAGTCTCAATTTACACTCAGTGAAACCTCTGATCCTGAACTGTTTCTAACCATGCATTCTGAACAGCTTTCTAAAGGAAGCAGCTCAAGTCAGCATCCCAACTATTTTTAGAGTAGAACTCAGTTAAGCTGGGGAAAAGGAATGCGTTGCCTATGATAGCTGAAGAATAGGCTCCACTGTCCTGTCATCACTGCAACCCTGGGCTCCTATTCCTCATCCTGCTGTTTGTTTCAGGATATTTTTGTATTAGGAAAAGAAACCATCCAGCCTTGTTCGTATTTGCTGTAGTTTCAGTTCCTGTTTCTCAATTATGAGTGGCTGGGCTTGTATGCAGCACTCCAGGTAAGATTTTACAGCTGCAGGTAACAGCACTGAGTCCTTCTTGCTGCACTGAAAATGCTTCTCCACACTCACATTGATACCTCAGGTTTTAGCTTTTTGTTCTTTCTTTTTTCTGATTTTGTACTGGTTTGCTGTGTGGGTCTGGGTTTCACATTAGGGGACAGTAAGGTGTGGGTCTGGGTTTCATTAGGGGACAGTACGGTGTGGGTCTGGGTTTCATTAGGGGACAGTAAGGTGTGGGTCTGGGTTTCATTAGGGGACAGTAAGGTGTGGGTCTGGGTTTCATATTAGGGGACAGCAAGGTGTGGGTCTGGGTTTCATTAGGGGACAGTAAGGTGTGGGTCTGGGTTTCATATTAGGGGACAGCAAGGTGTGGGTCTGGGTTTCATTAGGGGACAGTAAGGTGTGGGTCTGGGTTTCATTAGGGGACAGTAAGGTGTGGGTCTGGGTTTCATATTAGGGGACAGCAAGGTGTGGGTCTGGGTTTCATTAGGGGACAGTAAGGTGTGGGTCTGGGTTTCATTAGGGGACAGTAAGGTGTGGGTCTGGGTTTCATTAGGGGACAGCAAGGTGTGGGTCTGGGTTTCATTAGGGGACAGTAAGGTGTGGGTCTGGGTTTCATTAGGGGATAGCAAGATCCAGGTCTGGGTTTCACATTAGGGGACAGTAAGGTGTGGGTCTGGTTTTCATATTAGGGGATACCAGGGTGTGGGTCAGGGTTTCCCATTAGGGGACAGCAAGGTGTGGGTCTGGGTTTCATACTAGGGGATGGCAAGATTCAGGTCTGGGTTTCACATTAGGGGATGGCAAGATCCAGGTCTGGGTTTCACATTAGGGGATGGTGAGCTCTCTTCACAGAGCAGGCAGACACAACAATTCCTTCTCCAGCTGGGGACCCAAGGACAGCCAATCTGGATCTCAGGCCCAGGAGTATAAACAATGTGGACTGAGGAGAGAAAAACGAGAAGGATGGGACTGCATGGGCTGGGTTGTAACTGGACAATTTGTCCAATATGCTAATGGACCAAAACTTATAAAAATGTGAGATCCTGTCACCAAGCCCTCTTTTGCTTCCAGCTTGGAGCCATGCAGGCAGAGCCACAGCTGTGGCTCTGGTACTGCCAGGGTGTGGCCTTTGAAGGCTCTACAGTAAATATTCTCTTTACTCCCCTTAACTCTGTCTAGCCTCTGTTCCAGCTGCTTAAGGCATCAGCCTGAGAGCCACACTGGTAACTCAGCATTAACCTCCTGCCACTGCATCCACCAGCATTGTCCTCCCCAACTGCTTACAGCAGAGTGACTCTCAAGTTTCAGCAGAAATTTGGTTTTAGGGTTCAAGTTCATCACCATATATTTTCTTTTTTTTTTTAAACCACATCTTAATGTCACAATGCATACAATCATCTATCAATTCCATTTCTAATCTCTTAATAAAAAGCACAGTTAATCATACTGAAATAGGGCACTAGTCACAAAAGAACATAATACACAAAACTACATTGATATCTTCAGTAAAAATAAAAATTTCAAAGAGCCTTTATTCTGTTAATTCCATCTTTCCTTCAGAAACTACTGTGTGTGTCAGCATTGGAGGCAATACTGGAATACAATGTTAAATCCAAATTATATTGCAAGTTGTTTCCAACCAAAAAGCAGCGATTGATGCCATCACCCATGTCTACAATAACAGCTCATAAACATAAAAGGATGCTGCAAATACAGCAAATCAAGGACAAGCTGTATTCCCCAGATCCCCAAGTTCTCTGCAAGTTTTTTACCAGAGCTCAAATGAAGCTTTTCCAGGTTTTACTTGGGCAGACAGTCAAGACACTGTGCAGAGAATGTACCCAACTGTGAAGAATAAGGATTGCTGATATTCCCCACTTCACTAGAAATAATACCTTTCTATCTTAAAGTTTATTTCCTTAAGTTCATTCCAAATTTGAGGGACAAAATAGTTGTGGACCTGTTGCCATAATCAGACAGGGAAGCTACTTTAAACACAACTAGAGTGCATTCTGACCTTACAGAGGAAATACACTGTCCATGTTTAACCAGGTGGATCAAAATATAAAAGAAATTACAAGGAGCCCAAGACTTGTCCAGGGTTACAGCCAAACAGTCATCCAAAGCAATTCTTAATAATTTGTGATGTCTTTGGGTGCACATCCCCTCCACAGCACTCAGTAATTGAAAACAAGACACACAGACTCTGTGCCACACCCCAGGGCTCCTTTTTAACAGATGGCACGTTAAGAAATCTTCAAACATCAAGCAAATAATTCATTTATATCTCTTCCCACAGACTAAGCACAACTTCTGGTAGGACAAGCAAAAAGCAACCTGTCTTCCCCTGAAGCCCTTAATCTTTATTCAGGAAAGGAAGTGCCTTCTGCTCCTGCTGAGATGACACACCAGGAGAGGCTGTCTGTGAGACTGCACTACATTCTCAGAGACACAAGACTCTTCCACAGTGTCAGACCCTTGGATCTCTCATCCAGAGGCATCAAAGTATGATCCACACCACACTCTTGGATCTGTGCCACACATCTCCCAGCTCCTGTGAGAATTACCTGCATACCCTGTGCCTCTAAGGGGCCAGCACTGAAGGTTACACGAGCAGTAACAGCCTGAACCAGGTCAAATCACGCTGCAGTTATCCCAGTGGCAATTACTGAAGATCAGCTGACACTCATTTGTCTGTGTGGATGATCTTTAAAACTCTGGCACTGGAATTCATGCCTCAGATTGGGAAAGCAGCAGTTTCTGTTGCAAGTCTAAGAGCTACACTTTCATGCTAAGAAAGACTATGCTCAAAAATGTGTAAGGTTCTCTTTTTTCTCCCTCTTACAAACAAGATTCAACCATCTTTTACAACTGCAATTTGTGAGTGTGCTGCATTAAAAGTTGCATTTCTATGTACAGGATTCCATTATATATAATGGATATATATCCATTATATAGCATGGAATTATTGTGAGAATAATGGAACTGTTGTGAGGGAGCTGTATTTTATACTAGAAAAAAAGCATTTAGGTGCCTGGTCCAGTAATTGTTCATCACCTCTCAGTCAGTGTGCCCTGGCAGCACACACCTTAAAGAGCACCCCTGGCTGGATTACCTAAAGCAAATAATCATGGGAAGTAATTCTCTCTCTCTCCAAGCAGCATTCACCCTGTCACCTGTTTCTGCTGTATCTAGTTTTGAGCCACCAGCACAGGAGTTGGCAATTACAGAAAGGATGGTCACCAATGATCCAGTGGAGGCTGGAACACTGGCCTGGTGTCCTCAGCATGTTCAGCCTGAGGACAACAAGGCTTCAGGAGGATCTGACAGCAGCTTGCCACCACTTATGAGGAGGAGGTCACTAAAAAGAGCTGAGCTCTTGACCATGGTGATGAGACTGAGTTAAGAAGAAATCCCCTCCATGAGCAGAGCCACACAGTGGAATCAGTTGCCCAGCAAGGCTACAAATCTCCACTCCTGGAGGTTTTCAAGCCCCAAGCAGTCTGATACCATAGCTGACCCTCCCCTGAGCAGGAGCCTGGAGTGCGCTCAGCCTTATTTTCTACTTTCCTGACTAAACCAGCATCATTACAAACTTAGTCACTTCATAATTTATACCCTACTCCAGGCCATTTATGAATGTGTTATTAAGTGTACGCACAGGCCCCTGTAGGGCTGTGTCAGGGATGTCCTCCCACTGTGAGAGAGCCAGACATCTTGCAGAACAACCTTAGCAGCAAGGAACCACCACAGAACTCCTTCACAGAGAGATGTCCCACACTTAGCAATGTTCTTTAACCTGACAACACTTCCAAGCACGAAACACAGATCCAACACAGGTTCATTTCCACTTGAAAAGCATCAAAGAAAATAAGTGATTGCTCCCTCCAACTTGACTGCATGCTAGCATGTAGAGCAGGGAAAATCTGGAGGACAAGGGACAAGCAGCAAACAACTTTATACTATGCCATGTATGAAATGAAAGATCAAGAAACTCCCAAAAGTAGCTCCAAAATGTAAGGGAAGAAAGGAAATAACTTTAAAATGAAGTGGCTGTGTCAGTATTAAAATAAAGTCACTGCTATTACATCCACAAGCATTTCTTTGCAAATGATACACAAAACAAGGCTACAGACACAACGTCTCCACTTCTAGCTGCTACCTTACAGAATGTGTCCTTATCTGTAAACAGAGAAAACAGCACAGAGAAAAGAGAAGGCAGAGATCACTCTGGGTAATACCATCATGTAGAATATGTCTATTTACATGTTTAAGTGTTGAAAGTGAAACAGTCAGTATTTTGCCTGTGATTACTATCTACAGAAAATAATAGTGTTGTCCTTCTGGGTTTTAATTTCTGTAATAGAGAACAACAAACACACCATTATACATCCATCTCTTAATGCTGCTGAAGTATTTTAATGTGCATTACAATACCACAAGGCAACTAAAAAGCTTCCTCCTACTGTCCTACTTGGCAACTGCTTTTATTTACTCATAGAAAAGATGGCAGGAATAAACAGCAAGAAAATACAGGTGGAGACAAGCAGCTCTGCTTGGTCTACTTCTAAAAACTCAATTGATACTTAATTCTATTTCTAACAGAAATAGGTCTATTTCTAATAACTGAACTGACACCTAAAAAGCAAACAAGGCATTCCACCTGTTTTGGATGTGTCAACAGTAAGTGACAAACCAACAAAGCACACTAAAGAAAACTGAAATCTTTGTCTATGGTCTCAGTTTGACCTTGGCATTCATTGTATCATCTGCTCTGGAAATCTCATTTTTCTCACATGAGACATGAACTCTGCTGTGGTTAGATTAAGTTCACTCTAAACCAGCCAGCCTCATACACTTGGCATGACACACTAAACTTAATCTTAGGAGAAAATATCAAATATATTCTATGACTGTCTATGAGCAGAGATGAATTTTGCTCATTAACACTGCTCTCCATACCTATGATTCCCCTCCATGTATGGCCTCTTCTCAGGACTCCTCCCTGGCTTAAAACACTTGCAAGAGGCTGACCCACTTTTTTTGACTCCTAAGTCATGAAGAAATTATAAATGGTTCAGAGGCATGTGCCTAGACTTGCTCATCCAAAATAAACACCCAGGATCCAACAAAAAGTAAGAAATGCTCAAAATATATATTATATTTTATAAATATATATAAATATATTACAAACATAAATATAAATTATAAATATATTCTAAATATATTTCTGTGTACCAGAAATTCTGCTGAAGATAATAACCAGCTTCTACAGCCCTTCACTCAGAAATGTTTTTCAGCACAGGAGCAAGATTTAAAAACACTCTCTAGAATTAACACATTAGCACCAAATCATTCTAACTTTCTGTCCCTGAATGAGGCATTATTCAACACTGGAAAGTCAGGCTGTAATAATTATATTAAAACTCCAGAGTCATACATTAAAAATTCATTTCTGTAAAAATAACCTCAAAAGCTTCATTAATATAGACTTGGTAAACAATTTATTTAAGACAGCCTCTTTGATAATATTAATTTTCAGGGCAAGATGCAGAAGATCTCAGAAGGCAGAGCTAATAAACTTTCTTACCCTAACACATAAAAATTCTCTTCCTTGTCTTCTCACACATATATCCTGGAACATTTTTAAGTGGCACCCTCACTCCCAAAACACAAACATATTTTAACTGCAATAGCTTTATGTTTTCCTAATTCTCACCAATTATGCAGACTCTCCACAAGTTACCACAGTCTGAAACTCAGCAAATATTTGAGACATGTTCCTATTGTCAAATTCAACTACAACTCATCAGCACCAATTTTTCCCATAAACACATTAAAAACAGAAATTACAGTTAGATAATGGAAAAATTGGATAATCAAGGCCTAAACAGGCACTTAAAATCAAGAGTAGAACTGAAGCACCATGTTTTGATGACAATTGTGAAGCCTATGCTGGAAGCCACACAAGAAGGTAAAAGGGGAAAAATGACACACAATACACAGCTTCAATCCTCTGTACATTAACCCAGCCACGTGCAAACTTCAGTGCCATGAGGACAGCACACACTGCCTGCTGCAGGGCATACAGGGTTTGGAAATGGGGAAACTGAAACACAGTTCTGTATTTTCCAGTCAATCAAAGCTTTCAAAAATAATTCAAGTGCTCAAATATTAGAACAGTACAAAACCCAGGGCTCTCTCTTGAAATCATGCTGATGGTAGTTAGAAACAACTTTTATATCCAGCTAATCAAAAAACTAGAAATCTCTGTATGGGGAGCAACACATACATGAATATTCAACACCCAGCTGATAAAACAGCAACAGGAGTTTTGAACCATCTTTCTGAGGGTCATTTGGGTCCCAAAGAGCACAGGTCAGAGCTGCTGAAAGCATGAAGCAATCTCACCTGTCACACCTAATCAGGGGTTAAAGCAGCAGCTCCTCCCAGGTCACCTCTACCTGGCTGTCACCCTCCAGTGACACAACAACCGAGGCTGTTTGTCACTGCAGGCATAAAAACAAACTCCAGTCGTGACTTTCAAAGTCTCTCCTCTTCCTGTGCTAGAAGTTGTTTAAATTCTTGAGCAAGATTGTTCTTTAGAAGGCAGGGCCCCAAGTCATTTGACAGCACACATGAAAGAATCAGTGGTTTTCAAGGGAAAGGGGAGAGTGGGAGTAGAGAGCGATGCAGAAGTTAAGATTTTCTCAATAAAAGTTATCACTGCCCTCCTAAATGAGAATAAATACCCAATTAAATAGGAAAGGCTAAAAGACAGGAAAGGAGAAAGCACTTCAGTTTAGAAGAAAGAAAAAAACACCTGCATAATCTTCAAATACAACCAGTAAACTTATACTGAATGAAATCTTTTCTTTAGTGTTCCTCAACCCAATCTTCCATGTATGTCTAAATAACTGAGCCCTGAATTTACCATAATGTCACTGGCAATGTGCTTCAGATTCTCTCTCCACTCTGACTTTACCTCCTCTGCTACTCTGGTCACCTGCTCAACTCTGTTTAACCTCTCTGAAAACACCTATTTCCAGGTGTTTTGTGTTTCCAGGTATTTCCAGAGGCTCTTGTGCTAATAAACTCAGGAACACTCAGCAAAGACTGAGCTGTTATTCCAGCCCTCCCATCTCACCCAGTCCCTCTGCTCCATGCCCAGCCACTCAAACAAAACCCAGGATGGATGTGCTTGGTTTAGATCGCATTATAAAAAGCTGGTTTTGTTTGCTGTCAATTCTTCCTCTTTTCATTAGATTTTCTCAAGTCTAATTACACATTAATACAAAATTTTCTTAAACATATGCCTGTACCCTCCATGGAGTTTGTTGCCCTTTTGGTCAACTGCTCCTCCAAAGGAACACACCAGTAACTCAAAAGGAATTATTCTGAACTGGAACTATTTGCCAATTTTTACACTTCAGCCTTTCATGCCTATTTTATGTAAACAGAAATAGTGGAACTCTCCAAAAGCTGTTTCTGTTTTGGGAGTAAGTATCTCTCTGCACTTGTCCATGCCAAGTATTTTGAGATGTCTATTGATTCCAGATGGATCCACAGTGCTGATCCCCAGGACCAACAGCCAGAAGATGATTCATCACTTCTTAAAGTTCACTACAGCACCCTTGTTTACAAGTAAAGTTAAACTTTTAGGATTACAGATTTATGCCAACATTTTATATATATAATTATGTTAAATATGCACCAATCGTTCAGCTTTATGTCTCACATCACTGCTACAAATACTTCTTTATTCGGTCACAAATATTTCCCAAAATATTTAAGGGGAACAAAAAAGAAGCAATACTGAGAAATCTAGGCAAAATTATTTTCTGAAATACAAGAAGCCATTTAAGACATAAAGTAGTCCTCAAGTTTTCAGTGTAAGGTAAAAAAAAATTGAAAGGCATCATTTTTTTAATAAAAGAGAAACTTGCATAAGCATGCAAACAAAATCATTTCAGTATTTAATCATTCAAACAAAATCATTTCAGTATTTAATGAGTTTATTCTGATTAGAAGCATGGGTGATTTGTAAGAACATCACTGCTGGCAGAAAAAAGGGACTGTGAAAATCTCAGTTTGTTAAGGATGCACAACTGGTCACAGACAAGAGCCCACTACCAACAGAATTGCTCAAAACAGCTCCCTCATTTTACAGCCTTACAGAGGACAGATGCCAGCAGTAGCCACACTGAATTAACTGAAAAAATAAACAAAGTTTCTCAGAATATTTAGCATCTGAAGCCTGCACCCCTGAAAACATTTAGTCCTTCAAATGGAAGCATATCACATTTAACATAAAACTCCATATTACACCAGTTTCAGTATCTGCCTGAACTCACATGGAACACTCAGAAGTTATAACAGCACTTTTGCATTTGAATTTATTCTACCAGGACTGATTTCTTTTCATTACATATTTAATATAACTAATTTATTTCCAAATATACTATGTTTATTCCTAACTAATAATTATATGGTGCTAATAATAGAACCTGGTAGCTCTGTTGTGTTCTTCCACAGTTTTCCCCACATTACAAATGGCAGCAGATTGTGTTTATTTTGCCAAACAACCCTCATCACCAGGTGTATGTGTATATTTTTAAATACTCAAAAGCCCACATTTGTTAAGCTGAAAAAGAACAAAAAATTTAGCTTGTATTTTTAAAAGTACAAGCTAATACTGCAGAGTAGAAGACTCAAACTGGAAAAAAAAGGAAGTTAATATTGTAAAAAGTAAACCCAGGGGACCACAGAGAGGCTCAAGCACTGCACTTGTTCCATTTCCATTTGAATAAACAGTTCACAACAATACCAGCTGAACATGGAACACTATAAACAGGCATAATAACAGGACCCAAGGGAAAAGCAGCTCCCTAGAAGTTCAAATATGTTCCATGGATGTGCAAGATCTCAGCAATTATAAATGAATCTGAAGGACCAGGAAGGTTAAACTAACAGAATATTGTCTGGCATTTTCAACTCCTTCACACAAATACTGACCAAGTGCAGAACACAAACCCTTTTCTGTACTTTGCCATCAGCTAAAGCTGCTCTGCAGAAAGATGCTCCCTTTAGCCAGAACTGAGGTGGCTCTGGCTTTGTTGAAATCAAGGATGTCACTGACTCCTGTCGGTTTCTCGGCTGTTTGGGTGGCCTGGAAAGGCCCGGGGTGGCCTTGGGCAGCCCGTGCTCCAAAGGACGAGAAGAGGCTTCAGGTGTTTTCTCGGTCTCGGTGTTTATTAATTGTTTATCTAAAAGATTTTCTCTCGGCCCGACAGAGGTCTGCACAGCAGCCAGCCATGAGCACACTGAGAGCCCCCGGGGCAGTCACCTATCTTTATACTCAAAATTACATATACAATATTCACCATTTTTCCCCAATACCTTTTACCCTTATTAACCAGTGCACTTTTAGTAATAACCAATATCAAAGTAGCAACATCACCACAGAAGATGGAGGCCAAGAAGAAGAAGAAGAAGAAGGACAGGACACGCCCCAATTCCTCCATCTTACTTCTTTAGACCCCCCCTGTACAGAAATCCTAAACCCTGTGTTTCACACTCTAATTAACTTATCCCTTCACCATTCACCCCAGTGAAATCCTCCCATCCTCATACAGGTGTTGTCTCCCGTGCAGGATCAAAGTCCAGCCACCAGACACTTCTGGCAACATCCCAGGACTCCCGAGCCCCCCAAGGGTGGTCTCGGTGACTCTGCACATCAGTCCTGAGGTGCTGAGATCCCACAGACTCCAAGCAAACTCTTGGCTTTGCCATCTCTTGCACTGGGTCACCAGTTCAGAGTCTCCACATTCACCTCATTGCATCTGAATTCTGAAGTTCAGACTCAGACCAAGTCTTGGTGTTTTCAACAACTGTCCAAAACAACAGCTCCTCTGTAGAGCAGGTTGATGTTTGCAGAGCCATGCCTGCCTGGGGAGCTAACCACCTTCTAGCAGCACAAATCATCCCCATGAAGCAACAAAATCCAAGGCAGATGATTTTGTTGCAAACAGGCACCCTCTTGAAAAACAGGTGCCATACAGACACTCCAAATGAGGTCAAGAGCAAACAGGCCTGAGTTAAATTAAGCATTAAACCACTGAGTCACTTCAAAAGTAGATGAAGGATGTCTTTTTTAAAAAATAATCTTTTACTACCCTTGCTCAATCTATAAACATGTGTCAGAAATATTTGGGTTTTGAAGGTGGAATTAGCAAAAGTTGGCACCTGCAGAAAGAGACAGGCACCACCAGCAAAAGCATAACAAGGCTTGAATTTTTTTTTATGTTACACAACTTTATGGAAAACTTTGTAGCTTGCCAGTTCAGAGAATACATGAAACAGAAATAAAGCATTACACTGCAGCTAAACTCAGTGTGCCCTTAGGACTCTGATTCCATCAGAGAGCACAATATAGAAATTCTGTATGCATTCAAAGAATATTTGTAAGAGAAGAGTGAAAAGGATTTTCTTTTCAACTACATCAGCTCACTTTGATTTCTGTTCTCTCACGAATGTATCATTTTAGATTCCAGTAAAGGCTGTGCCACACAACAAGCTCTTCAAAGGTTCTTCTAACAGACAATATAAAATTCTCTTGCTCCTAACAGGCACAGAGAGGTCTCCTCTGGTGTAATATTCCACAACTGGAATGGAATGGTTTGGGTCAGAAGGGACCTTAAACAACATCTGTTTCCAACCCCCAGCCATGGGCAGGGACACCTTACACTGGAGCAGGTACCTCATAAAGCCCCATTCAAACTGGCCTGGAACCCTGCCAGGGATGGGGCACCCACAGCTTCTCTGGGCAGCCTGTGCCAGGGCCTCACCACCCTCACAGCAGAGAGCTTCTTCCTACCATCTAATCTAAACCTACCCTAACCCAGTTTAGAACCACACCTTTTAATATCAAATGCTTCTTTGAACTGCTCTGCTGCCCCCAGCCCACCTGCAGCTGGAATCAGGCTTTAATGCCTGTGTCAGAGGGGAACATGTTCCCTGCTGATGGTTACACCCACTGCCTACACAACAACCATGTATTTGCATATTTTAAGAAATTCTATTCACCATGTAACTTCATGGGCAGCAAGGGCAGGACTGGGAAGGAGAGGATTGAACATAATTGCACATGTAAGCAGCATGCTGTGTGTGCTCCAGCATGCTCAGACTAACCACAAATGCACTCACAGCTCCAAAATTCTCCTGCAGCCACGTGGGAGCCACAGCAGGCTGCACACCCAGGTGGGGGTGGCAGCACTCCATGCCCTCATAAAACCCTGTGGTGCTCCAACATTAATTAAAGATCACAACTGCACCAAGGTATGACCTAGAAGGCAATATTGTTATTATTATTCCTACTGATTAAACAATAATAAAGCTGACCTGTGATCAATATTAACATCAAAGTGAAGTTTCAAGAGCAAGAATATTCTGAGTCCACTGTCCAAACAAAACAACACTGCACCTCTAATATATGAGTTACTGGTGTGTGATTTCTCACATGACTACACCAGTAGGAAGAGTCACCAACTGCTCTGGAAGGGCTGAAAAAGTCCCTGTAACTGTGGAGAAGTACCTGCAGTACAGATGAACTAGTTCTTCACGAATTTAATAGACTTCACTATTTGTAATGGTACCCAGCCATTCCTTCAGACTCAAAAATCTGTTTCTTACTGAATGAAACCACAATATGTAACATCCAATTTATCAGAACAAGACTCTGGTGAAAGTAACTAGGAGATAATTAGCACAAAATTGAATACAAATGGGAAAACAGACATGAGGGAAAAGAAAGAAGATTTGTACATACATTCAGGTTCTCATACCATAAAGGTGATTAAGACAATACTTAGAGTCCTCTTTACAAAGAAGTATTTTACTTTTAGTATCCCTCCACTAGTCAGGACTTCCAGGACACAGACTACATCCATGCCCACAGAAGAGAATTCAAAAAAAATCCCATAACGTAGCTGCTCTCCTCATACAGGCTTGTTTTGCACTCTTCAGAAAAAAAGGTCCCAGAAATAGAATATTTCACAGGAAAGGTCTTAACATGGATTTGTATACTACAGAAGAGTAATCAACACATTCCAAGCAAGTCTGCTATCAAGTGACCTAGCCACAGTGCTACATAAACCAGTTAACCATGGTATTTTTAGAGTCTCCCAAAAAGGGCTGAAAAACCTAAAGCTAAATTGTGAAATTTTATTTTAATTCAAGAAATCTCTTTTTTCCTCCCAGACAACAGGGATGGCAAAGAAAACTTGCTGAGCCAGGACAGCACGTTCGCAGGACACCGTGCTGCACGTCTCCCTTGCTCAGCCTGTGTTTCCTTCCTGGAATTGAAGCAGGAGAGACATGAGCCCCATCAAAACACCTCTATCAGATCTGAATAGTCCTGAGAACAATTAGAGGCTGTCGGAGAGGAAAGTGGAACTGCTCTGTCTGCACGCAGGGTGTAGTGCTGAACCTGCCTATGCAGGGCTGCGAGGGGACAGCACAGGCACTGCCATGTACTCCACTGGGGCAGCACGGGGCATGAGGGAAACACCTGATTTACACACAGCACTGCAAACAGCCCAGCAAGGCAGGAGAATCCCAGTATGACAAGCCATACCCTGAAATCCCATGCACACCTGACAGGAACAAAGCTGCACCTGAGGACTGAGGTGTTCACAGAATCCCAGAATGGGTCACAGTGGAAGGGACCACAGTGGGGCATCTGGGCCAACCTCCCTGATCAAACAGGGTCATCCCAAAGCACAGGATTGCATCCAGGCGTTCTTGAATACCTCCAGGAAGGGAATGCCACAGCGCCTCTGGGCAGTCTGTTCCAGTGCACGGTCACCTGCACAGTAAAGAAATTCTTCCTCATGTTCAGGTGTTTCTTTCCATTGCCTCACCTCCTGGTGACTGGCACCACCGAGCAGAGCCTGGTCCATCCTCTGAGCGCCTCACCTTTAGATCCTTGTGCACACGAATGATGCCCGCCCGCAGCCATCCCCTGTCGAAGCTGAGCACTGCTCACGAGGCTGCTGCACCGGTACCTGTTCCGAGAGCCCTCCCATGGAACACACGGTGCCCTGCCTCACACACCGCATCTCCATCTTCTGCTGAGGGCACTCGGAGAGGAAAACCCTCCAGGGGGGCGAGCTGGGCTGCTGCAGCTCCCGGGGCAGCTCCGGGAAGGTGCACTCACCGCTCTGCCCACCCGAGACAGGCCCCCGAGTCCCGCCGGACACTGGGCGAGGGGCGAGCAAGGACAGCGGGGCAGAGCGGGACAGCCCGCCCGGGGACAGAGGGCAGTGACAGCTCAGGGACGGTCTGCGGCGGCACCTACCGTGTACTCCCGCACTTGGCTGTGGAAGTTCTGCTCCCGGATCGTCACCTCGTCCGCTTCCATCCTTCATAGTACCGCGGCCCCCGCGAGCAATGGCGGCCGCCGCCGCCGCGCCTGCTCCTGCCCCGCTGGCGACGAGCGGGCCACCATGGCCGGAGGCAGCCCGGCTGCTCCCCCGGGCCCCGGCAGCGGCTGAGGAGCCCCGGCTCCGCCGCTCTGTCCCCGTCCGGCGGGCGCGGAGGAGGAGGAGGAGGAGGAGGAAGGGCGGGAAGCGCCGCCTCAGCTCCTCCTGCTGCGTCACCGCGCAGCGACCCCGGCGGGGGCGGGCAAGGGGAGGGCGGGGTCAGACCGCGGGGGGCGCGGCTTAGGGTAAAGTGAAGGGCCGGCGAAGTCACGCCCAGGGGCGGGGCCAAAGGGAGCGGGGAGGCGGGGCCGTGGTGGGGCGGGGCCGGAGCGCCAAAGGGGCGGGGCTGAGGGGCTTGGGGCGGGGCTGGTTTTACCGGCAGGACGGGAACACAGAATCGCGGAATTGTTCAGGCAGGAAAGACCCCGGGGATCATCGGGTCCGGGCTATGTCCCAACATCACCGTGTCCACTAGACCGTGGCACTAAGTACCCTTGCGTCTTTCCTTAAACACTCCCAGGAACGGTGACTCCCCCAGCCCCCCGGGCAGCCCATTCCAATGGGTAATCTCATTATTCCCTGTTCCCTCTACATGCACGGGAAATCTTCTTCGGAGTTTGCAAGTAGATCAATTGTCTAAATATACACGGAAGACCATTAATCTAGGACATACTAAAAATTATAGATTGTGGTTTAGCAAATCAAAGTTTAATTTCAATCCAGGTATGTATAATTAGTCTAAAGAAGTTTCAAAAATAAGGATCATAATTTTCTGCTTATTTACAACTATCAATACATTATACATGTTGTCAACGCCAATTATAATTCCAATTATATTAATTCCCCAGTCTCTGGCCCATTTTCTCGGTTAAAAGCAGATGGTAAAGTATTTATGAAATGTTAGACTTAGAAAAAGTAATCTTTGATTGACGTATTCCTCGTAGTCCTGAATGGATGCAGAAGGTCCTGCAGCTTCAGTATGGCCACAGTCCCACCCTTGTTCTTTTGACACTTGTGAAGACACAGACAAGGTATTTGCAGGCACAATCATACCAGGGGTGTGTGTGACAGGCCAGAAATGTTCCTGTGCTCTCTCCTCTTGAAGCTCACTGCTCAGGGAGGGAGACTTTAGGTGCTCATTGAGGCTGTAGGAACAGAATACCATTAAAAACAGAGTTGAAGGAGCAGGGAGCACAGTTTTTGAGCTGCTTCTTGGGAAAAGCTGTCCTACTTTACAGCTGTTTTCTGCACAGCACTTGATTCTGTCTGGTATTATTACTTGTCTGGGGTTTTCTTCTTTGCCTGTTCCCATTTCTCTTCAATCTCCTTTTCTTCTTCACATGCTGAAAGTGATGAAAGCATCCCTAGTTTCCAAGATGAATTTGACAAAGAATTAGGCTTTTAGTTGAAGCCTAGTTCTAATTTGGACTACAATTAGGCTAGTGCTGTTCTCTGCTCAAGAGCTGGTCCAGACTGAGCAGTGTTACCAAGGGCAAGGTTATAGGTAGACAAAATCTCTTTTATTATAACAAACACAGTCTGGCATGTGCAAACCTGACCCCAGGGAAACCAAATTCTCTTAGAGCTGCCTATAGAAGTATTGGAATAGAACAGACAGGATCCCAGCTCTCATCATCTTATATAAAAACCCACACAATAAATGACAATGGTATTGGAGCCAGGCTGTTAGGAACAGGATGGATTCAATGGATTTGTGATGGAGAGAGAAATGCTGACACCAGAGCAAAGTGTCAAAACTCTAAGAACTTGGGAGAGCAGATGGCCCAGCCAAAGAGGAAGAACAGGAACAACCAGAGATTCAGCCAGCAGTCCAAGCCTGAGGGGAGGGTTAGTTCCTGGGCTACCTGGGAAATGACTCAGCCACTGCCAAGAAACAGCAATTCAAGCATTTCTAACTTTGCCTGCAGACATATTCAACACGGGAAGATTGTAAGGAAAATTAACTGTATTTTGGTAGCTTATAGAAATCGAAATTTAGAACACCTGAAGCTTCCACTCCCACATGGGCAATATGTGTTCTTTTGAATTTACTGAATTTGAAGTAAACCTAAGGAGGAGATATAGTACATAATTTGTTTCATACTGTAGACTGTCAAGTTCTTTCTTCCAGCTGAGCAGATGAATCATCAGAAACAACATACACATTTATATTTACTGAAAAGGCAGGGGAGGGGTGGAAATAGCTTCCATCCTTTCTTGGGCAGAAGTTACTGCTCAGTTCTGAGGTATCTACATCACAAAGGAAGGTCAGAGTAGCCACCACAGCAAAATCTATTTATACCACAGGAAATTCAGTCTAAAGTAGGCAGCTCTTGCAAACTGATGCATGTATTGATCCGATGGGGGTACAAAAGTAGTAATTGGAAGCATACTAGATGTAAAACTACCAAAGCAAGTCTGTGGTACTTTACACCAGAGAGTGGTTAAAAGTCCTCTAGGGTGTTGATAATGGTATAAAATAAACAAAATGTTATCATAATTATGTACATTAAGTTTGTTTATTAGGTGATTTTTTTCGGTGTCTTATATGTGGTAAGCTAAAGCATAGCAAGAATTGCGTTATACTTTAGAAATCCAACTCAATCAGTCTTGGCTCTAGATTCAGCTTAAAATATTGCTAACTTATGCTTTCTATTTCTTTGGTGTATTTTAGAAAAAGAAGGAGTTTTTTTGGTTTCAAATATTTCCAGCCCATATTTTCATTGAGTCAACCCAGTAACAACAACTCCCCAGATAAATGTTGTATTATAGCACAATATATTTATTTTAACTTTTTGAAACAGCAAAGGGAAAGAAATTCAAATTAAGAATTACAATGTCGGCATGAAAAAAGAGGATATAAACTAGTTTAGTATAGACTCACATAGGTATGTGCTGGATTTTATATATATATATAGTCATAAATGTATTGATGAATATATATTCCCCCAAAAATAAGAAAAAAGCACAAAGTATTCCCATTTTGAACAAGTTTTTAAAATTAACATTTTAGTAAAAATATACACCATTTATAACTTAAAGTTGGTTCACTTGTAAAAAACTAAGTGAGATTGCTTTCACTAACAAGGAACTAGATTTAGGAATGAATAAAACCTCTTTGAATCTTTAAGTTTCCTTCACTGACCGGAGCCTAGAGTCAGAAAACCTGCAGAATTTATTATGGTCAGAGGCATAAACTCTGCAGGAGTTCAGTGCTGTCAGGTAACGGAAGCATAAGTCACATCATAAGCTAGAACAGTTTCTCTTCCATATCTAGCAGCATGAAGTGACTGAAAGCTCACTTTGCCTCCATTCACCCTTAATGGGTTTTTCATGTCCTCAAATCAAAACAAAGCAAAACTCACACCACATTGCAGCCTCAACTTGATTAGGAATAAAATGAAAGGTAATATTCAAGGAAATGCAGCTGCATCTGCCAGCCAAAATTCACCTGCTGTGCAGATATGAGCAAGGCCGGGTCATCTGTTCCATGCTGTGTACCCGTGGCTGTTTGAGCTGATTCTTCAAACAGGTATTTATTGGTAAAACTCTGGGACTGCTGTCTGGGCCAGTTGTTACAGAAGAACCAAAGAACTAAATCAACTTTAAAAAAAAAATGTGTCCCTTTCACCAGTCTATGTCTGGTTTTAGCTCAGAAATTAGTGTTAGACTCAATCAGCCTCTGAAAGGCATTCAGCTAGAGCAGATGGATGAAAAGAGTGAAAATTCATTACTTCTCCTTATGGTGTGCTCAATATTTAATTCCTGCTAATCACAATTCTCCTCAAAATCTCCTTTTCAGTCAGTTAAAAAGATTTACTCTAAGTAAATTTACCCTTTGAAGATTTTTCTTAACCGTGAACTCTTTTTTTTCTTTTCATCCCTGAATTGTCTCCAAACTTTTAACCTTCTCATTAAAATGCAGACACGAGAACTGAAAGCAGTATTCTAGGCTCAGTTTCAGCAATTCTATGAAGAGATGTAAAATCACCTTATTTTATGCTTTTGTTACAGACCATTTAATCATTACAGAGGAAAACAGCACACAGATTCAGAGGTGAAAAACATGATTGCTTCCCAGAAGTAAATGGAATGTGCATTTGAAGACACTTGTATCTACTCCTGTCTCCCTGCTGTCAGAGGCTGTAGGTAAAAGGCTGCCTTGTGGTTTTGATTGCCATGTCCACTTACTTCCTCACAGACAGTAAGGCAAATTTTATGGACATTTTAATCCAAATGCTATAGCAATCATTTCCTTGACACAGAAATTAGTGGTTTCCTCTGAACTTCACTCATACCAATGAGCAGCAATCTGTAATTTCTATTCTGAATCACTGCCCTGCAGATACAGCCCTGGTTCTGTAGAAAAGACATCAGCCCCTTGTTCTTGGTGCATTCATGGGCTTTTGACTGAATTCAAGCCTCTTCTGTTTTCTGCTTCCCAAATATTTCAGATTGCTCTGTATGATGAGCTCATCTTTGTAATTTATCACTCCCATTTCCAGTATTTGCCAGCATTTTTGTGTTATCTGCAAGTAGCATTAGCAGTGATTTGTCAACCAGAATAAACACATCCTTTTAAAAATGTCATTACTGTCTCTGTGGGGCTTTTTAAAGTTTTTCTTACTATTTTTTTCCTCATCTTTGGAAAGTTCCTGATGTACTAAGTACATAAAATAATTATTGTACTGGTTGCAAGTGTGATGTTTGCCCATATGTAACAGGAGTTTGCCAAGATCATGGGTTGGTTCCATAGCAACACCATAAGGGGATTAAAAGAATTATCCGAGAGTGAAGTCAATATTATTTGTGTTAGCAAATAATCATTAGAAGCTTTAATGCTGTTTTACCACTGGCTGAATTGCAGCACCAAATGTGGCTCTGAAACCCAAGTGTCACAAACAATTCTTCTGTTCTTCCAGGAGAGATGTTCTCTTCACTCTGCTTTCTTTTCAATTTAATTCCCACTTTTGAAGAGCCCACGTGGTCCCATTTCAGATGAGCCCAGGCCCTGCTGCCCTTTGGTTTGTTGTGTCCATGGCACCATGACACAGAGCTGCAGACTCTGCCCCTGGGCTTCCTGCACCAGCTTTGCTGACCACTCACCTTGTTACTTACAGCTTTTCTCTGTCCTTTCAGAATATTCTCCTTTGATTTGTGGGCCAGTCAACAGCTTGCATTAGATATCTGAGTCTGCCAATCTGCTATTGATTCTGAAAGATGTGGTCATGCATTAGCTGTATTATAAATGACGAAATTGCAAATATCCACCCGTATGATCAGTTCCTGACTACTTAACATGGCTGTAATCATCGTCCTTTAAAAAAAATTAAATCATTAATCTGCTGGGCCATCTGTGCTTACTCTGAACTATCCTCAAGCTATTTTTTTGTTAGTTACATAGTTTTGAGAAATGGAATTTTGCCATTTTTGGAGAAGAGAGGTTGCACTGTGAAGTCCCTAAACAATAATAAAAAAAAAAACATTTGGTA
The DNA here is from genome assembly GCF_035770615.1 of Melospiza melodia melodia. Lineage (NCBI taxonomy): Eukaryota > Metazoa > Chordata > Aves > Passeriformes > Passerellidae > Melospiza > Melospiza melodia. The sequence continues at coordinate 9,304,275 of NC_086194.1, forward strand.
TTAGTAAATTTTTTTTCTCTAAATTCAGCATCTGACTCATCATGACTAAGATGCTTGCACTGTTAAATACCACATGGAAGGCATTTCAAAAATCTATCCAGTATTAACTACAACCGTTTTTCAGTCTGGGTGACAAAAATCACATCGTATAAATTTAGTCTTTGAAAGTAAGCCATGCACCTTTTATGAAGGACTTTTATCCAAAATGCTAGAAATTTTAAAGGAAATTAATCATCTTAATTTCTTAAATTAATAGGTGCAAGATTTATTCTTAAATCATGGATAATCCTTTCTAATTAAATTCAAATGTGTTTAATGCATCTCAGGAGTGTTAAGATAATAAGTAGTCCTTTTCTGGAACTTAACATCCTCGATCCCTGTCAATAATTATATTGGGTGACTAATAAAATATGATGCCAGGCATTTTTTAAATCTTTATCTTCCTCCTCTGTCTCATTAGCAAAATGAATAGGTTTGCTCCACAGGCACCACCTAATCTGGGGAATTCAATGTTGTTCAAGGACACAGCAAATAAATTTCAGCAGGTATTCCTTCCTGCAACAGTCACATATAAAATGCACTTTTACAGCATCTGCCAGTTGCTGTATAAGATTATTGCCATTGTAAAAGCCACCAGAGGCTGGAAAACCAAAAAGGTCTGTCAGGTGTGATCTCCTAACTAGGAGAATTTTATGCAGCCATCCCATCAAAGACTACACTCCTCAAAGAGCTCCAGTGTCCAGTAATTGATCCACAGGAGACATGGCACCCATCCATTCCACCAGTGGTCTATCAGAAAATGCTGACATCAAGAGAGCAAGTTATTTTATAACATAAGACAATACTTATTTTCAGAAACTGGACTCAGCTCTAGCAGGCCTTTTAACAAAAATCATGCCATTAATGTGAAATTACCTAATTTGTTCTTGAGAGTTTAATTTCCTTTCTCAAGTAGATATTACATTACAGTAATTACACCTGCAAGTAAGAAAAAAAAAAATGGCAGGCTCCTCAGTCCCTGGGATGATAGATAGTCCTCTGGCCCTCATATAATAGCAAAATCCATCTCTAGTCACTTGGGTATATCTAAGTATTTGAATGGAGGACTCCAGAGATTTCATTCCACATGACAGTAGGAGGACAGAACAAGGAATAGGTTGTGATTCATCCAACTCCTTGAAATATTTTCATCTTTCTAATTTTAGGTCCTGTTCACCATACATTGAACTCAGATGATACCCACCCTGCCAGTGATTGCAACTGCAGAGATGCTGCAAGCTGATCCTCCATCTCTGCCTGTGCTACAAGGCCCTTATGTGATATTTGACCACATTTTACATGTGGCTTGTCACCCAGAATCCCAAAATCTTCTGAGTTGAAAGGCACTCATAAGGAATGTCAACTCCCTGCTCCTTGCAGGACCACCTGCAACTAAACCGTGAGACTAAGAGCAATGTCCAGATATTCTCTGAACTTTGACAAGCTTTTCCATGATCAGTTCTCTGGGAAGCCAGTTCCAGTGACCAACCACCCTGTCAGTATAGAACCTTTTCCTAACTGAAGTCTAGTATGAACTTCCCCAACACAGCCTCATTCCATTCCACAAGGCACCTCTTTGAAAATCACTACCACACTGTGCCCCTTGATTTTTTTCCCATTTTATTGAGTTGCAGCCCTTGGCCTGAGCAAGAGGAAAGGTCAATCTACACAACATACAGAAAAGCATTTGGCTGTCCTACAAAATCTCTGAATCCAAGGTTTGTTTAAAGACTACTGTCCATATGCTTCATCTTACACTGTGAGTAATTATCTTACTTAAATTGCAGAGGTAGTACAAAGTCAACAAAGTTTCATAGGATATATCCATAGTGTTTTACATCATATGTATTGATACCTCAAAACTTACTTGCTTCTACACAATATTTTTTGCATGGTTTATAATTTGCCAACAGCTAAACATAAATTAAAAGATTACATTAGAAGTCACTATAAGGCACATGGAAAAACCTGAATACAAAAGGGTCACTTCATCCTGAATATTACAAGCAACAAACCATGGGAAATAACTGCAGTTTGTAGTCACTGCAGTAGTGAAGCATTGCAGAGGAAGTAGTTTTCATTGCAGTACCATTAACGCTGCATAGCACATGACAGCTTTGCTGTTTATGCAGTCATGTGTGTTTCTGTAGCCTGACATCCCATCTCCCTACCCCACACTCTGTCCTGCCTTCCCTGGGGGTATCCAAGTGCCAGCACCCTGGGCATATGCCAGCCTGACATCATCCCCACCTTTAAATCCTAGCCTGCAGCACCCTTTGGTGCATTTATAGACACATGCCCCAAAATTAGCATAATTAGAATATACTTTCAGACCCATTTGCTGTCTCATTGTGTATTAACACCTGGAAATCATCAACAAAGTAAGAAAACAACTAAACTCTATGTGATAGTTAGTCTGGAATGCATTCAGGCTGCTAGCAAATGTTAGGGAATTAATTATTGAACACTGCTCTTGTCCTAAATAACACTATGGGCTATGACAAACATTTGGATTTTTTGTTGTAGTGACAGAGATACCACCCCAGTGAGCTCATTATCTTTCCAGGTTTACCCAGCCCACAGTAAATCACCAGCAGCACCCTGGTGAGATGAAATTCCAGCCCTGCTCCTTGCCTTCCTCTGTCTTGCAGCCCCACATGACTCCCATATTTAACACCATCACCCCACAGCAGGATCTGCTGATGCATCCCTTCATATTCTCTCAATGGACCTTGAGTCATGCCAGGCTTGAGGGAACATTAGCTTTCCTGTCAACAGCTCTGCAGGAAGTCTCAGATTCCTCCTCTGTGCCCTAGAGCACCTTCTAGAAATTCTGAATCAAAAACTATTTTGTCTATTCAAGTTCTAAAATTTTCACATAATTTGGCACTTGTGAATGAATCCTGCAGCAGACACTGCACAACTCCAAGTTCCCTGCATCTAATTGATTTTCATATTACTGCAGACTAATAATCTCCACAAAGCCTCTGAAAAACCCAAGTGAAGATTTCATTCGAGCACTTTGTAAAAGTACTCAAGCAAGCACTTGTTGGGCTGTAGTGCTGACCCTGTCCAGCTCTGATCATGTTCAATTTATTCCCACTACCCCTCAGCAGTACTGGCACAGCCATATGTGGCTGATCAGACCTGGGGAAAATAACTGAGCAAAAATAAAATATTTAATCAGAATGAATTCTCTGAGCCAGTTCATTCTGCATTCATACAGCAGGAGGAGTGATGTAAACTGAGCACAGAGAGCTACTCCAGCCATCACTGTTGCAGAGAGAGATGCTTGTGATCTTCAGTGTACATGTAAAACAATCACAAATATGTTTTTCTGTTTGACCAATGCCATTTGTAGTACTGAGAGTAATAGAAAATGTGAGAAACTATATTGTCCTTTTGCTCTGCAATCACAATCCTCATAAAGGATTTATGAGCCCAGATATAACTACAGACCAATAATTTTCACACAGTTCTTCCTGCCCTGGGCTATGGAATAAGAAATAATTATGCAGAATGCCAGCAGGACAAGTTTATTGCATTTTTTAAGAGTTTTTTCAAAGACTCAGTCATGCAGTGGATTTTAAAGTGTACATTTTCACATAATTGAATGAATTTATATATTGTATGCATACTCACACATAGTGTGAGTCTGTGTATTTATGTCTCTATATGTGGTGTATGTGCTTATTTTTATTTAAAATTCCCCAAAATATAGTTACTCTGCTATAGTACTAAAATAAGCTTGTACAGAAGAGATCATTGGGTAGTGTCCTCTAGAGAATTTCTTTACAAGAGCCAAATTACATAATTTTTATGCTGAGTTAAAATCAAGAAAGGTATGGGTATCAGCTTTTTGGTGTCTTTACAAAATCATGGTCTAGTGACTTTTCTGAAAATGGTATTTTTGCCTTTAAAATGAAGTAACAGTTCATATTATTCTTTCATGTGAGTTTATATGAGTATTTATATGTAAGAAAAAGATAGGTTAGTTACTGTTGGAGGGCCTCTTTAGCTTATTATTTTTTTATGCAGTGCCTCTTCAGCTTATCATGTCGTTATGCAGTGTCTCTTCAGCTTATTATTTTTTTCTGCAGTTTATATTTTATTTCCTTAAGAGGAGCATTGTAGTTTGTGCCCCAAAAAAATTCTTTATTTTAAAATGGACAAAATATTTACATGGCTGCTTAATATAACACAAGAACTAATAAGCTAAAGTGTTATAAACTGAAATAAATTATTATAGACAAATCTGAAATATACACCATATTGTCTTTGTTATCTTCCCCCGTTAGATGCATCACTGCATGCACAAAGTCATGTAGCTCAAATCAATGTCTTCACTTAAACTATGCTCTGGAAAAAAATGGGAGTTTTGACTATATAGAAACATAATAATAATTCCACAATGTGACCTATAGTTTTACAGAAATAAATTAATGGATGGCATGCAGATGCCAAGATTAAACAGAGTAATAACAAAACATTAGTAAGCACTTTTAGTGTAATTAAATTTTTGATGTATTGCAATTTTTAGTGCGTAATTATTTTTGAAGGAACTGGAGAGTAATCCTGGATCACACCCTTATTCAGTCTAGTTACTAAAGAATAAAGTGTAGTGATACTTTGAAATTCTATTGCAGAATAATGGTGTATTGTCCATCACAGATAATGATGGCAAGGTTTTTCTCATCTGATAATCACTCATAGTGATTACCTAATAAAAGGACAATCCTTGGTACTGCAAGAACCCCTGGTCAATGCAGAATGTAAGCAAGCATTAAGATGTGCTATTTAAAGCATCTCAGCTTGCAAGTGACCTTGAATCTACTTCCTTACTGCTGGTGGTTGGGATTGTTCCATGGCTGTGTTCCCAGTCTGCATCAAGAGGCTGCTGATAACATCAATCTTATACACGAGTCTCTAAAACTATTTTTGATGTTGGCCTTGAACAAGCCTAATAATTTCACTTAATCACCTCTGTTTCTACACAAAAACTGGAATCTAGGCTGACTTGTAATTTTTCATTCTTGTGAAATCCGGCCACAGGTTTTCTGTCTGCAATCAAATATCTGGAATCATAATTAGCTAAAATATGTCAGATGGCCTGTGACTCCCAGCCATCTTTATTGGTATGGAAGTTCACTTTCAGCTAAGAGTGGAATAAATTCTGTTTGTCTGAGAGGTCAGTCCTTGGGAAGAAAAATGGGAAGTGTGTTCATTCGCATATTCAAACATGCAAATTGAATGCATCCAATTTGCCTTATTTGTCTCCTAATGACAATGACCTTTTCTGCTGATGGGAAAAAGCAATTGAAAGTAGGCATGTGAAAGGTATGGAAAATACAAAATTCCAATCTTTAACAAAACAGGTCAACTGCTTGATCCTGTGAGTTAAAAAATAGTCAATGTCATATTGAACCCCAACTTGTGGTGCTTTCTCACCTTTAGGTTCAGTATCTGAGTTCTGCTACTCAGATGTATCTCCCATAACACTTCTTGCCTAGCACAGCTTCCTCTTCACCATCCTGCAGGAAAAACATCTGAACAGTTCTCCCACCACTAATGCAGCTCTGGTTAACACCACAACATCTTTATCATTAATTTGCATAACAAAATATGAAGCTGTAAAATTCAAAGATCAAGTGACCTGCCCAAGGTTACAAAGAGGATGTTACTACATCAGGACTGAAACTCAGTTACATCTGGTCTTTGGTCCTGTGCAGATCAAGTTTCTTTCAATACCCAAATTGAAACAGAAAGAAGCCATGATCAATTTACCAAGAAAAGGAACATTAAGATCACATAGCTGGTGTTGTCTCCTTCTGTGAATGCCAGAGGAGAAAACAAGTCCTGCACATGGGCAGCTCATCCGTAGACAGATATCATCATCACTACTATGCCATGCATTAATATGCATTAACTATCTCCTCTTCTAGGAAAAGAAAAAGAAAAAAATATATATATGGCCAAATTGCTAATATGCTTCTCTTCCTTTCAAGCTTCCTCTTTCATCTGCAGAGCTCAAAACCAGGCAGAAGTGTCACCACAAAGGTAACAGATCTTAGAACTGGAACCACTCAAGTGCAGGATTCAGGACTAATTAAAGAGCTCAGAATTCAAACCAACAACTTGACATGCCTTAAAAGTAAGAGCACAGTTATTTATTCTTGGTTTTGTTGTTTCTTCTTCATTATGGGGCTGCAGGAGTCCCACATCAGGGATGAGGGCCCCAGATTGTGAGGATTTATTTAAACACTTAATGAAAATATCACACCTGCAGTTAAGAATTTACAACTGCAATTTTAAGATGAAGAATAAAACTGTCTCTTCAGTTGATTTCTGTAATCATAAAATTCTAAATTATACTAACATATGCCTCAATTTAAGTGTGTGTTTCCCCATGATTACTTAGAGGAATAGGATGCAGTAAGTTTAACACTGCCATTCTGAAAGTGCATCCAGACAAATGTGGGTTGTCCTAAAAATAGATTTCTTACCTTTAGCCACCAGTAAACAAGGAGGAAATTTCCACTGAGGAAACAAAAATTCAAGCTATACAGACTCAGCCATCTCCCTAGGCATACACATACAGCTGTGTAGGCTTTATTCTTAACATTAACTTACTTGTTAGTGTGCTTTGTTTTTTAGAAAATTTTTAAGAAAAGCAAAGAAGACAAACCCTTTCATGACAATGTAATTACACAAAAAAGGGTTTTGTAATTGTTCCTGTTTTCACCTCTCTTTCAAAACCTGTTTCAAACTGGCCAACAGAAGGGCCAGCTCTAGCTGTTGAATAATGAATTCTCCCTTAAAGCAGCATGGGAAATAACTCTGACACAGTAATTTCTGTAATCTGCTAATAGTGTAGTTTCATAACTGATTATGAGTGATCTTGCTCTGTGCTGCTACTGGAAGAAGTTCTCTTCCCTTTTCCACAGCTAGCTACTTCTCTGTGTAACTGAATATCAAAATTAAGCCAGTCCAATTTAAAAACTTTTTCATTTCATTCTGATCAAATCTTGAATTTGGTGCATTATGCTGTGACTCCTGGTGTTAACATGGGGAAAAGCATTACCTGGACAAATTCATGGCAGATTGAGGTTGACCTAAAGCAGCTGCAAAACTGCTGGTTTGAAAGATGGCAATCATTTAAAAGGGAAGTCATCACGTGAAGGAGTAGATCAGGGTGGTATCTAGTTTTACATACTGCCAGACACAAACTGTAAACACGAGGGTGCTTAAGGTCCTGCGAGGTTTTGTTTTGCTGCCCTGACCTTTGCATGAGTCACCTCATGAGGTATCTGCAAGGCCATTGCCTGCAGCTAAGCCAGCCATGGAAGGCAGCCTTTTCACCCTGGGCTGAGGGAGTCTAAGGCATTGATCCTCTTGTCCTGATGCAGAAGCCTAAGATGAATCAGATGAGGGGTTTTTTTCTCTAAAAGTTATTATTTCTCTAAAAAACAGAGAGCAAGGAGACTGGCTCAGCTGCAGGTGTCTGTCTAAACTGAGGGAGAAGGTCTCTGCTGTCTGACAGGCTTAGATCAGTGTGGCTATTTCAAAGTACTTTGAGAGAAGGGTCTGTAACCAGAGATGTGGCAGGCACTGCTGCACTCTGCTTATAGTCATGCAAGCAGAGCTCCTGATCAGGAGCTGTACCTTAAATCAATACTGTATTATACATAATAACATCATGCTTTATAACAACTGGGATTAAAATATGGAATGGCAGCCAAAATGTATGAATGGATATCATTGTCTCAGTACACTCTGGAGAGACCTCCAAATGCTTCATTGTATTTGGCTCAGACACACATGATATTTTGCATGTTTTGCAAAGCCTCAGGAAAAATGCAGTAAGAGTTTTGTTAATAGCTAGGAGCACCTCACTGAGCTGGAAAAGCTGCTGCAGATTGTCTGGAAATGATCACCTTACACCATGGACCAGAGACAGGGGATGAACTGCACACTGCTACTGCTGCCACTGCTGCTGTGTCAGTGGCACAGCACTTGCTCTAGTCACTGTCTCCACTTTTACAAGTAAATAAACAAACAAACAGGTAAAAGGCGACTTTAACAAAATGACAGTATCTGTTAAGTTTAGGGAATTTGTCTGTTGAATTCAAGCCTTCCCAGGTATTTGTTCTGCAGTGTCACTCTAAGTGTTCTTTTTCTGAAGTTGCCTTGTCAGAATTAAAGAAATAGCTAATAAAGACTGATCTTCGGGGAGCAGAATTCCAGCTGGGATGTTAAAGCTAAGTAATTAACAACAAAGGAGGAAGAACAGAGGGAAAAAGAACCCTTGGTATGCATGTACAGGTTTTTGATGAAAACTGCCTTCTAAATGACAATACAAGTGTTCATTAGATAAGGTTGGTGTTTAGCACTAAGTCTCCCACAGAGACAATTCTTGTCAGAGAAGCTTTGATTATATAAATTTTGTGTGAAAAATGCAAAGTGCCATAATGCGGGACTTTGATCAATGGTGCTAGTCTGATTTACAATTGTTTATTTTTAAACTGTGATGGGCACAAAACACTAATTTATAAGCTCATTTTAGTTGAAATTTACCTCTTCTTTTTAATAGCAAGAAAGTAATCTGATTGCATTTTTTCAGTCATCCTTGTGCAACATATTAGATAATCTCCTTATAGTTTAAAACTAATGCTAATGGATTGGGGAAATGGGTTTCTGCTTTCACTCAGCATATCTGTCTTTTTTATGCTTGTCTTTTGGATCATTTATCTAAATAATAACCTTTAGTACCCACTCCTTCCTTCCAATGAACTAAACTATATTAATGATTTAAATCAGTGAATATGTATTTTCTCCCTACTTGAGTTTTGCCAGCTGAGGTTTCCACTTTCATATTCTGCTTTTTTGGAGGGGGGGGGAAAGCTCCAGACATCCCCATGTGAAATACTTATGGTTACTTTCTAATTTGTCTCAATCAAACAGCCTAAATGAGCTCAAACTAATGGCAGATCTCTTTTAAAGATTATCACCAGCAAGCCCTGACTCAAATGGCATTGATTTCAGGACTAAAAGAAAGAAATTACATTATAAACTCAGCAAATCTTTCAGGCAGCACATCTGTTGGGGCAGCCTCAGAGAAGAGGCAAGAATTACACCTCAAGGGGAGGTGCTCTGGGTGGAACTTCCTCAGCCAACAAACCTGGAGATCCACAAGGATCCACTTGTTTGGGTTTAGTCTCACAATGATGGAAGGAAGCTCATTTTGCACAAAGGCAGCAGAGGGAAATAAATGACCAGCCCAAGGTCGGGTACAAAGATGATGGAAATGTGGGAGAAAGTGCCAGAACAGATATTTTTCTAGACTTTGTGTAGTCAGTTCTCAGCATGCCTGGCTAAGCTGTCTACAGACTAAGAGTGCAGGAATTGCTTAGCATATACACCCTGGGAAAAAAAGAAAACCAAACCAAACCAAAAAACAACCAAAAAAAAAAAAAAAAAAAAAAAACCAAGATTCTGAGCAACAGGGATGTATCTTTAAAAACCACTTTCTTCACCAATACCTTCTGCAATAGATGGGACTGAAACACATCTGAAGAACCAGCAACTTTGTACTGCCTTGAGACTCTGGAAAATGCTTTCCAGAAGAAAAGTGCCCTTCCACAGGCCAAATTTCAGTTCTGGTGATCCCAGTGGTGACAGTATGACATGGGGAGAGGCAGTAGATGGATGCTGTGCTGGGTACTCATGGCAGAGTCACTTGCACTCTTCAGAGGCTCTCTCTCCTCAGAATAAACTCATTCTGGCCAGAAGTTTTTATTCTGTAGAGTCAAAAAAGGCTTTGCATTTAAAGCCGTGTTCTTACCTTAGTCAGGTTGTTTTCTCCATTGATGAGAACAAAGAGCCACCCTTATGAGCTCAGTCTAAAAGTCTTTCTGGTGCTGCTTGGATATTTCCCGTGGTGATAAATATTCTCAATAGCTGCAAATTACAAGAGAGCCAGAACCTACCTATGTGCATTATGTAGTCACTAAGGCACATTTTCATGGCATGTGGGAGGGGATCAGGACACAATAGCAGACAGGCAGCTAAAGGAATTGTATTCTGCTCATTCTGCTGAGGGCTGGGAAATAATAATCCATTAATATAAAGTGATAGGAAAGGAAACCTGCTAACAAAGATTATCTCAGCAGGAAGCAACAATTCTATATGAACTTTCATTTCCAGTGAATCATGCCATTATGCTCAATTTTATTGCAAATGTGAAGCCTGCCCTCGTGGCTTGTTCTCTGATGTGGGATCACTGTCAAAACAAAGAACAATTACAAAATGTTCCCTCAGCTCCAAATTCCTGTTTGGTAAGTGATGCTCACATGATGCAGGGATCTAAAAGTGAAATTTGTGAAATGGAAACTGGATTTCCTCCCTTTTCTGGTATTTAGACAACACAGGAATGTTGGAAGAGTATTTGGCAGGAATTTCTAATTTATTCATATTTTAGACCTTAAGAAGACTGTATTTACCAGTTACTCAAAGCCAAATTGGTAAATGTAAAATAATAAACCACAATATTCGGGGGTAGGATCTGAAATATTTGTTGTAACGTATTTCTTTTGATAAGGCATCACTAGATTTGAAGCTGGATTAGTCTATTAAGCAGATTGGTATTTCTTTAAATATTACATTTTCTTGACTATGGTATTTATACTTTGTCTAAAATATTGTTTTAATTCTTTGAAAGTATTTTTACTTCAAAAACAGGTAATAATAATTCTATACACACATTTTGCAAAAGTAACATGCCTATTTTAGCCCAAATTTGGGATTATGCAGTTTAGCAAAATACATGCTCTTCACATTTTGCTTTGTGACATGAATTATTGAAGAAGGCAAATAATGGCATTTTTTCTCTTTGAAGATACATGAAATTTCCCATTATTGGAAAGCTCTCTTTCCCTGACTAAAAAATTACATTATTAGACACAAGGAAGATGCAAATCTTAGGGTTCTAAAAGCACCTAATATTTTCTCAAATTATATTCAGCTGTATTTATCTTGCATTCTGGCATGCTGCTGGACTACTGTTATCAATAAATCTATAAATAGGATGCAAAATGCATGTGAGCTGTCTGTGCATGAATAAAGAGTGGCCTGGCAATAAATTACAACATAATATATAGTTTAAAATGTAGCAAAAGGAATGCCTTGACAAATCAATGCAACATATTTTGTCAGTGGGGATGAAAGATTCATTGTGCATCAGCCTTGAGAAAGCTGAATTTCTGAGGCATGGGTCACCTAGGACATATGATGTAATCAGAGAGTATGGAAACATGCATAGAAAGACAAAAATAATCTTCTGAGTAATAAAGCCATAATAAATTGTCAGGCAAAATGTAAGTCCTGTGCAGTAGTTCATTGTCCAAAAGAGATCAGGAGTACCATGACAAACAAAATGGAACCTGACTTCCTCTGGATTTGGCCCCTTAGCAGGTTCAAGACCAACTCCTTTTCTGAAACGGGCTCTTATGTGCTGGCTTTCATTTGTGTTTTTCTCATGTCTGCTAATGTCTAGGCTCATCTTGAGGCTCTTTGTACAGCCAAGAAATTCTTTCCTCTGCCCAGTTTTCAATGAAACTTGGGAAAAATAATCTGTGTTTTGGGGAACTCCAATCATGTGCCAGACATGACTGGCACACACCCAGCAGGCTCCATATGTCTGGAGCACAGCAGAGACCAAAAATAAGCTTGACCAATTGGTTTTCCTGCTGACAGCAGCAAACTGCCATGGGACATTTAATTTCCCCTGATCACATGGATGACAGACAAGCTGTCACCAGCTGTGCAGAGCCAGGAGGATGCATGCCTGTTGCAGAGGCACAGGCCCCAGCAGTGGCATCAGCTCTGGTGAGGGTGGAAATGCCCCAAGAGAAGTTGGCACCAGTCACAGAATGCCAGAATGGGTCACAGTGGGTCATCTGGGCCAACCTCCCTGCTGAAGCAGGGTCATCCCAGAGCACACAGCACAGGACTGCATCCAGATGCTTCTGGAATTCCTGCAGTAAGGGAGACTCCACATCCTCTCTGGGCAATCTGTTCCAGTGCATGGTCACCCACACAACAGGGTGGAACTTCTGTGCATCAGTTCCTGCCCATTGCCCCTTGTGCTATTGCTTGGTACCACTGAGAAGAGCCTGGTCCGTCCTCTTGGCACCCTCCTGTGACCGTGGTCACAAGGGTTTGCAGGATGAGAGAGAGACGAAAATGTTGACTCTATGATCAGAAGGTTTGATTTATTATTTTATTATATATTTTTACTACATTATAACTATACTAAAAGGAATACAAGGAAAAGTTCTCAGAAGGCAAGCTAAGAATAGAAAAGAATGATAACAAAGGACCTCTCTCCAACTCTGTCCCAGAGACAGCTCAGTCCTAGATTGCCCCTTAATTATACACATCTAACATGGGCCAATCACAGGTAGACCTGTTGCATTCCACAGCAGCAGATAACAATTGTTTACATTTGTTGTTGAAACTTCTCAGCTCCAGCAGGAAAAATCTTAAGAAAGGATTTTAATGAAAAGATGTCTGCGACACCCTCCCATAGACATTTATATACATTAATGAGGTCCCCTCTCACTCATCTCTTTTAGAGGCCAAACAGGCCCTGCTCCCTCAGCCTGTTCTCATAAGGGAGATGCTCCAGTCCTTTATTTCCTCTTTGTATCCTCCACTGGACTTGCTCCAGGAGCTCCATGTCTGTCTTGTCCTGAGGAGCCCAGAACTGCACACAGCATTCCAGATGTGCCTCACAAGAGCTGAGCAGAGAGGCAACATCACCTCCCTGATCTGCTGGCAATGCCCTTCCAAATGCACTTGAGGATCCCATGGCTTTCTTGGCCACAAGGAAACACTGGTGCCTCATGAACAGCTTCTCATCCATCTGCACCCCCTCTACAGAAGACCATGGACATGGATATTGGCTCTGGCACACTCAGGAAGAGACATCTGAGCTTTTGGCAGTGTTGGAAGGGGTTTAAAATGTGGATCTTGGCAGGTGGAGGGGTGGCCAGGGGCTGGTGTCCCTCAGCTCCTCAAGAGGCATCAGCGAGAGCCTCATGCCCCGTGGGAGCCTGTCACTCTGATTTTTTAAGATTTTCAAAGCCTTCTGATGTTTACATTCTTGCAGCAAACTTTCTCACACACTTTCTGTAAATAACTTATTGTTTTGCATTCTTTTATGGAGGAGGAGAAATTTGATGGACTGTTGGTTTGTCCAGTGTCATTGGAGAGGTGGCACTTTCACCCTCCAATCTGCCGTCACTTTTGGAAAATTACAAATGTTGGAGTCAGAAAATAAACTTGTTTTTTCTTCACCTTGAGAGCAGCGGTGTGTGCACTTGTGTTGTTTCATGTCCTATAGTGACAGGAGCCTTGTGATCACAGCCAGGGCTGTCGGACAAATTGCTCCAGCCCTTGGTGTAAGAGGGACAAGCCTTGTATTTTCCTTCTGGAGTTTCTTATGGGCAACAAAGCTGGTGAAGGGCCTGTAGCAGAAATCCTGTCAGCAGTGGCTGAGGGAACTGGGGTTGTTTAGCCTGGAGAAAAGGAGGTTTAGGAGTGACTTTATCAGTCTCTACCACCTGAAAGGAGGATGTAGCCAGGCGGGGTTTGGGACCCTCTCCCAGGTAACAAGTGATAGGACGGGAACACAGCCTCAAACTGCACCAGAGGATGTTCAGGTTGGACATCAGGAGAAATTTCTTTTCAGAAAGGGTGACTGGAATGGATTGCCCAGGGACGTGGTGGAGTCCCGGTCCCTGGAGGTGTTTTTTAAGCATTGTACTTAATGCCACGGTCTAGTTGCCGCGGTGGTGTTCGGTCATAGGTTGGACTCGATGATCTCAGAGGTCTTTTCCGACCTAATTTGTTCTGTGATTCTTAAATACATGCGTACAAACGAGGGCATCTCTACCGACCGAGCGCCTCAGAAGCGGCGCTCCAGGGTCGCGTCCCCTCAGAGCCGCCGCGGCCGCCCGCGCCCAGCAGGGGGCGCTGTGCCCGGCATGGCGGCCGCGCGCCGGAAGCGGCAGCCCGGCCCCTCTCCAAGATGGCGGCGCCCAGGCGCGGTGTGGCTGCGGGCACGATGAAGCGGGGGGCGGCTGCCCGCGCCCGCCGCGGCGGGAAACTGGACCGGCTGCGGCAGGCGGTGCAGGACTACGTGCAGGCCGCCGGTGGGCAGCCGTCGCTGGCCTTGCTGAAAGACTCGGAGAGGTACAATCGCAGGAGCCGCCGGGAAGCCAGGAAGGAGAAGCGCAAACTAAAACGGAGCCGCCGCCGCCGACTCCAGCGCGGGGAGCTGGTGGAGGCTCCCACCGCCCCGGCCAAGCCCGCTTCGGCCAAGTCCACTCCGGCCAAACCGAGCCAGGCCAAACCCGCTTCGGCCAAGCCCGCTCCAGCCAAGCCGGCCCAGGCCAAGCCGGCTCCTGCCGCCCGTCCCGGAGCCCCGGCTTCGCCCGCCGCTGGGAAGCAGCGGCCCAGGCCGGTGTCGGCACCGGCACCGACAGCCCTTGAGGCCCCCTCCGCCGCCGCAGCCACCTCGGCGAGGAAACGGGCCCTGCTGGAAGCCAACGAGGAGGAGGAGAAGGAGATCCGGCGGCTGGAGCGGCAGCTGGGGCTCGGGAAGCGGCGCAAGAAGCAGGAGGGGCCCGCGGCCGAGCGGCTGCCGCAGAGCTTCCTGCGGGACGGGCTGGGATACGTGCTGGGAGCGCTGGGCACACGGGCCGGGCTCAGCCAGCTCTGCGACAGCAGCGACGACGAGACCGAGCAGCGGGACACCGAGCGCCCGCCGGGGAAGGAGGAGGATGGGGAGGACGAGGAGGATGATGAGGACGAGGAAGATGGTGAGGACGAGGAGGCTCAGGAAGACGCCTCAGAGCCCTCCGACGCGGATGGACATTGGGAGAGCGAGAGCTCGTCCCCCGAGGACGGCGGGGTGCCAGAGGCCAGCGAGCCCTCGAGCGAGGAGGAGGAGGAGGAGGAGGCAGAGGTAGGATGTTCGCCTCGGATAGCACGGACATGCTTCCCAAAGCACCTCCTGAGCAGAGAGCAGAGTTGCATGGCCGCTTTTAGGCCCAGGTGTTCACTGTCCACTCGGGCCACGTGGAGCGTTGTCCTGGTTCTAAACTGGGACAGCAACACTGTTGACTTGAGGGGTCTGCCAGGTCCTGGAGACACTTGTCAGACATGGAGGGAGAGTTCCCAAGTTGTGGGGGTCCCAGTTGCCAGGGTACCGGTCGTGGGTTTCTCTGAGTCTGGATTGAAGGCACTTGACACAGTAGTTCGTGTTCAGACTCAAGTGTTTATTATTTCTTATCAGTAAAACAATCTCACTACTGTGAGTTTGGCAGCTTTTCATTAGAAGGCACAAAATGGCCAACAATGTCTTGTTCCAAGGTCTTTTAAGACTAAACTATACAATTAAGAACTGACACTCAGATTATTTTCCCTTTTAACCCAATAACTGATCCCACAGAGCTGCAATGGGGACTTTTCCGCCCAATTACAAAATGTCACCCAAACCCATGAAAATGAAGGAAGAAGAAGCATGAAGAAGAAACCCAGGACATCACCCTGTGCCGTCCATCTTGCTTCCATCCACAACATACTAAAAATCCCAAAACTTCAATTTCTCACTAAGTGATACACCTACACTACTCTCTATAATCTATTTCACACTTTTGTGGATTCTGGTCTATCTTGAAGTCTGGGAAACTTTCTCCATGAATGAGGGTCAAAGTCAGTGCTACCCTGGGGGTCAGGGCACCCCAGAGCAGACAGGGAAATATTCCCAGTGCCCTGGGTTTCCACACCAAGTCAGGCTGGTGGCAGAGAATATCCTACAGCACAAGGCATGTGGGAGCTGTGTGTGAAATCCACAAATAGGAGGAGCTGCCCTGGCATTAGAGTGTAGGAATATGATCAAACCCTTCTGCAGAGAGAGCTTGTGTTGAAATCAGCAGTGGTTACACACTGAAATGTTACTTTCTGAACGATCTTAGAGGTTCTGCCAGTATTAGGTCTTGTTGAATGAGTGGAGGAGAGGAGGTCACACAGGGCATTTTTGGGCCTAAATAAAACTTGAGTAAAACCAAGTAAGACTTAAGATGCCAGGTTTTAATAACCATAACTTTAAGAAAGTTAGGGAAGAGGGGCTTTGCTGTCATCAAGTTTGTCATAAAGGGTAATTTTTTGCCTACTTCTTCATGTTGTTCCTTTGGTGTTGATTATTAGATGGTAAGATATATCCTTAACTACAAGTTTGGTACTTTGATCTTAAATACAAATGTATATTTGTGTTCAAGTGTTTAAGACACTGGTCTCATCTGATTCCTTGTTTTCTTGTTTTCCTCCTAAGAGTGATAACCAAGGTGCTACAAAGTATGTTCCTCCACAAGTAAGGAAAGCACAGGAGACACTGGATGACAAGAAAAGAGAAGAATTGGGAAGACTGAAGAAAATGGTGAATGGCCTCATTAATAGGTAGTGTAATGAGGAAAAAGTAATTAATCTTTCTGGATCAATGTGACAGTGCTCATCATTCAAGCCCAGGTGGCAAGGATGTGACTTTTCTCTTCACAAACTGATTTTTAGTTGGCAATCATGTCTGCTATTGTTAAGAATAATTATCTTTATTGGTATAAATTCTTCAAAGTTAGTCATTATAGATGTTGAGAAATCTAGAAAATAAATTTAAGATTGGGCTGGATTCCACACAGCAGTTCCCTGCAAGTGCTAGCTATAATTCACTGTCAGTTGGAGTATGCTTATTAAAAAAAAACCCAGAAGAAAACAGGTTTTGATTTGTTGTGGGTTTTTTTTAATAAATTAAATTTCTCCAACACTACAACTGAGAGGGAGCAGCCCTTCCTAGGTTAAAGTACTGCAAAATAGAAAAAGTAATTAATATTCATTTCAATTTTAGAGTTTTTTTAAAATCGGGAATCTATTGGCAATTTTCATCTGTTACCTGTAAAACATGGACTAGAGTTTGTTCAGTCATTTGAAATTTGATATATCATATATGTTAAATTATGAATTATTTTCATAGTTAACTTCTTCAAAGACTCTGATGTGCCACAGTTAAAACTGCTCAAACCAGTCTCTTTTTGTAATAAATCTGTTCAGTAAGCAGATTGACAGTGCTTTGTAAATACTGTTGTTGACACATTTTTACATGTATTTTTTAAAACTACACCAGAATTAAATGTACTATACTTTTTTAGTTTACTAAACACAAAAAAAAATTTCAAAAGTTCCTTCCTGTCATCTTATCAATCTTCAGTCTTTTCTTCTGAAGTCCAGCTAGTTTCTCTTAAAAGAACAGTTGTTTGTTGGGTGAACTCAAAGTTGTGGAACCATGTAAGGAGAGTAAAAGTGAACACTGGATTTTGTTTCTCCATAGGCTGAGTGAACCAAATCTGTCCTCCATCAGTGGACAGATGGAAGAGCTGTACATGGCCAACAGCAGAAAGGACATGAATGACACTCTGACAGACATTCTCATGAATGCCTGTGTCACTGCAGTTGCCATGCCTGCAAGACTCCTGATGGAGCACGTCCTTCTGGTCAGCATCCTTCATCATAATGTGGGAATTGAGGTAATTCTTGTGCTTGGGACAAATTTTTTATAATAATACACATTGCAGAGTGTTTTCCTTGACATTTTGTTTGACTTGCCTTGTAATTTTTAACTGTGTGGCACTGACAAGCATTTTTAGTTGAGTTTCATCATTATTTTGTGGCTTATTTGTAAGGCTTCACAAGTGAAAGGGTCTAAGTCCATTGCTTATCTGATTTTATCTCCTCCATGAGTTACCACTAGTCAGTTATAAACCCATCCTTTTTTCATCACAATCTTTCTGCAACCAGTAGAAAGGTTTCTAACCTTCAAAGTGTCTAACCTTCAATTTCTCTTCCCTTTAGCTGATGGATGATGATCAGTTTCTGTTCTCAAGGATACATGAGGGTATTGGTTTTGAACTATGTGAAACCAGATAAGAAAAGTGTTGCAGATGCAGGAATCCTTTTACAGTGGTGGATAAACTTCTTTCCTAAGCAAATAATGCAAATCATCAGTGGAATTAAGTAGTTATAACATGGAATATTAAAAACTTCAGAAAGCATGGCAATTCTTGGAGGGGATTTTGTTTTGTGTTTTTAAGCCTGATGGATGAGATAAAATCCCTCTTGCCCAAGCTGATGTCAAAGGGAATATTTTAGCTAATTTTAGTGAGATGTCTGTCAGTAAACAAAGTTAATTCAGCAATGTATTCCTATTAGATTACTCTTTTTTCTTCCCCCCCATCTCAATGCAATAGATGTATTAATGCAAGTTTTTCAGTTTGTCATACTGTGGCCTGAATGCTGGCTCTGAAACCATATTAAATATCAGATGGATGCAATTAAAGCAGCTTTCTCCATAGGCTTGGCATTAAACTTTTATTTTGTCCCTCTTTGCTGCTTGAAAGGCGGTTTGGACTGCAAATACAATGTTTCTGTAAAATAAATGTACAATATGCATTACATGAAAGTGTGACTGTGCAGCTGCACTGAAGATTAGGCTGAGCCATGCAGAAGTTGCCCTGTGTTTATAAATTTGTGCACCATTGGATAGTTAACACCCCAGCTGGGTCAGGGCTTGTAATGCAGGTCAGTACTGCTGCTGAATTTCTGGGTTTTTTTTAAGGTCAGCAGATTTTAGCACAATCATAATGGGTGAGGGTGTTACTTAGCAGCAATGTATTCATTGCCTCCCTGTGTTTTAGAGCCTGTAGGCTTTCTAATCCCAGCATTTAGCATCAGTTCACTCTTCAGAAATAAATAGATTCCAAAATTTCTTTTCCCAGCTGTACCACTGCACCTTATGCTCAGCAACTGTGAAAACTTGGTATTTTGGGGTTTTTTCCACAATATAATTTTTTATCCTTCTGTTAAGGATTTTGTTCTGGAATGCCACACTCAGGAATGTGTTTGCTTTTTGACATGCAGCTTTTCCTGGATGAATGGCTAGCAGTAACAGCATGCTAGTCTGACAGCTGGAAAGATGCTAATATGTGTCCATGAATATTATGTAAATAAATGCTGGTGTATGTGTACAGTAGGTTCATAATACTTGTTTTTCTTGCACAGGCTTTAAAAGGCAACTGGATGTCAAATGTGAGGTGTAAATAACATGGACTTCTACAAAAATGTCACGCCACTTAAATATTTGTGTATGTAAATGTAGAACATCCCTATTGGTTGAAAGGAACAACAGTATTTCTTTAAAATTAATAGTGGCAGTGACCCAAAAATGAGTTTTACAGATGTCTGTAAAATCTACTTAGAGTTAACTGCTGGATTTTTTTTCCCTTAATGGAATTGTTGCCAGGTCGGTGCTCACTTTTTGGAAGCTGTGGTGAAGAAATTTGATGAACTCTGTAAAAGTGATGCTGAAGGGAAGGAATGTGAAAATCTGCTTGCCTTGATTGCTCATCTGTATAACTTCCATGTGGTTCATTGCCTGCTGATCTTTGATATTCTGAAAAAGCTTGTTAGCGCTTTCACTGAAAAAGAGATTGAGCTGATTTTGTTCCTTCTGAAAAATGTGGGCTTTTCCTTAAGAAAAGATGATGCATTGGCTTTGAAAGAACTGATCACTGAAGCCCAGAGGAAGGCAAGCACAGCAGAGAAGAAATTCCAGGATCAGACAAGGGTATGTGTTTGCTCTAAAGAGTTCATATTCTCAACAGCCTGTAATAAGTACTTGGATACATAGTTTAATTTACAGAAATGTTTTCTGCTACATTCTATTCAGGTTCTAAATTGCTGTTTGTGTGACATTCAGTTATTTGCATTCTTCTTGTTTGTTTTTCTTCATTAGTTCTTAGGACACAGGTGCCAAAATGCTCATCATAGGTGGGACACGACTGGTTTGTGTCTTATGTAGTGGACAGGTTTTGTGTTTCATGATAGTTTGTACACTTCAAAAAACAGTCAGGTGTTTAGCAGATGAATCTTGTACACAAATTAGTGTAATCGGGATAAAGCAAACATGTTGTATTTAAATTTTGGTGTCTATTGGCAGCTGAGCTGCTTATTCTGACAGAATAGTAATTTCAAAGTGCACTCTTGTACTTTATATAATAAACCCACAGCTTAGAATTGACAGAAGTGTTTCTTTTCCCCACAGGTTCGGTTCATGCTGGAGACCATGCTGGCACTCAGGAACAATGACATGAGGAAGATCCCTGGCTATGATCCTGAGCCAGTTGAAAGACTCCGCAAATTGCAGAGAGCTCTGGTGAGAACTTGCTTGGCTGGTGTAGCCTTGTTATCCTTAATCCAGGAGTAATTATTTGTATTGGATGTCAGCTTTCTTGGGGATTTTTTGTTGGTGGGTTTTTTGGGTTTTTTTTTTTTTTGACAGAATGGGCACTTTGTCTAGAACAACCCAGTATAAAAGGGATGAAAATAATTTATCAGTGCAGGATGTGCATATCAGCTTAAGAGACCAGGCAAAAACAAGCTAGGTAACCTAGATCTGTAGGATTTCCTCTCTTAAATTTTTGCAGTCCTTCTCATGCACTTCTAGACTCTGTTGTTGAAAGTTCTTATTTTCTTCATAGTTTAAATTTTTTTTATTTGAGCTGTACAACACATAAGGCAGTTTGTTGTGTCGTTATTTGTATACATTGATGCAATGTCTGCATCCTCTGAATTCTAATTGAACTTTGTGATTGGAAGATACCTACTTTTTAGATTAGCATCTCTTTTTTCAAGTAAAACACCCAGGAGCTTCTACATGTAGATTTATGCAACTTTATGCATTTAAAAAATTACATCATATGGGAAACTTGTAAATTCTTTTCAGGTCGCTGATTGAAACAAAGATTAGGGAGGAAACATAGGAAGACCTTTATGAAGATATGAATTTATATGTTTGAAGTTTTTGTTTAGAAACAATTTTAAGTAATTAAAGTACTTGTTTTCTCTAAGAAGAAAGAAAAAGTTTCAAATAAAAGCTCTTCTGTTGGTTTTTATTTCTGTTTTGCCACTCAAGGTTCACAGCAGTGGTTCAGGAAAGGACACCCAGCTCCGCGTGTCCCTGGAGTCTCTGCTCAGCGCTGACCAGGTCGGGCGCTGGTGGATCGTGGGCTCCTCCTGGAGTGGAGCACCAATGATCAGTGATACCAAAAGCCAGGCTCAGCAAAAGCTGCATGTAGGAAAGGTAAATCCAAATTTAAAGTCTAAGTGCTTGTGATCTCTTGAAAATTTGTCAGGAAGTTCATTTCAGAGCCCACCAAAAAAACCTTCACATGCTCTTGTAAGATCAAGCTTTTGCACCGTAAATTCTGCTCTCTGTTTTTTTTAAACATTGTACTCATACTCATTGTGCTTCATAGCAGCTGTTACTACAAATATGCTATAGCTTGTTTTTTCTTATTGTGTGGAATTGCTGAGGTGAGAGAAGAGACTTGATTCAACAGTGGATTTGCTAGTAGGAATTCTGACAGGTTGTGGTGTCTGTCTGTGGCATATATCCAAGCTGATTCCAAAAGTAATGTGATGAGATAGTCATGGTGAATTATTTATGTTAAAGAAGCATGTCTTAAAATTAATTGGCACAATTAAAGTAGATTAAAATGTATTTTCATAGTTGAAAAAGCTCCTGATGATGCCTGTGCCTCTGGACAAAAGCTCAGGACCTTTGGATTGGTGATTTATGGTTTACTGGAGAGCTTCACTGATGGTGTTATTTAAGACTGTACAGAAATAGTTTTTTTTAAGGCAAACAGAAATAAAATAGCATATAACTTTATTTTCAGGTGAGTTCAAAAATAATGGAGCTTGCTCGTAAGCTGAGAATGAACACAGATATCAGGAGAAGTATTTTTTGTGTCTTGATGACGAGTGAAGACTTCATGGATGCCTTTGAAAAACTTCTGAAGTAAGTACAGAAATCAGCCCAGAACTAAAATCAGGTTGTAAATGCAACATTTCTGGTCTAGGCTTAAGATCATTCAGATGATAATGCAATTAAAAAGTGCATAGCTAGGGATCCACACGGGGTAAAAGGGCAGGAGGAGGAACCAAAGCCCTAGTGTAAGGACTAATGGAGGCAGGCAGAACTGACTGGCAGTCAGAGGAAAGGAATAGCCCCTGTTGTTGTTGCAGCATCTTCTGATGTGAGGAGCCTGTGTATCCCAGCAGAGTGGATGGAAGGCTGCTGCAGGCTTGTTTCCTTACAGAGGCAGACCAGAAGCCCCTGCAGATCATCTCTTGGATTTTTTGCTGGATTGCTGTGATTTCTGTGCCACTGCCACTTCTTTGACTTCTTGCCACCTTCTTAAGCCATCTCTGCCCATACTTGCATGACCTGGCTCTAGCATCTCCACTTCCCTCTTGCAGAATTTATTAGCTTTGAGTTTGCTTCACATGAAGACCAGTTCCCTTACCTCTTGACAAGCAGCTCTTCAGAAGAAGATGTGATCAGGGAAGAGCTCAAACTAAGCTAATCCTTGTGTTGGTCAGAATATTATTTGTAAGTCTGTGGGAGCTGGGAGGGGACAGATCAGGTCTGAACTTTTCTGTCTCAGCCTTGTTACTCAAGGGTATTGTCTTACCAGGATGGCATGCAATTTTTAAATTTGCTTACCAAACCAAAACAGACTTTGTAATAAAGTCAACTAATATTTGATTAAATGCCACTTTTGCAAAACACAACTTGGACTTGAGACTGTGATGGAGTCGTTCCAATATCTTAATATGGCCTGTTCAATTAAAAGAAATTAGCTGCTGCTGCAGCTCTTGCCAAGACCTGGCAGCTCAATTTGCAAATTGGACTTGACTCTCATCTGTGCTATTTAGGCTAATACACAAATCTGAATACATACAGGCTTGGCAGAAAATCTCTCTGCAGGCTGCCTGCTGTGTGTTGGTGCTGATGTTTATACAGCAAACTCAAAGAGAGGAATTCTTAAATCTGCCCACATCTGGCAGAGTATAATGGAAAGTACACATAATTGTCAGTGAAGGAACTAGCTTCAGTGTGAACATGTGCTCCAGAGTGTATGGGAGTTTGTATTTGTATGTTTGATGTCTCATGAGGAAGAGAATATAAAGAAATATTTTAACTGCTCTTGTTGATTCATCTGCTGCTAGTTCTGTGGCAGAGTTGAGGTGTGGTTAAAGGATGATTTAAACTATTTGAAATCTAGGCTGCTATAGTTTTTCTAGTCCCTTTCCTCTTTACTGCAGATGAAAGTATTAGTTTGGAGCCAGAACAGCTCCCTGAAGTGGCTCAGTGATTGCAGAGGTGTCAGTGAAGAGGGCTGGGAGCATCACTGGTGACAGAGGAGAGAGTGAGATTGGATGCTCTTCATCAGCTGGAAGGCCACACCTCCTTCACAAACCACAGTTTCACTCAGGAGAGAGAATGAATGCTGCTTAAGTTTGATGGAGAAGCAATTTTTGAAGTTATTTTGTAGAAGAATAAAGAATTTGTGAAACTTCACATCTCAGAAAATACTGAGCCACTCATGAAAGGCTCAGCTATCCTATTGGAGTGAGATGTGTAATTCAGGATAACTTTGTGTCAGCAAGTTTTTCCTTACAAAATGATTCTCAATTTCTTGCTAAATACTCACTACCAAAGTGAGTATATCTACTAACATAATTTAAACTGACTTAAAAGGGGATTTAAGAGTTGCTCTTTTTGGTCTGAAGGCATTGATAGTCTTGGGCTTCAGCTGAGGATAAGTAACCTACTTGGAGGCAGCTTCTGCTGGTGACAAATAACCTGATTCAGAGGTTATCCCATTTACAGCAGGATCAAGATATACAAGTTCATGGGAATACTGTAACTCATGAATAATTGAATCAGTGAGGTGGTTTCACATCCTTTATCAAAGAATATCAGGCTTATGAAATCTACACAGGTTTATGGTGAAGCTCAACAATGAAAGACAGTCCAGATTCTTATATTTTAGATGTTTAGGAGTTCTAGTTCTGTGAAGAAGTGAAGGAATTGAATATCTGAGTGTTGTCACTTGGTTACAACTCTGGCAACATGAGTATTTCCTAAATAAGCAAGTCATGATAGGAGTGATGATGATCAAGTAAAAGGAGAGTGTGCCAGACCAGTGATTGCAGTGTAATTTCCCAAGTCATCTATTAAATACAAATCTGATGGCTGAAAACCTGTATATTTGTAAAAAATCCTTTTGTTGCTCTGAAATCAGGTGGCTTGGCTGATGGGAGAGCAGGTGGGTTATGACACAGACCAGTACTGACCCCTTTAGAAAGAGCAAACTTCTCAATCATCCCAGATTTTCCTACTGTAAAATTTAAATTCTAGGGAGTTTGGGCTCAACAAAGAGTTTCCTCTGTTAATCTGGGGTGTCTGTGGTCACATGCAATGCAGATGTCTGGAGCTGCCAATATCCCAAAGGAGGGATATTGGCATCAAGTAATGACCAACTACCCTACAGACAGTAAGGCAAGTTCCAGTGGAGTCAGACTTGCTTAGAAAGTACTCTTGAGTTGTGCTAATGCCCTGTGAAACCTGAACTTGAAGCAATGAGAAGAATTTTGTTTGATATTTTTCAAATTCTAATTTGATGCATTTTTCATTTTAATTGGTTTTAATGCTGCCAAGCATTTGGCAGCATTAGGAAGTTAAATCACAGGCCAGGTGCATTGTGAGTTAGTCACCATTCCATGCCAGAGTGTCTCAGCCCTCTTTTACACAAAAATGAATTTCATGAATCAGGTAGCATGGATTTGACCCAGAGATTAAAAAATTCATACCACCAAGTAAGAAAAACATCTACAAATATGTTCTTATTCCTGCTATGCAACACAGAAGTGAAGGGTCCTGGAAATGTTTCTCCAAATAGGCTTGCACTGATCCAGAGGCTGGATTTCCTCCCATGACCATGAGTACAAGCATGAGATGATCACAGTGGGACCCTGCAGTTCTTGTTTCACTATTTAGCCTTTGTTTCACAGTTTAACCCTTGCAGTGCTGCCTGTGGGTGCAGTGCTACTGCTGGTACCTCTGTGCCCTCTCTTCTGTTCATGGAGAGCTGCAAACATGGAGTGGGATTCCTTTCCTTCCCTGGGCAATGATAATACTTTTATCATTCCATTTCTGTTTCTTGAGGTTTTGCTTTTGCATCTCCTCCTTCAACACCCATAATGCTTCAGCATTTCCACAGTGCCATACCAGGATACTTGTTTAGCCAACAAGGTGGAGTCCATTAGAAGTTTTAAAGACTTAGTACTTTGTAACAAGTAAAATTTAATGTGATGTGTGGAAAGATTTTAAAGTATTACTCTCAGATGTTGACTGTAGCTCTTACTTTGTGTCAGCAAGTTTTTCCTTACAAAGTAATTCTCAATTTCTTGCTAAATTTTAGGCTTGGACTGAAAGATCAGCAGGAGAGAGAAATAGTTCATGTCATCCTTTACTGCTGCTTGCAGGAGAAGACATTCAACCCCTTCTATGCCTTTCTGGCTAACAAGTTTTGTGGACATGAAAGACGATTTCAGGTAAAGACAAATCTGTTCCTTCATTGGTTTTGTGTCATGACTGTGGTTAGGAAGAGATTTACTGAATACCTGAGAGTGGGTGCATGCCTTGATCCCAAGGAAAAATTCTGCTGGTATGGCTAAGCATTCAGTAAAGCATACTCATGGTCAGATCTGAATAGGAAATGAAATGCTGAATGTTTTATTTCTTCTGTTTTATGCATTTTAAAATAATTGGAACAGTCTGATCAAGCATTTCTGTTAATTAAAGGAGGGCTTATAAAGAATACAAGGTCAAAAGGTTTGTTATGTTGTTACTCAATTAAACAGCCACTTGATTTGTAGGATTATTTTTTTTACCTTTGACCCCTAGGTGACATTTCAGTTTAGTATTTGGGACAAAATCAGAGACTTAGAAAACCTGTCAGTTGCTGCCATCTCCAACTTGGTTTCACTGCTGGCTCACTTAATAAGGACAAAATCACTGCCACTTTCAGTTCTCAAGGTTGGTGTGTTTTCTTTTCAAATCCTTCTGTGTTTTCCCTGCATTTGCTAGTGGAAGGCATATTTTCTCTGTTACTTATCTGGTACTTTAGCTGATTATGCTGAGACAAACTTGTTTTAAAATTACTAAATTGTTCCAATTGATTATGGTAATGCTGTCATTTGGGGAAGGGAACCTGTGATCACCCAAGCATAGAGAAATTCTACATTTCTTTATCTAGAGCAGTTGTGAGATTATTTCCTTTAGAGTATCCAGAGCTGGAACTGAGGCCCCTTCATTAGCAGGCTTTGCCAGTGGTTTTTGTGCTATGGTTTTTAGCTGATGTTGTTTTTATTAGACAAGAAAGTGCTGAGTAGATTTCTTGGATTTCAGAATGGGTAGTCCACAGAATTCTATTAGAAGAGTAACTGGAATGTATTAAACAGGCAATTAAATGGATTGTGCCAGGTACTTACAAAGTATTTATCTAATTGAGAAAGGACATCTGGTATTCTGGTACCAGGAGCCTTCTATTCCTTAGAAGATTCTTTGCTTTCATTATTGATTGGCTTTTGGAGGCAGCCTTCTCAGGTAATTATTCTGTGCTAAACTCCAGGCTCAGTGTATGCAGAGGCCAGTTGGTGTGCTGAAAGTTCTTCATTTAGGAGAGAAGAGCAGCTGTTTGAAGTCCTTGA
The DNA here is from genome assembly GCF_035770615.1 of Melospiza melodia melodia. Taxonomy (NCBI): domain Eukaryota; kingdom Metazoa; phylum Chordata; class Aves; order Passeriformes; family Passerellidae; genus Melospiza; species Melospiza melodia. The sequence goes on from NC_086194.1 coordinate 9,331,047, forward strand.
ATTAATCTAATTGTCCCTCTCTGTCTGCCAGGTAATTGAATTCAGTGAACTGGACAAACCCAAAGTCCGTTTCTTGCGACAAGTATTAAGCACACTGTTAACCAAAGCAGATGAGGAAGAAATTACTGACATTTTTATGAGGTAAGTGATCACTGGCATCTCCAGAGAGCCCCTGTTGAGTAGTAATTAAGAAGATAAGAAGTTTGCCTATTCTGTTTGGAATTACACTGTGCCTTTTCCACATATCAGCCCTCCATCCCTTAAAGTGTGAGCTCTTCCTGGCTGAGTGGGGCCAGTGTGTGTTGGTACAGGCTCTGATAGAGATGCAGCTGTGTAATGCAAAATAAGGCTTCCAGATATTCAGTGTATCATTTTGGTCATAGGATTTTCATGAGCAGAGCTCTGTAATTCCCTGTTTCCCTTTTTGCTGTAACACCTATGTGGGGTGAGATTCACTCTGCCAGCTGTCATTGCTAGGCTGTTTCTTAAGAAGGAAAAAGAAAGTGATACTAAAGAGACAAATGTTTGGGGTATTTTTAATGGGTTTTTTATCAGTGTTCTCTGAAAAATCTTATTTTTGATATGAGACAGGTTTGCCTGGAGAGGCTGGAAAATTTCCATCCTTAGAGATGCTTAGGACTTGAGTGGATAAGACTTGCAATATTACATAAACTTTGAAAAAATCAGGTGGTGATATTTCAGCTGTCATGTAGCAGCACAAGGAAGCTTGAACATGGAGCTTGCCTTGTTCTTTGCTGTAATGTAATTGTTTACATAAAGCAAGCCTTGGGCTGCAATATTCCATTTTATTGGTGAGGCCAGTTGTATGTCGAGTGTTTGGGCTGCTTGCCAAACCAAGGTAGACTTGGTAATTTGAAAGCTTCTTCAATAAAACTTCTTTTATAGGCTGGATTTTTTTTTCTGCAGCTCTATTTGAAGAAGATTATAAACTTCTGAAATGGGAGAAGACTAAATGATGGTTTTGATCTGTATCTTTACAGGGTATCTGACAACCCCAAACTGCAAATGCTGCGGGAAGGCTTGAAACTCTTCCTCACCCACTTCTTACTGAAACATGCCCAAGCCCAAAAGAGTGCTGAAGAAGCTGGCTTGTTAAAAGAGAGAGTGGAACTAGCAACCAAGGCTTTAGAGGCAAAAGAACCCAAATTGAAGCTATAGTTATATTTTTTTCTAATAAAACATACAGAAAAACCAAGCTGGGGTCTTTCAGACCTAAATAATTGGGAATGAGGAGAGCTGTTTTACTCTAAAGGATCCATTTTATTTATATAAACAGTTACTTCACTCTATGTGCTAGTCAGAAGTTTAATTGAAGGGGATACAAGGCCTTTTTGAAGAAAGAGAAAATGTCATTTTGTCATGTCCCTTTTTGGGACAAGTGCTTCACGTTGACTTTTGGTATCTGGAGAAGAGGGTGAATTCCTCTTCTGTGATACTTTGTCAGGAGTGGTGTTCTGCATTGAATATTCTAGCCTTTCCTTTAAAGTAATAAAAGAAGCAGCCTAACTAAAGGCTTTTGATAAGGAGCCCTGGTACTCACCTGAAGAAAGGGGCCACTAGATGGCACAAGCACTGGTGAGTCGGTTGGGGAAGAAATCGACTTTTTTCTTAAAGTGTTGGAAGTTATTTGCTAATTCTGTGAATTGATTCCCTGACTGTGGGTCAGGAAAGGATCTTCAGTTGGGTTCAAAGCTGTAGCAAAGCAACTTGAAGATCTGTCTTTGCCCAATTATATTGGGTTTAGAGATCACAGCATACTTTTATGGCTTTTTTAGCCCGTTTTTCACAGCTTTAGAATTGGAGTTGCCAAATCACGTGTGTTAATCAGATTTTTCTAGACTTAAACAATATCATCAATATGAGTCTTAAGAAGAGAATACCTCCCTTAAGAATTTGTTCACATTTTTCATTTGGATGCTTAAATAAAAAATAGGCACGTTTCTTTCTGTAACACTCTATAAATGGTTTGTTTCTTTTGTCACCTTACCACTACACATTAAACTGCCATTTTTCTAAATGCTTTGGTGTTTGTGTTAGCTTTACTCTGGCTGTCCTGCCAGGAAAGGAATGACCTGAAATTCGGTGGAGAAGGGAAGTACTTTCTTGTGTGGAATGTGCATCTGTGATCTGCCTGTGTTGGAGCTGTCAGCCCTGATTCTGTAGCCAGACTTGCCTCTGATGTCCATTGGGCCATTTACTTATGGTGCCTCTCAATTTGCCTTTGATACCAACTGATCTGTTCCTGTTGGCAAAATTTATTTTTTAATCAAATTGTTAAATGTAGTAAATTCTGCTTACTAAGGTGTCCTGTTTCCACGTGCAGAAGCGCCTCCCCCAGCAGCCAGGGAGTTGTTTGGTTTTTTCTCACCTTTCCTCTGAGAGGATAGGGCAAACTTTAGGGAAAAAGGTGTCCTGGGAGCAGAGACTTGCTTCCAAAATCCTGGGTTACACAGCAAAGTGACAGCAGAAGAGATTTTTATCAAAATAACAAGTCAAGATGCTTTTTACAGCCTGTTTTTTTTCAGCCTGTTTCATACCATTAGCAGCTTTGAAGTGTACAAAACATAAAAATCCATTGTGATAAAATTAATTCCAATATTTTCTAGAATTCATACCAGTTAACAAAGTGCGGGCAGCAGCAGAATTGATGCTATTTTGGTGTTTACAAAAGTCACAACTTAAGGGGGTGTGTGTAAACATCTTCCCTTACAACCAACCATGCCAAACCTTAAAGTTTGGAGTATGGATTCAGGAGAAAATCTGTGCAAGCCCCTAGAAATAGCTGCTGTGGAACACATGGGACTGTCTGAGTAAAAATTGCTACATTTAGCCACTTCATTGCCTTTCACAGGAGTTTAGGTAGACCCAGCATGTGTGCGTGTTGGTGGTTTAATAACACACAAATGGAAGCCCATTGCTCTGGCAGGGAAGTTTGAGGCAGCTGTTCTGCTGCAGGTAAATTCTGAATCATCTTCCTTAGCCCAGAGGTGCCAGGCTGGCTGTCCCTGCCTGGTGTGAGGGTTTTGCTTGGTGCTGGGAGCTGACCAGCTTTGCTGCTGTGGCAGCACTGCCAAGTGTTTTAAGGGTGTGAGCATTCCCTTGCTGCAGCTGCCTGAGGTGGTGCAATGCAGGTGTTGCTGTGCAATTAGAGGAGATGGTTTTAACCTTACAGTCGAGAATTACAATTGCTTTTTTTTTCCCACCCGCTGAGACTTGCATGAATTATTATTTCTCCCAAAGAACTCATATGTTTTGTTCAAAATTAGTGTTATCAGAGCCATTGTTTTGTTTGTGAAGAAAACAGATCTTGCCTGCCTGGGATTTTGCATTCAGCAGGTTTATGTGTAAATATCATTAAAAAAAAAAAAAAAAAAAAAAAAAAAAAAAAAAAAAAAACACTTTCCAAGGAAAGCAGCAGAAATACACTGCCAGCCCACAGTGCTGTAGTCACATCAATGATAGGGTTTGTGGGTGATTCTGCACAAGTCCCATCCTCTCACTGTGATTCAGAGAGTCTGACAGAAATCTGACAATTCCAAGATGTGTATAAATTCCTGAGTCTTGGATCTTGTCATATTTAACAACTTTTTCCATGGTCCTACTGGCCAGACTGCCACAGCTCAACAGAGGTGCAGGCCTGGCAGACTCTGCTGTTGATGGACAGAAGCATCTGCAAGCTGTTGCTTCAGAGGTCATTACATTCCAAGGATATAAAGCATGTGTGAAAAAGAAAGCAGAGAGGATTTTGTACTTATTTATATGTGTATTTATATTAAAATATATATTCACAATGTATTTTATAGGTATTCTGCGTGTATGCTTCCTGTCTAAACATATATTATACACAATGTATATACGAAATTATACACAATAATTTTTTGCAGGTATCATACTTCTAACCCTGGAGAAAAGAACTTGTCCCAGCAGAGGTGGCCCTGCCAGAGTCTCTCCTCCTTCTAGCAGGGCTGTGAGGTCTCTGTAAGAGCAGCAAGACCAAATGCTGGCAGTTGCCTGTGACAGTGTTCACAGGGGTCTCAGGTTGAGGGAAGAGATGAGGATCTGACTCCATGTTTCAGAAGGCTTGATTTATTGTTTTATTATATATATTACATTAAAACTAAAAGGATAGAAGAAAGGATTTCCTCAGAAGGCTGTCTAAGAATAGAATAAGAAGGAATGATAACAAAGGTTTGTGTCTCAGACAAAGTCTGAGCCAGCTGATTGTGATTGGCCATTAATTAGAAACAACCACATGAGACCAATCCCAGATGCACCTGTTGCATTCCACAGCAGCAGATAACCATTGTTTACATTTTATTCCTGAGGCCTCTCAACTTCTCAGGAGGAAAAAATCCTAAGGAAAGGATTTTCCATAAAAGATGTCTGCAACAGTCACCTTCCTGCAGGACTGCACACTAAGCTCTGCCTGCCAGCAGAGGCTGCTGGGGAAGTTACGCCTGGCTGGGACACATTCTGCTTTGTCTGCACAGAATAAGTGTTCAATAACATACACAAATACAGCCATTGAGGTTTCTTCCTGTTGAGTATTATTCTGGCAGCCCCTGTCAAACTCCTGTGAGAAATGGTCCCTGATTGTTCCAGTAATGGAGATGACACTTAAAATGTCCCAAATTCTTCCATACAGCAGGTTTGGGAGAGTTACTTAATGAGAAGAAAAGGGGCTTGGATTGGTAAAAATACAATATTCTGGAAAGCCAAGCAGCTACAGTTGCAACACTAATACTTACTCCCAGCAGACCCATGGAAAACCCGGTGTGATTTGCTTGAGATGCATTTAACAAAAAGCCGGATGTTTGATTTTTTAGCTGTGTAGCAGAAAATTTCAATTCCCCCTTTAAACAGCACGATCCTTTCACAGCTATTATGGCAGCTTCGATTTTTGTTTTCTTTCAAGCTGGACAGCAATGTTTGAAACTTTCTCTGTTTTCTGTATCAAAATGAACAGGGCAGTGAAGTCTGGTTTTTAGCTTTGGCCGGAGTGCTGCGCTGATAAATCACACACAAGTCCTTTTGGCAGGGTTTTAACGCCACACCTGAACGAGCCAAGTATCTGCAGGGCTTTTTTTCACTTGACATTTTTCCATTGTCCTGCCGGCCGGGGATGAGGGGCTGGTGTCAGGGGTGCTCCCAAGGTGCGGGGCTGCCCTGCCTGCTGCTGCCCAAGGTGTGCAACCCAATACGGGGCTCACAGCACATCTGGGATCGTTCAGTCCCCATTGTTCTGCCCGTGAACTTCCCGCATGAAAAGCCACAGCCCGGCGGCACAGCCGGTGCACGACAGTGATTTCAGCTTCGTAAATGTGTGAGTGGCAACTCTAATGCTCCAATTTTTGTTGCGCTGATCGTAATTGCAGCTTAGTGCCCAGCTACATCCCGTGTGTGTGAGTCAGTTTGTGATTTTTGTTCCTGCAGTTGATAAAGCAATTTTGTTTTCAGGAGACAATTTGATCCTTTAGGGTCACTTTTAAAAGGCTGAGTGTACGTTTACCCAAGATTTTTTGTGTTGGACTGATTTCAGTGATTATGACTCTTTTACTTTTTGTGATTTCATCTCCTGGAGGAACTTTCCCTCACCCTCCAGTGAAGCACAGTTTAGCATGAGGCTTGCAGGCATGGACATAACAACTGCCTGTCTGAAACAGCTGTGCTATCCCCAAATTCTGGTGTGACCTGCAGCCTTGCTTTAAAGCTAATTACAGCAGCCTTCCCCTAATTTAGATGCATGCACAATTCCAAACTGGATACCACGTGGTTTCCCTAATAACACTTTAAGGAAATTAATGAGCATCTATCAAGGATAAGCTTAGGAAGAGCCAGCTGGCACCAAAAAATCCTTAAAACTTGTGTCCTAGGACAAAACTGTTAACACACCAAAACCAGCTCACCTTGTGTGAATTGAGTGGAATTCATTTCAAAGTGAATTAAAAATGACTGAGTAATGGAACTAGAATGAGAGGTACAGAGCAAAATTAAAGCAGAGACCATTTTTGAATTGTTCCTTAATAGTCTTTTATCAGCTACAGTGAAATGGTTGTTTCATTTTCATAAGTGAAAGATTTCCAAGCACTACACATTTTTCATTAAAAATTCCATTATGGACCTTTTACAGTTCTGATGATAAGAGTACCCTCAAATCTCTCGTGGGTGCACAGGCCCTCATGGCTCTGGTGTGGAATAGCAGGAATATTGTTGGAGGCACTGAAGTTCACTGGAGAGCAGCCATTGGTTACAGTCAGGGGACAGAACAATACATTTTTCTAAAATAGAGACAATAACCCAAGATATGCTTGGTGTCACCTTGAGGAAAAATAAGTCACCTTGATTGCATTTTCTAGGCTTGCATCTTCAAAAAATAATCTTTCCTCCTCAGCCAAAGCCTTAGATTCTGAATGGAATTTTTTTCCTTACTCTGTAGTTCAAATCACCCTTAAAATATTGACTAGACGGTATTTACTTTCCAAATTTCCCTACCTAAATGGTTTGAAACTGTGTATAGGTCCCTTGGGGATATTTGTTATGCCAGGGATGATGCAGGTACTGTGTGTCAGGGATGAGGAAGCAGTGCAGAAAGGCAGGGACAGCACCTGGGAATCCTGGATGGTTCCTGTGATGGTAAAAGCTGTGGAGGGAGGCTCCTGGGGGCTCTTCACCAGCACTTCAGAGCTTGAGCAGAAGGCAATAGATCAGCTCAAAAGCTGCTGTGGGTTTTGTATCAGTTCAAATCTCTTATCTCTGGTCTGAAACCTGTGTGAGGATCAGATCTGGACAGAGCCTAGACCCATCCATGTTTCTGGACTGCTTCTTGGGAAGCCTCACACTGGGCTTGTGAGTTTAAGGAGCCTTCGGGCTGCTGAGAGCTGGAGAAGCAAACGTTTGCTCCTGGCCAGGTTTTTGGCACCCTCACTGTCTGAAGCTGAGTGACATTTTCCTTGAAGTGGCCTCTTCCAGGGAGGAGCCAGGGCTGAGGTGGAGCTGTCAGAGGCACAGGAGTTACAGGTTGTGCAGAAAAACACATTTATGACTTTTCAACATTATCCCTTTTTCCTCTGCTACCTAAACCTACCCTCTAATCTAATCTGTGGATGTAATTATCTGTCCTAGTAATGAAGATCTGGAGGAATAAAGGAGGGGGGGTGTTCAGGTACTTTGCCATCCATAGCTGATGAAAGAGATTTCTTCCTCCCACCCCAAAGCCAGGGGAACCCATGGGGTTTTGGGTGCAGAAATGGCACATTTCAGAGGCACAGACAAGGCATCACACCTCTGCTCAAACCTCCACCATGGCCTTTCCATCACCTGAAACCTGTGTTACACTGAGGGGAATCTGAGCACAGGCTGAAGACTGGAGATGTGGATGAAATTCACAGGTTTTGCCACAGCAAACCACACACTTAGATAGCTGTTATTCCATCTCCTCCACTGTCATTTATTGAGGTTTCCAAGACACACAAATAGGCAAAAGCAGGTATGAAGGCCGGCCATTTCCTGAGGTGGAGGCTCAAGGAAGGTGAAGTAGCTTGCAGACATTGCTTGAGCAAATCATTTATTGAGGGGAGTGCCCTGATGCTCTGAGTGGAGCAGATCACTGCCTCACATCACCCAAATCTGCTTCTCCCAGCACCCCCAGCTCACCCTCACGGCACCATGTGAAATGCTGTTAAACAGCTTAAAAATCCTCAGGCTGTGGTGAGAAGGCCCTTCAGAAAAGCCAGGCAGGAATGAGGGGAGAGAAGAGATCCCTGAAGGAGGGTGAGAGCTGCAGCCAGAGCTGGGAGAGCAGAAGGAGACAGCCCAGACAGCAGGAACCACTGGCTGATGCTGCTCAAGTGTCATCTTAATTACCCCTGGCAAAAGAACAGTGATTAACATCGATGACTGTGGACAACCTTTATGTAATTACTCATTAACATTTCTAAAATTGCACCTAGCTGCTACAGCAATACATGCTTTATACATCTATCATTTTGAAGTCCAGAAAGAATCATTAGATGGTCCAGGCAGGCCCCAGCGCTCTGCCAGCCACTATTACACTGCAGAAATCAGCCCTGGAGGCAGCTCAGCAGCTCCTGCTTGGCTTCCACGTCCTTTCCAGAAAGGCCATCCAGGGATACAAGCAATGGACAATCTGCCCCATCCCTTGAGGTGTTCTAAATTGAGATCCCTCCCCTGCCCCAGCCTTATATCAAAATCCATGCTGGCTGCTGGTTTTTTATCATTATTTATGGATATTTCCTTATTATTATTACCCACAGCCAGGCAGGGCTGGATGGGAACAGGAATTCTCTGTCCCTATCTCCTCTGAGCGGGAAGAGAGGAGGGAGCTGGATCAGGAACTCCTGCATTGTGCATCCATACTGCCTCTCCAGACAGGAGTCCCACCTGCCAAAGGGCTCCATTGGCCAAGAACATTCACAGAAGTCCTGTGAATAATAATTTAAAATAGTGGATTAATTAGAGGAAATTGTGATCTGCTTGCAAATATCCTGCATGTAGAGAAATGGAGCTAAGCCTTGCAGCTACAAAATCCATTGCAAGCCACTGCCTCTGCTGAGTTGTACTAGAGGAAAACATCATTGTTCTTTACTCATTTTAGAGACCAGTCTCAGACTAATTCAGCAAAATTCTGGGGATTTTCCAAAAGGAAGTGGAAAACCTAATTATATTGTAGCTTGTGATGAGAGAAAAATCACTCTGATTTCCTGCATGTTGCAGGTGATCCCATTTCCATACAGGCACTTCCATTTCCACCTAGGACTTAGTTAAATTAAAGTTCTTCTGTCTTCAGAGTAGGGAGAAGACACTAAATACCTCCTGGATCCACTGCCCTTGTAGAGAACTGTTTGTAGAGACATTACACAACCCTCAAGGCAAGAAAAATGAAGTAAAAACACCCAGAAAAGACAAAACCACCTCTTCCTAACATGGAGCAACCTCAATCCACTGTTGCTGTGATTCTGGTTGCATGAGTATTGGTGAAAAATAAAAACTTTGTCACAGTTGCTGAGAAATTCTCAGAGAAATGTGCAGTTGGTATTTAACTCTGGCCAGACCAGACCTGACCACTTTGGGGGGCAGAAAAGATTGTAATTTGGTCACTACACAGCGCCCAAGGGAGACTAAGGAGCTTGGGAGCTTCATCCCTTGCACTGTTTGTCCTGTGTGTTGCTCCTGGGATTCAAACAGCCGACCAAGGAGCTCCCTGGATCAATGAATTAACAAATTCTGCTCCTGCTTTCACAGCTGAAGCACAGGGTGGTTATCTCAGCACCAGGGGAAATTTGGGAAAGGAAGAAGGGCATCTACAATAAGATTCTCTGTCCTGGGGCATCTCTGGTGTCACCTGGCAAGCCTTGGTGGAAAGCAGAGGAATCGGAGCTGGGACAGGAACCATGCTGGGAGGATCCACGGGAGCAGCAGGCACCAAGGGAAGGAGTGTGAGAGTGTGAGACAGAACCGCTAGAGAGCCAGGGAAATCACTGAGAAATCGAACATGAATGTCTTCCTTTCGGATGGACCTAACAGTTTGGACTCCCGAAATAATCAATAGTCGTTCTGCTAGTGGAGTATTTCATTCGCAGCACTTTCACGGAGAGTTTAGGGGAGATTATATATTTATGGTTTCCCATTTGAAAGACTTTTAGCAGGTTTACCTCGAACATATGGATCCTGTTTTGGTTCTTTTGTTTTAGCACTTAATGCTTGTGAAATTGCCAGTTAATGACATCCATGCCTAAAACCACGTTGCTTTTAAAAGCAAAATGTCTACCAAAGGTCCGCGTTCCTACTTACCACTTCTCAAGCACAGCAATGAAAATTTTAAGAGGTTTCTTACCTACTGCGTCTGGGGAGGGAACCGGCCGAACGATGAAATTACAAACAGCAGTTTAGATTAAAGCCCTAAATGTGCTGGGTCTTGAGGCAGAGCAACCGCACCAACACCAGCGGGGCACGGCGGGCTGGGTGCGGGAATGCCGGTGTGGAAGGGGGTGGGCGGGGAGCGGGCGGCTCCGGGGGCAGGGTGAGGGTGCCGGGGATGGGGCCGGGGGTGCGGGGACCGGGAATGGGCCCGGGGGATGCGGGGACACCCCGGAGCTGTTCGGGGGGACCCTGCTGCAGGCTCAGCCAGGGAGCTCCACTCCGCCCCAGCCGCTGGCAGAGCTGCCTTGTGCCTGATACCGGGGCCCCTTCGGTGCCTCCCGGCTGGGCCCCCCCGGCTGAGCCTTCCCCGCCCGGGGCGCTCCGAGAGCAGGCGCGGAGCTCGGAGCTCGGAGCCCCGCGGGCCGGGCTCTCCCTGCTCGGAGCTCGGAGCTCGGAGCTCGGATTCCCCCGGGCCGGACTCTCCCTGCTCGGAGCTCGGAGCCCCCCGGGCCGGGCTCTCCCTGCTCGGAGCTCGGAGCCCCCCGGGCCTGGCGCTCCCTGCGCGGAGCTCGGAGCTCGGAGCCCTCCGGGCCGGGCGCTCCCTGCGCGGAGCTCGGAGCTCGGAGCTCGGATTCCCCCGGGCCGGGCTCTCTCTGCTCGGAGCTCGGAGCTCGGAGCTCGGAGTCCCCCGGGCCGGGCGCTCCCTGCGCGGGGCTCGGAGCTCGGATTCCCCCGGGCCGGGCTCTCTCTGCTCGGAGCTCGGAGCCTTCCCGGGCCGGGCGCTCCCTGCGCGGAGCTCGGAGCTCGGAGCGTGTCTCACACGGCGCCGGCCCCGCTAATCGCCCCGAGCCTTTGATTTTCCCTGCACGTGGGGACGAGCCTTCGCACTTCAAAAGAGCGTGGGAAATCCTGATGAAAAGGCTTTTCTCCCCCATTGGGACCGACACCTTCTTTGAAGCCCTTCCAAGCGACAATGCAAACGCACCCAGCGCCAAAGGAGCGTATCTATATTTTAAATGACTTTAATTTCTCTTCCCCCCCCGCCCCCTTTCTCTCTCTCCCCCTCCTTTCCTTTCAGTTTTGGAAACACCTGGTAAGCTGTAAAATGATTTACGAAGTGAAAGTGTTAAATGAGGCCACCAGCTGTAAGACTGACAGAGCTTTATGAGTTTTATTAGGTGCCCTATTATGGAAAATAAACTTTAATCCGTCCATAAAAACAGAATCTGAAAAACATATTTGCCCTTTTAGTCTGGAACACTGAAGGTATTCTTGTGAGACGCTGGGCTTTAAAGAGATTAATTTTATTGAGACAGACACAATACACCGGTAGGACTTTGATACCGGGGCCGTGAATAGCTGCCTGTACCCGCAAGGCTGGTTTCCGTGGGGCTGGGGCGAGTTTGGACACACACCTCTTGAGCATACAGGATATTTCTGGCCCGGTGGGGCACGTCCGCCAGCTTAATTAGTGGGTGTTTAATTGGAAATTAATGACTGGAGGAGGATCTTTATTGTTTGGTGGGGGTGTGATCTCGGGTTCTATTATTATTATTATTATTATTATTATTATTATTATTATTATTATTATTATTATTATTATTACTGTTGTTTTTATTGGTGCTGTTATAAAAACTATGCATTATATTTAATTTATTGATTTTTTTTGAGTTAACAAGGTGTCGTGCAGACTGATACGGTTCAGACGTTTTAAGGTACAAGCAAGAGGTAAATCCTGCTGACCGTAACTCGGACGTGTGGCCGGGATTAGGGCGGAGCAGCCACCGCGGCCCTGCGCGGGTTTTGCGCGCTCCTGCCAGGCCGCTCACCCACGGGGATGCAGGCTCGGCCAGCGCCGTGAAAAACCACAGAGACACTAACACCTTTATTTTTCTATCGCCTTCAAGTCTCCACAGCCTGTGACCAAAAGAAAATCGTTTGGAAATTTAAATCAGAGCCTCCGACGCGATCGTTTCAAGGGGTTAGGTATCGGTCAAGCCCAAATCGAGATTATCCCGATCGAGTCTTTTGACACATGGGATATGTTCACATTTTTGACGTGTTGCCCCGGGGCACGGGGTGTGCGGGGCCGGTGAGCCTGGGTGCCACCTCCAGCCGAGGCACCTGAAGCTCTCCGTGAGGGATAACAATTTTCCTTCCTGAATGTCATCCCATAATCTCATGCATCCGCCAGCCTGTGTTTCACTGGGCGGATTTTTACAGAAGGCGTTAATAGAGGCCACGCTGTGGCCTCACAGGACAGGTTAACGCGAATTTGTAGAAAATATACTGATTTAAATGATTATTATTTTTATTTTAAAAGCGCACGGGAGTGGGAAAACTCTGTGTTTCACAGCTCCTCATTCTCATCCTCCTGGGCTAGGAGTGGGAGCGGTGGGATGCGGGATCCGTGTCTTTCCCTGCGCGGCCCTACGCGGGAGCGGAGCCTCCCTGTAATTCATCCACGGGGATGAATTGCCAGCCGTGGCCCTGAGCTGGTGGGGATGAGCCAGTGATTCTATTTAAATTCGCTATAATTGATTTGGGGAAGAGCCGCGGTGACAGGAATTAATTGATCTGCGAATTTATTGGCGAGATAAACGGCGCGGGCACCGAAAGCCCCGCGCTCCAGCGCCGGCGGGGCGGGGAGCCGGGGGTCCCGTCCTCGGTACCGGGGCGGGCACGGGAGCGCCTCGCTCCTTTGGGAACCGAGCTTCCCCGGGAAAGCAGCGCTGCTCCCTCCGTCCCTAGTCTTTCCCTTGGGAGGGGATGCCTAGGCCATTCCCCGAGCTCTCAAAGCATCGCTGGGCAGGAGCGCCCCCGCATCCTCGGCACCCCCAGCGCTGTAACCGGGGCAGCTCACCCTGTTCTGAGGCGCTCCTCTCGGAAATACCCTCTAAATATCAGGCATTACACGGCAGCTGTGGCACCGGGCTAAATTCCGATTAGGAAGCGGTTCCCGGCTCCCTCCCGATCGTTTTTGGCACTTCCCAAAGCACCGAGATGCCCTGACCCCGGAGCATCCTCCCCTCCTCACACAGCGCTCGGACACGTCCAGTAAAAAACGCCGTTTATTTTCTCCCCACCGTCGCACGGGTGGGAGGACCTGGGGAATAATTTAGCATGCATAAGTAGAGGCAATTTTTTTTTTATAAATATGATATACAAAAATAAAGACAGTATTGAGATTTCCAGCAGTTTTAACGTTCATGACATAAACAGATTTCCCGATATATAGTAAGAACAAAACATTTCCAATACTCAGCGAAAGGAACGCGCTTCCAGGGGGCAGGGGTGGGGGGTGAGGGAGCTCAAGTTTTGTCTGGTTTTCAGTCAATAATAACACTGTATTCACGATAAATCCTCTTCCCCGCCCGGCATGCCGAGGATCCTCTTCTCCATCCCTCTCCAAGCAGGGAGAAATCAGAACAAGGCGGGAGCGGGACCGGTGCCAGCCGGGAGCGGCGGCTCGGCCGGAGGAGCCGGGCCCGCGGGGGCTCACTGGGGCTGCGCCGGGGCTCCGTGCCGGCCCCGGGGCTGCGTGTCCTCCTCGTCCGCCTCGGAGCAGTCGGAGGAGTGGTACGGGCAGCATCTCCCGGCCGCCGCCTCCTCTTCCTCCTCCTCGTCTTCCTCGTCCTCAGGTTCGCTGTCGGGCAGCTCCCGCATCCTCCTGCCGGCGCTTTTCTCGGGGGCGGGCAGCAGCAGCTCCTCATCGCCCTTGTCCTCGCCGCCGCCCGCCTTGGGCTTCTCGGCCTCCTGCGCCGCCTGCTCCTTCGCCTTCTTGCTGCGCTTCCACTTCATGCGCCGGTTCTGGAACCAGATCTTCACCTGGGGGACACGGGACACCAAACACCCCTTCATCCACCGCCCGCCGGGGCTGCCCCGCCCGGGGCCGGGGCCACTCACTCACCTGCGTCTCGGTCAGCATGAGCGACGTGGCCACCTCGAAGCGCTTGGGCCGGGAGAGGTACTTGTTGAGCTTGAACTGGTGCTCCAGCTCCAGCAGCTGCTGGCTGGTGAAGGCCGTGCGGGGCCGGCGGCACTTCCCCAGGAGGTTGGACTGCGCCTGGGCTGGGGAAGGAGAAGGAGAAGGGGGAGCGGGAGGTGAGCGCGGAGCCGCCCAGCCCCGGCCGCGCATCCCCCTGGGAAGCGGGAAAGGCTGAGCAAGGCTGGAACATCCACCGGGGATCGCCTCCCTGGCTCCGGGGCTTCTCGGCTTCCGCCGTGTCAGGGGAATCGCCCACAGGGACCAAAAAAAAAAAAGGAATTAAATGAAACCTTTTAAATAAAGGAAAATATGTCTCTTGATTTCCCAAGAGCCCAACAAACGCGAGACAATAAACCCAAGGCAGGGATCGCGGCGCAGGGGCACGGGGCTCTCCGGGGAGCGGCAATTTGCTCCATTTAATGTTTTAGTTAAACCTGCCGCACTCCCTGCCCGCCCATATCCGTTTAATTAGCGGGATTGCAGGCCGGAACCGGGACCGAGACCGGGGCCGCTCCGTGCCCTGCACCGGCTGCCCCTCGGAGCGTAAATCATCAGCGAGGACTAGAAAACCGTATTGGAAACGGGGGCGGGGGGAAGAAAAAAAAAAAAAAAAAAGCGTGTTTTCCGCATTAAAAAAATAACTAAAACTAAGGGTTTATTAGAGAGGGGGAAAAATAACAAAACAAAACAAAAAATTTCATCCACGAGAAAGCGGGAACTGAGCCTCTTCGAAGGCCCTGACAGCCCTGGGCATGCGACTCGGCAGCCCTACTGTCCATTTCTCAAATTATTTAGATATTTTGGCTTATTAGGCTTAGAAAAATAAAATAAACCTGGGAAAGGGCGGCTTCTGCTCCCTGGCCACGGTTGGAGACAGCTCGCTAAAGCGGCAGAAAGAATAGGACAGTGTCCGCTCCCGGCCGCAGCACCCGGGAGATTTTGTCACCGCGGTGCGATTTTCCGAGACTCGTTTTGCTTGGTTATTTATTCCCCTCTGCCCCTTGTTTGAGAGGCAGGACTCTAACAGCTTTCCTAATTATTTTTTCTTCTTGAATGTTCCAGTCTAAACAATCCCAATCCGAGAGAAAACAATGGACTTTTTTGTCTGCGAATGTGTGTGCCGAGCAGGAGAAGGGGAGGAAAAAAAAAAATCGCAATTCTTTTCCTGGCATGATTTTCGTAAAACTACACCTCCGGTATTGTTAAACCGGCCATTCCCACCGAGAGCTCACACCTCCGAAAATGATCTTTGCTTAAACCAGATGCAAGTTCCCCATCGCCGCGAGGCCTAGAGCTGCGCACGGCGCTTTGCTGGGACTCCGGGGCTCCATCCAGCATTCCCGGCCTTTCCTGGGCCCGCACCTAAACCCTTCCCACTGCCCCTCTTTCCTATTCGTTATCCCCAGGGAACGCAGAACCCCAAGTTTTTGGCCGATCCCAACATCCCTTTGCCTGGGAAGCCTGTCATCATTACTATACTCTCATTTCTGATAAAGGAGAAATAGAATTAAGAACGGTGAGTGAGTGGTGCGACCTGCCATCTCTCTTTTGGGGATTACACTGAGACTGGGGTTTTAGGGACACCGTAAGGACTCCTGCCCCTGCCCTGGCCCCTGACCAACTCCCACCTCCCCTCCCCGGCGGCTTCTACCCTCCGGGAACAGCGGGAAAGGGCATTTGCGAAGGCAGGGAGCAATTTATCACCTTCCCATTTAACCTGCCAGGCTGTCCGGGGCTCCTCAAGGGCGGGGAATGGCGATGTGACCGCACACCCCCGTTGCCCATCGCCGAGCGCTATTTCTTCCTTCTAACATAAATTTTGCCAAAAAATAAAAGCGTCTCTCCCAGTTTAAACCTGCAGCTTGTTTAGGGGGGCAGGAGGGGCTTCTACGCCCTCGGAAGGAGGCAGCTGCCGGCAGGGCAGGGGATGGAGGATGCGGCGCGGAGGGAGGCAGGTACTCACAGTTGAAGTCGGGCATCTTGGGCAGGATCATGCCCGCGGTGGAGGCCCGCAGCCACTGGTCCAGCTGGAAGGTGCCGGCGCTGAGCTTGATGGGGTCGGCGGCGGGGTGGGAGGGGTGCGCTCCCTGCACCTGCGAGTAGGGGTACGAGAGGGCCGGGTGCTGCCCGCCCAGCGCCGAGTAGCCGTACACCGGGTGCCCGTAGAGGGCCGCCTGCGCCGGCATGCCCGGCCCGCCGGGCGCCGCGGGGTGCAGTCCCAGGGCCATGCCGGCCGCCGAGGCGGGGTGGTGCGGGTGCGGGTGCGAGCCCGAGCCCGCCCCGGGCAGGAAGCCGGGCTTGGGGACCAGGGCGCAGTGCGCGGCCAGGAGGCGCGGCGGAGAGGGGCTGTCGGTGCGCAGGCAGTCGGCGGGGCCGCCGGAGGGGTGCTCGGAGGAGGATGAAGAGGACGAGGAAGAGGAGGACGAGGACGGAGGGCTGCCGCTCCCGCTGCTGCTGCTACCGCTGCCGCTCAGCGAGGTGACCAGGGCCAGCGGCGCGCTCTGCCCCGCCGCCGCCTTGGGGGGGTCGACAGCCAGCAGCGCGTCGATGCGGAAATTTTTGGATTTTTCCATGGGAGCGTGCGGCTGCCCCGGGCCGGCCGCGTCTCCCGGCGGCGGCGGGCGGCAGTGCGGCCGCGCTCCGCGGCGCGCCCCTTCAAGGGCCGCAGGCGGCTCCCATTGGCCCCGCGCCGCTGCGGCCTCGCTCGCCATTGGCTGCGCCGCACACCCGTCACCGCCGAGAGCCCGCCCCCTCCGCGAGAACCGCGCTGCGGGCGGCGGCACCGGGGAACAGCCCGGGACACCCATAGGGATAACCCGGGACACCCGAGGGGCACAGCCCGGGATACCCGAGGGGATAACCTGGGATAGCCGAGCGGATAGGACGGGACAACCGAGGGGATAACCCGGGACAGCCGTGGGGGACAGCACGGGATACCCGAGGGGATAACCCGAGATACCCTTGGGGAACAGTCCGGGACAGCCGAGAGGAATAGCTCGGGATACTCATGGGGAGCAGCCCGGGACAGCTGAGAGGGATAACCCGGGATACCCGAGGGGCACAGCCCGGGACACCCGTGCGGATAACCTGGGATAACCATGGGGGACAGCCCGCGACACCTGAGGGGCACAGCCCGGGATACCCGAGGGAATAACCTGGGATATCCATGGGGGACAGCACGGGACAGCCGAGGGGGATAACCTGGGACACCCGTGGGGAACAGCCCGGGACACCCATTGGGGAGCAGCCCGGGATACCCGAGGGGAACCGGCTGCTCCCCGCGAGAGAACCCTCCCGGGCACGGCAGTGTGCGGCTCTCCGCTGGCTCCGCCGTGTGTCCAATGAGAGTTTCCCACCGTTCCCGCACCCGGTAAATATTTGCCGTAAACGCGCCGCCGGCCGCTTTTTAACGAGTCGGAAAGAATAAACACCTGCGGGTCAGGGAGTCACCCTGCCACCAAATCCCGGGTCTGTCAACAGCCTTATTACACCTGCTTATCTAAGGCAAACAGCCTGGGACAGAAAAGGGAAAGAGCGGGCGAGGGGTCTCTCCTTACCCGGGTCCCGCTTCCCCGGGGGGGCCCGGCAGTGTGAGCGAAAGGTCAGGCCACGGCACGAAGCGCTGCCAAGACAAACACGTTCTCCTTTCAAAGTTCTCTCCCGTGGAGAAGGGTCTCGGCCGCGGGAAGTGCCCAAATCGCGGCTCCATCCCCGGGAGGGGCCGCTCCGCACCGGGGGCAGCGGGGCTGTGCCCCAGGGGGACCGGGGACGCCACAGCAAGGGTGCCCCGTCCCTCCCGGCCCCTGCCCCTGGGGTGGGAAAAGTAAAAGCAACGAAAAGAGGAGAGGAAAAGGGGAAAGGGGAAAATAGAGAAGAGAAACGGAGTTCAACACAACCAACAAAATATCTGACAACTTTGGCTCTGTCTCCTTGCCACTACTCCGTGGGAGGGAGGCCCGGAGCACATCTGAGGAGCGCGCACACCTAGAGACAAGGAACCCTTTGCTCAGCGCCCTCGTGTTCCCCTTTTCCCTGCAATTTTCCCCCCACCTTTACCTCGCTAGAGCCTCCGGACACACTCGCACGACAGACAGACACACAGGCACAAGCGGGACAGACATGCGGACACAACTGCAGCGGCCACACGGGCACAGCCGCGCACGGGCCTGGCACGATGCACACGCGTGGCACAGCAGAGCCGCACACACACACACGCAGAGCCCACGGGCCCCGGGGATGCTCCCGCAGAGCCGCCGCCGCCCGGGAGAGCCCAGCACGGACCGGGCGCAGCCCGCACACACCGCGGGGGCTGGGGCCGAGCCCCGCAGCCGCACAAAACCCCAGTGCCCCCCGCTCGCTGGGATGGAGAGGGGACATCGAGTCGCAGGATGGTTTAATGAGCCGCTCCGGTTTTGTTCGGGCGCCGAGGGGCTGAGGAGGGCGGTGGCCTCTGGCATCCCCACCGGCCCCGCGTTTCCCATTGAGAGTCACTTTGGCCCCACGCACGGGCAGCCCCAGAGCAGGGAGTGCCCGGCCCCCGTCCCTGTGACAGATTCCGGAGGAGGAGGAGGGTGGTGGAGCCGCACCCCCTCCTTTCCCGCGCCCCGGCCCCGCAAGGATGAGGGCCACCCCCTCCAATGTCCCCGCTGGGCACGGGGGCGCGGCTGTCACCGGCGGGCGCCCCGGGCAGGGCCGGTGCCGGTTCCCGAGGCCCGGGTCGGTGTTGTCGGGCCCGTGGAGGCTGCGGATTGTCCCGCGCGCAGGAACACTGCTCTGGGCGCAGCGTGCGGCCCCTTCTCGGGGCAGTTTTGGGGACGAGGGACGAGCTGCAGGGGAAGCCAGCAGGGAGCCATGGGCGCAGCGCTGCGCTCGGGGGTCCCGGAGGGATGCGCGGCTGGCGGCGCTGGAGGGTGGGCGGTGCCGTGAGCGCTTCTCCAGGCGGCGATGGGGCAGAAGGCGAGACCGGCTGGTGGGGAACGAGCACCGGGGTCGCACGGTCCCCTGACCCCGGTACATCACCGACCGGGGGCGGCTCAGGGCGGCCGCCCCGTCTGGACACCCCGCGCCTTCGGCCCGGGTGTCGCATCTTTTGGCTGATGGATATCTAGTGTTTGGAGAGGAATTTCGATTTTCAGACTTTTTTTTTTTTTTTTTTTTTAACAGTACAATTTTTAAAAACTCCTTTCCTTTCCTTTCCTTTCCTTTCCTTTCCTTTCCTTTCCTTTCCTTTCCTTTCCTTTCCTTTCCTTTCCTTTCCTTTCCTTTCCTTTCCTTTCCTTTCCTTTCCTTTCCTTTCATCCTATCCTATCCTATCCTATCCTATCCTATCCTATCCTATCCTATCCTATCCTATCCTATCCTATCCTATCCTATCCTATCCTATCCTATCCTATCCTATCCTATCCTATCCTATCGCAATTTTTAAAGCCTTTTTTTTCCTTCCCCCGCACCGTTCCGTTCCGTGTGTTTGTCCCCACAGGTGCCGCAGGGCATCCGGGCCCGCTGAACTCCCCGCACCTGTGTTGATCCAGTGTATTGCCCGGGAGCCAACAATGCGCGGTTATCTCGGAGATAGCGCAAGGAGCGCGCTCCCCGACACCTCCGGGTGGTCCCTTTCAGCAGAGCCCCCGCTGCCCGGCCGAGGGCAAACAGATCCTATCTCGCCTTTTGAAAAGCCGGGGCGGTGCACGTGGGGCTCTGGGGTAAATCCCGGTGGGAACAGCAGACCCTGCCATGGGGGCGTCTCAAATTTTTCCGAATTAACTCCCCCCGATTTCCCCAGATCCGCTGCAAACGGCAGGCGCGGGCCAGCGTTATTGCCAAAAACACATATTACACTGCGACATTCTGTAAATGAGATAATGATACATAAACCTCCCTGATAAATGTGACATCCTCGGGATGTCTCCTCTAAATTAGCCGCTTGCATTGACTGCTAATAATGGTGAGTTTATGAAAGCAATTTCAGTGCAAAAAGCACAGGGTCTTCTCGGTCTAATCAGCTGCCTCTCCTAATGGATGAGGGGGTCAGGCGGAGAATTATTGACACTCTGCTGCCCTTAACCTGTTTCCCAATAAAGCTGATTAGTTTTTGTCAATTCATCAGCTAACCACTCTCGCCGGGACTGCATCAAAGCCGTATTTGCTCAGGGGAAATCAACAAGTCACAGATCAGATCCATTACGGAGCGGCCCCGGCTGCCGGCGGCTCCCGCGCCGGGGCTGCCCCGGGCCCTGCTGGGGGAAATGGGCTGGGACCAGCTGGACCAGCATCCTCGGACACTTGGAAAATGCCTCTGCCTTAGCAAACTTGTTCCTTTCGTCCGGCAAAGAAGTTGGGTTGCCGGGAGGGCTCCGGGCAGTCCCAAAGGCTCTGGGTCTCCACCAGCACCTTCCCCTCCTGGGGTCTCGGGGGGCGATCGTGTCCGCCCGTCCCTCCCGGGGAAAGGGCATTCCACGCACTCCAAAATCTCCGAGCTGCAGAGAGGGGCCGGTCTGCAAAGCCCTGCCTTCACCTCAGACCCCACATCTGGACAAAAAACCTGGCCATGCCTTAGGAGCCCGGGGTACTTTACCTAGATGTTTTTTGGTTGTTTTCTTTTTTTTTTTTTTTTTTATTCCCTACAAGCCATTTTCCAAAGTTTTGCCTGGATTGCTTTAGACTTGCTCTTCAGATAATGTGAAACAAAAATTTTAAATTTATTCCTGCTACCGCTGCAATTCCCGCATCAGTCGCGGTTTGTCTGGAATAACGAACGCTGGACAGGTTTTGTTCATCCACAGGAAAACAACAAAAAGCCCACCCAGAGTGCGCTGCCCCTTTAAGCCCGACCGACAGCCTCTCAGTCCACCCCCCTTCAATTTAATTTCATTAAAACAGAGCATGAATATTTCTATTAAACCTAAAATGAAATATGAAGCCATTTAGACTCTGCCTGCACCAATCACCCAGATTTATGACTTTTATTCATCACATCAAGAGCTGGGAAAAATGAATTTTCTTCACCCAGGAAGGAAATAAAAACCCTGCCTTGGTCATTTCCAGAAAGCTGTTAATTTGCCCGTGTGGTAATTACTTTCACAATTAACTAAAATACAAATCAACCTGACAAATCGGCTTAGTTTATATATTAATTAGCCCGTTTAAATTTATTCATTATAAAAAGACAATTTAAGAGGACCTCGGGTGTCTGTTTTATCGCAATAAATTATCGTTAGGAAATGGGGGCTAATAAAACATCCCCGCGTGTTCGAGGGCACCGCGCGGGGCTCCGCGGGCCGGGGCGCGGCTCTGCGCGGCAGCGGGGCCGGGGCCGCTCCCCGCCTCCAGCCGCGCTGATTTAACACCCCGTCGATAGGATCACTCCGTGCCTTTTAGCTTGTGATCTTTATAAATGTCCCGCTATTAAATTAGAAAATGATTCTCTCCTCGTTTAATTGTATTCTTTCGTTTCTTATTTCCAATTAATTAGTCCTATCGACGTTGCAATATTTTAAGTGACTGGAGTCCGTTTGCAGTTTAAAATATATGGGTCAGCGCGTGCGATTTTAGACTAGGCAGAACTATATAATGCGCGTTTTAACTACTCTTCTCTCATACGTCTTAAACATCTGGCCGAGCGCACCGCTGGGAAACACCGCGCGTGTTTTGCGCGCCGGGGAGCGGCGGCCCCGCGGCCCCTTCCGCGCTCCGCCCGCGGCCGCGGGGGCTCTGAAAATCCCTTAAAATTGCGCTGCTCCTCCCGCCGCCGCTGGGGCAAACCGGGCTGCGAGGGGGAAAGCTGAGGGTTTGTTCTGTTTTGCTTTGTTTTGCTCTGTTTTGCTTTGTTTTGCTCTGTTTTCCAGCGCAGTTCCAAGGGCTGCAGAACACGTTTGGGGCTCCCCCCCGGCCCCCCAACTCTGGCAGCTGAGGGGATGTGCAGGGACACCTCCTTCCCCTGCTCTTGTCCTGATGATAGTGGAGCCCTGGAAAAAGTTAAAGATAGAATCTAAAATGTTAGGCTTTGTGCTTTCCCAGATCAACTGCACCTGCGTAAGCAGTATGATAAATGATAGAATTGTTAGATGTGATGATTGTTTAGTAATTAAATGTAATTATTATATAACCATCAGAAGAATAATGAGAAACTATGTTGGAAATTCAGAGAGGGGCTAAATTTATGTATACAATAGAACAATATAAGTTTAATAATTAACATGAAAGTTATGTAACGATAGAGTATAAAACATGATCATTTCGGATCTGTGGTGGGAGTCAGATTTGGGTTGAATATACCCCGATTCCCAGAGCTCTTAATAAAAAGCACCGCTTACAATCCCCCGTGATTATGTGTTTTTGAACGCTAACACTGAGAGCTACAGTGGGAATTAAATATGTATCGAATGTGTGTAATGGGGTATTAAATAACCAGCCCTCTCCTGGCTGGGGTGACCTGCAGGGTCCTGCCCCAAAGCACTGCCCAAGGGGTGGGGTGGGCATGGGATGGAGGGGGATGTGTGTCCCTCCCGTGGCAGAAGCAGCTGGAGAGGGGCTGGTGCTTTCACCTTCTCTGCTCCCTCTCCTGTGTAGGAAAAACCCCGAAGAGCTGCCCTAAAACACAGGTTAGGCAACATGGGTGTTGTTTAACTCCTTTCCAGGGTCATCCTACCCCTGGTGCAGTCCCCCTTCCCTGAACAGCCACAGGGTCTCTGCAGTCCCACCTTCTCCATGAGCTGGGCTGGCTCTGTCCCCACGCTGTGACACTTGAGGGGACCCCACGAGCCCATGGGGGCACAAGACCAAGGGAGCAGCACCCCAGGAGCAGGGAGTGGGTGCAGGGAGTGCCCTGCCAGGAGCACTGCACGGACAGGTGAGCGTGGCTGGGCTGTGACAAGGTGGGACTATGGAGGACATGCTTTGTTTCCTGCTCCCCTGTCCCCCTGGAGCTCCTGCTGCTACATCCCTCAGCTGATGCCTTCTCCCTGCTCCATGCCATGCCATGCCATGCCATGCCATGCCATGCCATCCCACCCTCCAGCCCCTGAGGGCCACAGTGGGGCTGAGTGTGTCAGGCACCCGCACTCAGTGACTGGGACATCCTGCGTGGTCCTTCACTGATCTGTGCTTAAACACCACCACAGAGAATTTGCCTCCCACCCACATCTGGGGTGATTCTGGACCTGCTCCACAATAGCTTGGGCAAAGAAAAGCTGTGCACAGAGTCCCTCCTGCAGCAGGCAGAGCTGGGCTTTGCTCTCACTGGTGTCACTGCACTCTCCAAAAGGGAATGTGACAGATTCCATAGATCTTGGAGGCTGCCTGGGTTTCCATGTTTAGGCGGTTCCCATCTCCATCTCCAGCCCTGCCTCCAGGGCACCCTCTCTCCAACCAGGCAAAGCCTCTTGTAATTATTTTAGAGGAATTATTTGGAGAAATAAGAGATCCGTGTGGATGGAGATGGGACACCTGCCACCTCTCCAGGGTACACACAAAGCCTCACTTCACCTTCAGGCTGTTCAGCTCTGGCACTCTTTGGGCATCCAGAGGAGCAACACAAGTGCCAGGAAGGATAAAAGATGAATCATAAGGGTAGATTAATAATGTGTCAAATACTGTTGTTTCCTGGCCAGGGCTCCAAGGGTCCCTCCCATCCACGGTGGGCTCAAAACAGCCCCTAATGTGGTAAAACCTGAACGTGAGCTGCTCTCACTATTGATGGCACCAAATGCCACTGTAGTCACATCAATCACAGCGAGCTCCTCCTGTGATTCAGGAGATTGTAATATGTGATTCCATAAGACTCTCATTGTGATTTAGCATTGATTAATGCCCGTTCATAAAATGATATAAAACTTACTTCTCTTCCATTGGAGAGCCCCAAACCACATCCCAGCCAATAATTCAAAACCTTGTTAATGTAACTGCTAATTTCAGAGGGTGATGGGGATGGTTATGGTGTACATGGGCCTGTGCTGAGGGGTCTGCAGGAGGGGCAGGAAGAGGTTAGAGGAATTATTTCCAAAGCAGAAAATTGCTGTCCGGTTTAAATTATTTTAGGTGTTACATGGCCATTCTGCTGTGCCTTCAGATTCATATCAGAGCTCCTGAGGATTTAATCGGCCCTTTGAAATGCTTGTCTCTAAATGCTCAAAAAATCAAATTATTTTGGTGATAACCTCCACAGTATCTTTACCTGAGGCTTCTTGATTTCTGCATAGCATTTGGCCACCTTCCTCTCCCAGCGAACTGGCTGCTCTGAAGATATTCATAGATCCAGTTTGCTTTCACTGTTTTTTTCTGGAGGTAGGAGGCTCTCCTTGGCGCAGGGCCTAGTACAAAATAGCTCATGCTTTTTATTTCCTTTTCTCTTCTCTTTTTAAAGACACATACCAGGGATTGCGATGTGCATGCATAATGGTATTTGAGCCAGGAATCATGCTCTTGCAAAGAAAAAAAAAAACAAATTAGTGGAGTGGGAAGCAGACTGAGAAACTAGCAAAATGTTTAGAGAATTAAAGGAAAAAAAGGTGAAAATTGACATCTGGATAAAAAACAATGTGTAATAGGAAGTTGAACACTTGGTGTTTTAATAGAAATAATTTTAATAGACAATAGAGAGTTCACAGGATTACTTGATGGGAAATATATTGATAATACAATTTTTTCTTTGCAAAATGTATGCAATGATTGCAGTTTTGGTTTAATAATAAATGTAATTTTGAAGAATAATTTGATTCAAACCTCTGCTTTTCTAATGGCATTCAGAATTATTAATATCTGTCTAGCCAGCTAAAGAGGTTTTTAAGAGAGTATGCTGTGTGTTCTGCAATTAGAGTAGCCATCTGCCCTTTATTAAAACTCCATTAACCTTTACATTAAAATACATTTAAAATGCAGACACACTGAGAATATCAGACACAAATAAAATAGATAAATCTAAGTGGTTTCTTTGCTTAAGTGGCTTATTTGTGCAGAACTGTTCAACTTGTGACACCTAAAATTTTCTGGGGACAGATAACAACCTAGAATAAATTTTCCCATGTTAAGGATAGGAAATAATTACAAGGAGCTAATGAAATTAAAACCAGCTCTGATGAAATTTTTTAGAACATGATCTTGTTTATAGAAGGCAAGAAAATCATTTCAAGTTCATACTATTAACTTCAGAATAAAGTGTTTAATTTTAAGAGCAGAATTAAATTGCTTTGCTTCTGCAGCTGATTACAGTGGAGCTATTTTTGTAGTAGAATGACTGATGCAAACAAAATAATTGAAAATTTTCTGAAAATATTCATATTTATCGTCAATATAAAATCCAACAGAGCTCGCACAGATGCTGCTGCATTGTTCATTGAGCCTCATAGGAGTGACTTTCTTAGGAGTGAGTACAATGCTGTATTTTTCCTGTCTGAATTATTACTGACGTTAGCAGAGCTGCTGACTTTGTCTGTAAATAAATACGCCTAAAATACCCTTTCTAAGACCTGTTTTTTCTTGCTCCCGTTTACACACATTTGATCAGAGTGCACTGAAATCCCCGAATATCTGAAATATCTGCCTGCATTTGTTTTTTTTTTTTAACAAAAATGCCTCAGCCATTTCAGAGACCCATTTTAAGAAATAATCTCGTTTTTCCAGCCGGGCGAAGGTCTCCCGGTGAGGATGTTTGCACTCGCACTGAGCCCTGATGTACAGCGGGACCGGCCGGGATCGGCCCCTGGCACCGGGCACAGCCCCGGCCACCGACGGCACAAACCCGGCCTTGGCCGAAGCACAGAACTGCCCAAAGCGGCCCCAGGGGCTGCCCTCGCTGCCGGCCCGGCTCCGGGCAGGATTCCCCTCCTTGCCGCTGGGTTTTGTGCCTCCCGTGGGACTGAGGGACAGCGCGGACAGCGGGGACAGCGGGGACAGCGGAGCCGGGGCAGGGATGCTCCGGAGCGCTGCGGGGCTGGCTGGGAATGCAGGGCTGGGGACACCAGGGACAGAGGGGCTGGAGATGGGGGACACCGGGGACAGAGCTGGGGACACCAGAGACAGAGCTGGGGGACACCAGAGACAGAGGGGCTGGAGATGGGGGACACCAGAGACAGAGCTGGGGGACACCAGAGACAGAGCTGGGGGACACCAGAGATGGAGCTGCTGCAGCTGGGGGACACCAGAGGGGCT
Source organism: Melospiza melodia melodia (assembly GCF_035770615.1). Taxonomy (NCBI): domain Eukaryota; kingdom Metazoa; phylum Chordata; class Aves; order Passeriformes; family Passerellidae; genus Melospiza; species Melospiza melodia. The sequence continues at coordinate 9,357,079 of NC_086194.1, forward strand.
GGAGATGGGGGACACCAGGGACAGAGCTGGGGACACCAGAGACAGAGGGGCTGGAGATGGGGGACACCAGAGACAGAGCTGGGGGACACCAGAGACAGAGCTGGGGACACCAGAGACAGAGCTGCTGGACACCAGTGACAGAGCTGGGGGACACCAGTGACAGAGCTGGGGGACACCAGGGACAGAGCTGGGGACACCAGAGATAGAGGGGCTGGAGATGGGGGACACCAGGGACAGAGCTGGGGACACCAGAGATAGAGGGGCTGGAGATGGGGGACACCAGGGACAGAGCTGGGGACACCAGAGATAGAGGGGCTGGAGATGGGGGACACCAGGGACAGAGCTGCTGGGGCTGGGGGACACCAGAGACAGAGCTGGGGACACCAGAGACAGAGCTGCTGGACACCAGTGACAGAGCTGGGGGACACCAGAGACGGAGGTGCTGGAGCTGGGGGAACAAAGGGACAGGTGGTGGCAGGTGAGGAGGGACAGCAGGGGTGGCAGGGCAGGGAGAGGCAGCGCCCACGGAGCTCCAGGCAAAGAGGGAGAGGTCGATGAGAGAGCGATGGGCAGTGGTGGTCAGGGATGGGCAGTGATGGTCAGGGATGGTCATCAGTGGTCAGTGATGGTCAGTAGTGGACAGCAATGGTCAGCAGTGATGATCAGTGGTAGTCAGTGATAGTTGGCAGTGGTCAGTGATGGTCAGTGATAGTCAGTAGTGGTCAGTGGTGGCCAGTGATGGTCAGCAATGGTCAGTGGGGATCAGGGATGGTCAGTGGTTGTCAGCAGCAGTCAGCAGTGGTTGCTGATGGTCAGCAGTGCTTGGCAGTGGTCAGTGGTGGTCAGCAATGATCAGTGGTGGTCAGCAGTGGTTGGCAGTGGTCAGTGGTGGTCAGTGGTGGTCAGTGGTGGTTAGTGGTGGTCAGTGATGACCAGTAATGGTCAGCAGTGGTCAGAGATGGTCAGTGGTGGTCAGTGATGGTCAGTGCTCTCTGCAATCAGCCACCCCTGTGCTCAGCAGCTGCTCACAGAGGAGTGAATTCCTGACAGTCCTGGGATTAAATAACCTCATTTTCACTGCAGAACCGACTTTGCAAAAAAATTTGACATGGCAAAACCTTTTCAATCCACACTGCAAGAAAATGCTTTTACTTGGCTTGACAGAGTATTCTCAAAGCTCTGTTTTCTCAGAAAGCTATACAACATTTGCAGTTTGCTTTTATTCAGAACAAACACAAACGCCAAAATTATAGAGTTTCCCAAGGACCACAAATGCTGCTTCCTTGAAGGCTCTGGTCTCTGTGATCCCTGGATATCATATGGTACAAATAAATTCAGATCCCAGTAATGCCCTTCTGATGACAAACAGTTGAGAAATAAAATAATATATTTCCATGGACTATCATGCTATTTTCTTAAAGGTATTTTCAACAGCAGAATCCACATCTCTGTAGGTTGAAGGATCACCTTGGGAAAAAAAGCTCAGCTTTCAAACACGTTTGCAGTTTTCTTAGCTGGGTTTATATATGGTCCTTATATTGACAGTAGTTTTTGATTAATATTGTGTATAACATTCCTTAATGCATCAGTTGAATTAATTATGCAGAAACATTTGGCCACCTGGACATACTATTGATGAAATGACATTTTATTGACAAAATGACAATTTAATACTGAGCTCTCCTGAAGCTCTCTGCTGAATAGATTGTTTCAGCAAGTAGAAGAGGGGCTGTGGGCAACTTGGAAAATCCTTTTGTTTCCCTCAAAGTTTCTCAGTGGGCTGTGAGTGCCTCAGGATTGCTACTGGGAGTTACTACTGGGCTGCTTTGTGTGCTCAAGTTTGGGGTGGATGGGGCCCTGGGCAACCTGAGATAGGGGGTTGTCCCGTTCTCGGCTGTTTCTGATGGCCTAGAAAGGCTCGGGGATGGTCTTGGGCAGCCCACGCTCCAAAGGACGAAAAGAGCCTTCAGGTTTTTTCTTCAGTGTTTATTAGTTTTTATCTACAAGATTTTCTCTCGGCCCGACAGAGGTCTGCACAGCAGCCAGCCATGAGCACACTGAGAGCCCCCGGGGCGGTCACCTATCTTTATACCCAAAACTACGTATACAATATTTACCTATTTTCCCCAATACCTTTCACCTTTATTGACAAGTGCACCTTTAGTAAGAACCAATCACAAAGTGCCACCACCACCACAGAATATGGAGGCCAAGAAGAAGAAGAAGGACAGGACACGCCCCAATTCCTCCATCTTACTTTTCTAGACCCCCCTGTACAGAAATCCTAAACCCTGTGTTTCGCACTCTAATTAACTTATCCCTTCACCATTTATCCCAGTGAAATCCTCCCATCCTCATACAGGTGTTGTCTCCTGTGCAGGATCAAAGTCCAGCCACCAGACACTTCTGGCAACATTTCAGGACCTCCAAGCCCCTCAAGGGTGGTCTCGGTCACTCTGCACATCAGTCCTGATGTGCTGAGATCCCACAGCGGGTGGAATCCCTGCCAGTGGCTGAGGGGCTGGAACTGGATGATCTTTAAGGTCCCTTGCAACCCAAATCATTCAGTGATTCTGTGATTCCATGACTCTGACAATGGATAATACAAGAGGAGTGGTTTTGTCTCGGGGCCTCTCTCTGGTCCCAGTGACCCCGAGAAAGGTGAGAAAGTCTCTTTTCCCAGCCCAGCGCTCAAAGGAGGAGTCAGAGCTCTTCAGTTTTTGATCTCAAGGTTGTTTATTGTTCCTTATCTATAAAATATTTTCTCCTGTCCAGCTGAGGTCCATCCAGCAGGACAGTTCCAGGCACTCTGCCTGCCCCAGGGCAGTGTTGTGTCTTTATACTAAAAACTACGTGTTCAATGTTTACAGTCACTTTCCAATACCTATCACCCGTGTTAGACAGTGAGCTGCTACTCTAAACCAATCTGTAAGTGCCACCATCACAGCAGAAGATGGAGGCCAAGAAGAAGAAGGAGAAAGGCTGGACATGCCCAGATCTCTCCATCTTGCCCTCTGAACCCCCATTCTAAAAACCCCAAAATCTACTTTTCCACCTTGTGATAAATTCACTGTCATTCTACTTAAACTTTCGTGGTTTGCAGATCTTCATCTAAGGTTGGTAATTTACTCCATGGGTCATAATCAAACCCACAGGGGCATCTTGGGCTCTGTGCCAGGGTGTCTGAGCCCCCTGGCAGGGTCTGGGCTGCTCAGGACAGCCAGAGGGATGTGCTGGGTTCTGACATGGTTTCATCCACAGCTTCTGCTGGCTGAGCTCAGTGTGGTTTTCAAAAAGGTACCTGTGGGTCATGGCTCCAATATCCCCTTTTGCCAGGGGTCCTGCTCTGGCTGGTTTTTTTTGACAGTTCAAATGATATTGGTGAATGAGTGGAACTGAGGCCAGGTGACAAACATGGCTATTAAAAAGAAAAAAGAGCTGTCTCCACCTGCAAAGAGCCCAGGTTTGCTGCCCCATCCACACGTGAGAGAGAGGAGTGCTCAAAACTTCCCCTTCTCACCACTCTGTGCATAGTGTCATCTTTGTGGTCTCAAAAAAGCTTGGTTTAGCTTTTGCCATGCCTTTGAACCCCACACTGTAAAAATCAAGCTGCCCCTCAAAATGATAGATTTAAACTGGGATTTTCAAAAGCTTAGAGTGACTTTGGAACAGGAGTCCTATGAAATTGCTGGGGTCTTCCATCATTTGGGCACCTTTAAAATATCATATTCTTTATTAGGACCTTAGTTTAACTTTCTTAAAAAATTGGAGTGTAGAGGTGGTCCTGATGATGGAGAATAATATTGACTTTCTGTAGCTGATAGCAGAGATGTGAGTGGGCTGGGAGTTTTCCAACCAGATGTTTTTCTCTTGGAAAATGCTGATTTATTAAAACTGAAACTTTTCATGGGAACATATCAGCACTGATTAAATTTTGTTGAGAGAGATTGCTAGGGCCTGAGCCAGAATCTCTGACTGTAACAAAAAATGAAATCTTTGGATGGGGAATGGCCAGCAGGTCAGGGCAGCCATCTGGAGCCTGTCTGGGTCAGGTAGAGGAGCTGAAGGGCTGTGAGTCTCTCACACAACTCACAAAGCCCTTGGGCTATTCCTTAACCCAACAATCATCTACTGGGTTTTCATAAAGCAAACTTTAAAACCTCTCCAGCTTGTTGCTGTGTGCATCAGGAAGAGTATTTCTTGCCTAGGTTGTTGTGAGAATTAAATGCTTGCAGTGTCTTTGAAAATCTGATCAGATTATTGCTGTTGCATTATTAATACTAATTTAGAGAGGAAAGTGCATTGCAGGGTACAATCATGAGGAGCACTTTGAAGAGGATGGGTGAACATCAAGTCCAAAGACTCAATCCTCTGGAAGCAAATTGCTGGTAACTGCATTATGGTGAGTTAATATCAGTAAATGTTATTAGAGTGAGGGTTTCTTCCCATGTCAAAATGATGTTAATACAATATTAGTGATGCAGGTCTTTGGTGTCAACATAAGAATATCAAATGCAAGTGGAGGAAAATTGTATTGGATTGTGGAGATGATGGCAAATCAATGACACAGAAAATCTATGGAGAGCAGTTCACAGTGACACAAGAAAGCAGTGGCTGCATAAATCAGTGCAGGCCAATGGACACTGAAAAGAAATTTCCATGCAAGATTAAGTGGATATAGTTATCATGTCAGGACTACATGAAATAAGTGCTGCAAGATGAGGATACTGTGATGCTGACATTCAGAACAACCAATGCCAACAGCGCAACTGCTCTCATGAAAAGAAACAAAGAAAGAAAGAAAGGCTCCTCCAGCACAAAGCCTGACAGCAGCAGGAGCAGCTCCTGCTCCATCAGGCCTGGGAGCTCCTGGGGTGGATCAAGCCCTGCAGCATTTGGGGCTGAGCAAACCCAGACCTGCACAGCCCCTCCTGGCTCAGAAAGCTGCCACAGAGGGGGACAACAGGTGTCTGTAAGGGGGACAAGGCAAGGAGAGTCCAAAGGACAACATGGGTGTTGAGGTGTTGTGAGGGTCCCCAGGACAAGGGGAGAGATGAGAATCTGACTCCAAGTTCTCAGAAGGCTGATATGTTATGTTATGTTATGTTATGTTATGTTATGTTATGTTATGTTATGTTATGTTATGTTATGTTATGTTATGTTATGTCATGCCATATTATATTATATTATATTATATTATATTATATTATATTATATTATATTATATTATATTATATTATATTATATTATATTATATTATATTATATTATATTATATTATATTATATTATATTATATTATATTATATTATATTATATTATATTATATTATATTATAATGATATACTAAAACTATACTAAAGAATGAGAAAGAATACATCAGAAGGTAGACAAGAATGAATAATAAAAACCCGTGACTGACCAGAGAGTCTGACACAGATGGACTGAGATTGGTCATTAAGTAAAAATAATTCACATGGAATTATTTTTATTATTTTATTATTATTAATCAAAGATACACCTGTTGGTAAGCAACTTTCAAGTTACATTCCAAGCAATCAGATAATTGTTGTTTACAATTATTTTCTGAGGTTTCTCAGCTTCTCAGGAGAAAAATCCCAGCAAAGGGATTTTTCAGAAAATATCACAGTGATACATGGGCAACATGGGGGCAGCTGCCTCTGCTTTGCTGAATTTTCTCTGTGCAAAGGAGAGAGGTGAAGGATGAGGAGGGTGATGCTCTGGGGACTCGTGGGGTCACAGGGAATAAGGGGAGGGGTCTGGAGACTGGAGTGGGAGTTGGCAAGGTGATGCTGATGGGAAGGAAAAGCTGATGTTGGAGTCACCCAAGACCTTTTCTAACTAGGTGTGTGTTTAAGAAGGTAATCAATATGTTTAAAGGAGGTGAGTTGATACATCCCATCATCTTACCTCCTGGCAGTGTGACATTTGGGGAGTGTTTTGGCTGTGTCCTGATCCAGCTGTCCATCCAACACTGCAGCCCAGCTGAGGAGCTCTGTCCATGTCCACTCAGTCCAGCCAGAAAGGCACAACAAAATGTGGAACTGGATGGCAGAACTCACAAATATTTGTGAGGCAGCTCTCGCCTGACACAGCTGCTGCAGGCACCTACCCTGGGAAGGAATTTGGGCAGGAATAAACCCTGCTCAAACACTGCACTTGTGTAAACACCTCCTCAACATGGCAGGCTCAGCCCAGCCTGTGCATGGTCCCATCTCCCAGCACATTCCCTTTGTATCTTGGACTCCAGGTGGTCTCTGCTCTGGGTGGAGGTGAGTCTGCATTTTCCACATTTAGTGCACATTTACTGTACATTTACTGTACATTTATTGCACATTTATTACACATTTGTTTAGTGGAGGCCCAGTGACCTGGGTCTCAGGGAATTCAGTGGGAATTTTGCCACCAGTGTGACAGGGAATAGGACCAGGCCCTGTGTCTGCAGAGCAGTGTAAGTGTCCTAATGTGCCTAAAGTGTTTATAAAATTACTGAAGTCAGGCACATATTTCAGTGCAGCCCATTAGCCTTTCACATGTGTTTGTGCAGAGCACAGTGCCCAGGCAGGCTGGCGGCTTGTAAATGTTAAATCAGCATAAATATCCCAGCCTCCATGAGGCCTGCTCATGTGGCAACCCACAGCATGATTAACATAATGCAGGGAAAGAAAATATTGACATTTTATAAATCTGTATCTCCGTAATGCTGCATGAAAAGTCATATCTGTGATACTAATGGACACCTAATTAATGTTCTTACAATGCTTATAGCTCACCGAGAAGCTGATGAGAGAGCCTGTAAAAGAGATAAGATTAAAAGAGAGAGGAGTAGTAGTAATTTCAGTGACATTTCTGGCAGCAGGCTCTGGTGCAGCTCTTGTTCAACTCCTGCTACAGCCACTGCTGGCATTTATGGCTCTGTGGCTTCAGGGCCTGATCCCACATGAGTTTTGGGTGGTAAAGGGGAACAGAGGGTGCTGAGCAAGAAAAGTCAGATTTGGGAATGAACCAGAGAGATTTTGCTGCTGGTGACATCGGTGGCTGCTGCTCAGAGCTGTCTTGACAAAGCAGAGGGAGATGGAGAGGAACTCAGTGACAGCAATGATAGGGGGAAATGCTCAAGAAGGAAACACAGAGTCCCCTCCTGGCATGGTCTCCTGCAAGTGTAAGGTTCACAAGGTTTTGTGGGGTCCAGCTAAGTCTCTGTTTTGTTGTCTAGTTAAGTTTCACAGCTGGCTTCCCAGGCCTTCCATTAACCAGCAAATTTGGTTCAATCTCAGTGGTGACCAGCAGGTCTTGGCTCAGCCTTTGCTGATCTGGGTGAGGAAGTACAGCCCCTGGAGGAGCATTCCTGTAACCTGGAATTGTGTTATTCCCTGCCTCCTCAGGGGCTGGGCAGGGGCCTCTTGGTGGGGCAGGAAGGCTCCAGCTGTGTCAGCCTGGGCTCCAGGCACGCAGGGAGGAGCTGGGGCTGGCAAAGCCCATCCCCAGCAGGAAAGCTGGGGATCTACAACACCTCATTGTGGTGGGCTGGATGGGAAATGGAAAAACAACATTGAAAGCCATCCTTGGGCTAAACCACTGGCAGTGGTCAGAAGATTAAAACTCAGGATGATGCTTTCCTTTAACAGAGCTGCAGCATTTGTAGTGACATTAATTTGTCTCTGAGACATTCAGACTTGCCTTCTTTCCTCTGCTGTTTGAAGGATGTAAGTATTTCCTGGAGGTGTAGCGGGTACATTGATGCTGTATTCCAGAGAGGATCTCCTTGCTGCAGCCTCTGGAGATGGGCACAGTGGCTGAAATGCTGACCTTGCTGGAGAGCTCTGTCCTCTGCAGAGAGGCTCTCACTGCATTTCCCTGCCTGCACACACCAGCCAGAGTGCCACTGGCAAAAAAGACTCTGCCAGGCTGCTGCAGGGGAACACAAATAACACACAGCAGTGCCAGAACTGCCCTGTGCCATTAAAGGCAAATCCTCCAGTGAAATTACTGTGAGTGCACCGGGAGCTCTCAGTACCCAGGGACTGATGTGTGATTTGCAGACACCAATCCTCCACTGCTTGCTTGTCTCCACCTCCAGGGGTGTTGATTTTGCTTCCGCCTCGTTTGAGCAATTAGTTTTAGTGGCTAGGACATAATTTGTATGTTGAATAGCTCAAAGTGTTTAATACAAGGCTGTTTGCTCCCAGAGGGGTTTAGAATTTTCCTAAAAGATGGCAAAGAGCCACTGTGCTATCTTGAATCACAGTCTAGTTCCAGAACAATCAACTCTAAGTTGTTTAAGAAGGCTGGGTACATTAAAGTGGCTGTAAATCAGCATAATGAAAACAACAGCACATACAGAAATTCATTACATATCTGATATGCTGGAGTGTTTTTTTTTAATTTGGTTCATTCTGCTTTATGATTGTTTTGCAGCATAAAATTCAGCTGATGGATGTGAAGTTACAAACTGCTTCCACCTCTCTCACAGTAAACAGAAAACATTTTAAAAAATAAATAAATAAAATAAACACCTAAATGTTTTATTATAATAAAGTTACTTGAGGCCAAGAGTTCAATAAGGAGAATTTATAAACATATCATTTCAGATCTTGGAAGGATTTCAACATAATTTGCTCGTGGTATGGTAAGTGAGGTGAAATCCATCTACAAGTCTCTCTGGAGTAATAAATACATGGAAGTGTCTTTTTATATTTGCTGTGAATTTACTGTAGCACAAAAATGCTCCAGACTATCCAAATCAAATATGCATGACTTTTGGGCAAGGAAGAAATTCTTGATGCACTCTTATACAAGTTAAATTCTATTTCTCCACAAAAACACAAACCTTATTCTCTCTTAACTATTTTGACTCCAGTGGTGCTACTCAGAGGGTAAGACTGAAGAATCAGGCTCCAGGGCCCCAGCTTTCAGCAATATTTTTGAATATGTTGTCATCTAAGCTGACAGTGTAAATAAATTATAATAATTGAGACTTCATTTTATGTCCATTTGTAAATGAACATAGATTTTTCAATTTATCTAAGTAATTAACCTTTATCAGCACTGCTGGCTGGAATGCAATGACCATTTCACACACAAACAGACACAGGTATTTTGGGCTTGGTGACCAAACCACTTCTGAGTGCAGGTGGATGTGGCTGAAGAGTCACCTGTGCAAAACTCCCCACCACTGTTTTTAGCTGCCTCTGCAGGACACTGAGAGATGGGGCTGCTGAAGGGAACAGCTCTGCTGGAGCAGGATTGGTTTTCATTTAGTGGCACTGCTGAGATTTTCTCCTTTGCTGCCATTCCCCACTGGAATTGAATGAACCCTGATTTAACTAAACACGGGAATTTTAAGCCTTGTACAAGGAATAGGGAAAAAAAAAAAAAAGATGGCCATTCAAAGCTGCTGGTGAAGTTTTATTTAGGGGGGCTGTTAGTCTGTAGAGGTTATATATCCCTTGTCTCATTCCTACAGAAATACTGCCTCCTGCCCAAATGTCTGGTTTGAGGTTCATTTCCCAGGGCCTCACTGTTCACCCCAAACAAATCTCCTCACTTGGGACAGACAGCCAATGCCTCTCCAGCCTCTGCTGTCATCTCTCTCTATGCCACCCATATGAATAAAAGGGTCCGGAAAGGTCATAATCACCAAGGCCAGCCCTTTTCTTAAGCCTGCAGTCAGAACTTTGGTAGGTGGCTCCTGGGAATGGGATCTGCTTGCAGACACCCAGGCTGGGAGCAAAACAGGCCCCATTTTCCATCTGCAGTGTTGCAATGATCTGGAGGCTTACCCAGGAGTTCAGATATTTTGTCTTTGAAAAGGTTATTGGTTTGTTGCCTGTTGCTCTTTCAGATTCAACAAAATCATCTGTTCTGATTTAAAAAAAAAAAAGTTTGAAAAAAGTTTAAAAAATATTTAAGAGTAGCTCTAGTCTTTAAACATTCAGAATCCTCCAGCACCAATACTGAACCATAGGGGAAAGACAATTACATAGCATCAAATAAAGATATTTCAGGGACTTGCGCTTTTATTGAATGGAACCAAAACCTTAAGAATAAACCTTCTGCACCAGGCATACAGTAAAGTGGGAAGTGAAGGTGATGGACAAATCCAAACTCTGATCCTGGACTGGGCTGTATAAGGAAGGTCAGTTCTCCTGCATGAGCAGCCTGTACAGCAGGATATATATATATATATATATATATATATATATATATATATATATATATATACAGGATATATCCAGAAACAGGAGGGGCTTGAAGTCTAATGCAGTAAAATATTTTTTAGTAGATCTGGCTAACAAATGTTCAATCAGAGATTCTGTAGATATTTTTGATGACACCCTGGGGGCTGAATCAAGGGCTTCTCAAGGTCTTTGACAATTCCATTTTCTAAGATCTGAGAGCAGTTCCAGGCTGAACTGCTGAAAATCTGCTATGTAATATAATTGATTTTAAAATGAGCTATGAGTTATTCTGGCCAATCCAAGAGAGAGAAAATGTCCCTTCTGTCCTCCTGGCTTACAAATCATAAGCTAGATAATAAAATACAGATCATGACAGAATTGCTTTCCCCTCTGTTTTGGAAATGAATGACTTTAAAACATTGGCAATCTCCTCTTGCCTACAAACTCCCAAACCCATGTTTAAGCACATTAGGTTCTTTCCATTGTGTGCGGCAAGGTAAGCATTTAAATGTTTTGGGTTTTGGCAAGCAGGGAAAGAGAATCATCAAACCCTACTATTATTAAACTCTTGAGAAAGCAAGCAATGCAGTCAGCAAAAAGTAGCAGTGAAAAGGAGCCACTCCTGAAGAGGAGAAGTGTCGCAGACAACTTTTATGGAAAATCCTTTCCTTAGGATTTTTCCTCCTGAGAAGCTGGAGGCCTCAGGAATGAAATGCAAACAATGGTTATCTGCTGCTGTGGAATGCAACAGGTGCATCTGGGATTGGTCTCATGTTGTTGTTTCTAATTAATGGCCAATCACAGTCAGCTGGCTCGGACTCTGTCTGAGACACAAACCTTTGTTATCATTCTTTGCTATTCTATTCTTAGCTAGCCTTCTGATGAAACCTTTTCTTCTATTCTTTTAGTATAGTTTTAATGTAATATATATTATAAAATAATAAATCAGGCTGTCTGAAACATGGAGTCAGATCCTCGTCTCTTCCCTCAACTTAAGACCCCTGTGAACACCCTCACAGAGAAGCTGTGGCAGAGGAGGATCACTGAATTTACTCTGGAACCACAGGGACCAAGATGGGGGCTCTGTGCCAAACCCTTAAACAGTGAAGAAGGTCTGATGTCCCATCAGGTCTAGACATGGGAAGGGTGGAAAGAAAAAGAAGGCAAAGTTGTCAATGACTGAAAGTATGCATAAAAGAAGAAAACTGCAAAAGCTTTGTAATCAAGTCCCTGGAGGGGACGGTTGCACGGTCCTGTTTACCAAGTCCGAAGGATGAAATGAAAAAGCTCCAATTTGATGTGGTCAGCAGTGGAAGTTGCTGCTGTCAATGAGCAAGAGGAACCAGAGTACCTTTTTCTGGATCTCTGATCTCAACAACCTAAACTTCTAATTTGCTCTTCAGGATGGTGTGTGGCTTGTGTCTGTGGAGGAAGTGTGATTTTTGCCCTTGTTCTGAGTCACCACACAATGGTCAACTTTTGCCTCATTTTCTTTACCAAAACTGGCCTTTGCTGTGAATCATTACATTTGTCCTGCTCACCTTACCTGTCAGCCATGTGGCACATATCAGAGACAGTAAATACTCAGTGAAAAATTACTTTATAATTTGTGAACATGAGCTGAAACAGCTGACTTAACTGTGCAGTGACAGCTCCCAGGTAATTTCTGAATGATCTTTGAAAAGACTAAAAGAGAAAGTTAAATTTGTTCAGCAAAGGATGGCTACAAATCCTCTATCTTCTGCAGAAATACCCTCTATAAGCACAGTGGATGTTACCTGTGACTGTGGCAGGCAAATCTCACTTGCCTTATCTGTGGATCAACAGCAACTTCATGATTTGAAGGGATTTGAGTTAACTTTCCTGTATTTCAACGGGTTTGGATGGAATCCCATGAACTTAACATGCCTGATATTCCTCATGCTATCTCAGGTGACATTGCAATTGCTTTACCAGTGATTTATGCACAGCAGTTGCCTCAGATACAAGCCCCAGGTCTTCTCCACAGCCCTTGTTAAACAAACCTGGCAGCTGCCAGCACTTGCTTGGGTGAGAGACCAGGACCCTTTTCTCTTGGGGCAGGTGAGTCCTGAAATTAATCTTTTTTGTTCCTCTTTCTGGCCAAAAATTACAACCAGCAATGAGGAAACATTTTCTTTTAAACTGATGTGTTTCTGCCAAATACTTCACTAACTGGAAAGGATTTAATTGAAAAGTTCCTGTTTGGTTCTGGTGCATCCTGACCCCAAACTCAGCAAGAATTAGGGCATGCACAGACCCAAACCAGAAGGTTACAAATTGGTGCAGTCCCAATTATTATAATCAATTCCCTTATGAATTATATCAGTTTAGCTGTGGAGTTAAATTCAGTTAACTGAGTATAGCCTAATCAGAGTCATTGAGCAAAAGCAGCAACATAACCTGTGCAAGCGTCAGGGGCTGTTCTTTTGTTCTGCTCACACTGCCCGGGGTAAAGCAGCCCCTTAGTCCTCCTAAAAGTGTTAGAAATTAATATAAAGTGAAGACATATGGATTCATTCTCCTCCCAACTATTGTCAAGCAACCTGGGAGCAATTCCACTAAAATCAGTTGTTATGGTCTAAAGGTCAAAAGCTCAGGATTTTCATAAAATTTGTTCTGACAAAGAAAGTATTTCTTTTGTCCCTGGCTGCTTCTGATTTGCTGGGTTGTCTCTGTGGTGCCTACTCCAGTATCAGTGAATGGGTTTCTTTCTAGACATTTTCTCCATAAATTTCAGAATATTCTTACTGGTTTATGTTTTTAATGTGAGCTGGACATTTGGTAGCTGGAAAAAAAGTCTCTGCTGCAGAAGGACAGTGAACAATTGCAATGGGAACAAAAAATGGCCAGCTTGTGATTGAAGAAGCACCCTTGCTTAACACTGGGAAATCTCTGACTCTCAGTGAGCTTTAATAAAAATCAGTCAGTCAGAAATGGTGACATCTGTATGTGACCAGTGACTCCTGTATCCCTGATGTAGTCAAGTCCATGACCTTTCTCTAGTGAGGAAACGGAGGTAACCATTGGACTTGGAAGTGTATTTGTGGATCTCAAAAACTATGGAGAGGAGTGGTGACTGCAGCTTCTGAAGAGAATTATCCAAACCCTCCTGCACAAAGTATTGACTCAAAGCCCATTGAGCTGGCCTGGGAATGTTTCTATAGACCTCCCTGGACTTGGCCCAGAGCTCAGAGCAGGCAGGACATGCCCTTCTTTGGGCTCTATTTCTGAAGTGCTCACACACGGAAACTTAGCACAGAACTGGAATGGACCTTTCCAAATGTTACCTGAGCCTCTGGTTTATTCCAGGCCCTGTGCTCATCATGGGCACCCTTGCACAGCAGCCTCTGCTGGCTTTGGGGAAAAGTGGGAGAGGTGGAGGAGTGACCTCAGTGAACGTTCCCAGTGTGAGCAGCAGCCTCTGCTCCCCAGGTTTCACCTGGAGATCCATTTACCTGCTGCTATAGTTGTGCATGAACAGGGACATTCCTCCTGGCTGCTTCCCCTGTCCTGGTGAAGTTCTCAGAGGGTTTCTGGAAAAGCTGTTGACTTTTGGTAGCTTTTGACTGAGAGGAAGTGTTTGCATTGAGCAGAGCTTGTTCTTGTTTGTTCAAAACTGAGCTGCAGGGGAGAGAGCAAGCTTGTTCAGTGCCTCAGTGCTGGCCTGGCCATTGAGCTAGGAAGAGTAAAAAATGTTACAGCCCACCTGGCCAGCATCTACCCCAGGCTTGGTTCTGTGAGAATTCAGTAAAGACAGTCACTAAGCCCAAGCACAGGTGGGTAGAAACATCTCTTAATGCTCTCAGACCTGGTCTTTACTTCAGGATCCAGATAGACCTGAACTCCTGGGGACACCTTTCTGTGGGGTCTGTTCAGTCTTGACATTTGGATGCCAAAAATGAAACCCATGAGGATGAGGCTTGCCCTCACCCTTCCAGTGTGATTTAGAGAAGTCAGGTGAACCTTATTTCAACCTTGTTCTTGGGTTCTAAGTGGTTGTTTCATTTAGGACATTTGACTAAAAGCCCTTTTCATGGAACCAGCTTCTGCAGGAAAGATGCCAGCAATTAATGAAAGATGATAAAATAATAAAAGAAGTAATACATTAACTATATTATCCTTGCACATTTGGGCAGTCTTTTTCATTATATCCTCTTTATGGACATCCTCCAGCAACAATTGAAGAGGTTCTTTATTGCTGTTCTGTGACTGTTTTGGTTTCTAGACATTAACAAGTTATTTAAATGCAAAAGTTCTCTCTTGCTCATCCATTTCCTACAGGTAGATTTGATTCAAATAACAAAAACACCCCTCCAACATGTTGCATTTATACAATTTCTCTGTGTGTAGGAACACTCATATCAAAAAGAATTTGGATATTTAGGATCTTTGACTTTTTCTCTCCTTCCTGCAACACAAAGAGATGCAAATATTTACACCTTACAGGTGTATACTCTTATTGAAGACTGCAATGCAAGTTGCTTTCCATTACCATCTGTATGGCAGATTACCTTTGTCAAGTTTGCTTTATCTCTCTCTTTGAGTGACCACAATCACACCTCCCTCGGGAGGGGACATTGCTGATAACAGCTATTAAATGTCACTGCATGGCTGATAAGAACTTCAGCATCGCATTGGGAGATGTGAGTCCAGAGGGAGGAGCCAAACATTGCTACCCAGATATAATCTGGAGATTCTGGAACACCAGCACAGCTTCTCCACTGGATTCCCCAGAGGAACAGCAGCTGCCTCTTCCACTGGATCTTCAGAGGAAGAATGCGCCTTTCTGCAGGATCCCTGCTCCAACAGAACCACCCCTGACACTGCAGGAGGGCTGAGCCACAATTCCAATGGGACTGCTGCCAACACCCTGACCCACAGGGTGTCAGGTTGGGTTCTGACTCTGTCAGTGTTGTTCTAGTGTATTGCATTGTTTATTTTATCTTTTTTTTTTTTTTTTCCTTTTCCCTATTAAAGAACTGTTATTTCCTGCTCCCATATTTTTTGCCTGAGAGCCGCTAAATTTAAAATTTATAGCAGTTCAAAGGGGTGGGGAGGGTTTACATTCTCCATTTCGGGGGAGGCTCCTGCCTTCCTTAGCAGACTCCTGTCTATCCAAACCAAGACAACTCTTCTGGCTGAGTAGCACAGTACTGTGCAGCCCCATTGTTCTGATTACTGAGACAGGATTTTCTGGCAAGAGAAAGCAGAGTGAGCCCATCGGCCCACAGGGCAGTGATTTCTGAGCACCTTGGAAACTGCAACCTCAATCCCTCCTGGGCGAGGTGGGAATCACACTGGAACTTAGGGGCAGATTCCTCTCACACAAATTCCAAGGCTCACTAACTCCTTGGTGCTATTTCCTCTAACACCAACACAAACACCAATTTGGAGGCTCCATTCAAAGCTTGACTCTGCTTTTGTGCAGAACAGAAACATCTCTCCAGGCAATTCTGACTGCTGGCATCACAACAGGGCATCTGCTGGTTTTGGAGCCCAGCTTTAGCAGGCATGCTGGATTATTCAGAAACAAGAACGATAACTATGGGCAAACCAAGGAGAAAACTGAAGGGGGATTGCCTAGCATCTTATTCATTCATCCCACTTTCCCCAAATGCCTTCTGACAGCTGTTTAAGAAAGGCAACAGCAGAACCAGGTCTGGGAGGAGGTGACTCCTGTGTTGCCTATGAACCACAGCTCTGTTTGCTGCAGAGTATGTTTGTGTCCTACACAAAAATCAAATGCTGCACCTCATTTTTCATTCTGCAATAACCCTGTGGCCACAGAGGTTGATGAAAACTGCCAAGGTTCTCAATTTTATTTTTATTTAGCCTATTTTTACCCACCTGCACTTCTTCCAAAAGACTTGTTGTACCAGATCCATATATTTTTAAATTCTCAACTATCAAACAGTAGTTTGCCATTTTGGAAAAAAGAATGTCAATGAATTGTAAATTCTTCATGTTGAGTAATTGATTAATTGGCACACTTATATCTAAATCAGCAGCAATAAATTCTATCCTTTTTAATCTTGACCTAAAAGTACTAAACCACTTCTAATTGCCACTGTTGCTGCTGTAAAATGACTGATTAAACTGCATTCATATCATGATCTTTTTTGCTTCTGAAAAGTCTAATTGAAGCCACATCAGTGACTCAGTGCCAAGAAAGGAGAAGACCTTGCTTTTGCTTTCTCTCAGGAATTCTTTGGATGGGAACACCTGATATTTCCCCCTATCTGTACTGGATACTGGCCTCTGATTTTAATTATTGTTGCAATGCTATTTATTGTCTATTGAGTCCCAAGGTGCTGGGTGTTTCACAAACCCAAGACAAGACAGTTTTAAGCCCAAAACTTGAAGGAGAATATGGAGAAGTAGGTAAGCACAAAATAATGATGAAGAACCACAAAAAATACCAGTTCCAGAGTATGAGAACTTTCACAAAGTTTTCGCTAGGCATCAAAGCAAATGGGAGTTGTGAGGAGACATTTAATTTTATTTTGCAATTCTTGCAATTATTTTCTAGCAATTCAACATCACAAAGACCCTGGAAGTCAGCTTTAGCCTGACCTTTATATACATTCCTAGGAAAAGGGATAGAGCCCAAAATCCCAGGGTTATGGTGAATCATAAATCCTGGGGGCCACAGGCAGCTGGGATTCATGAGCAGCGGAGTGCCCCAGGATTAGGATGAGCGTGTCCAGGTCTCCTTTGTTCTCCTGCCTTCTGCACTCTGAGCACAGTCCAGCCTGGCTGGCTAATCCAGCCCTCTTGTACTATCATCATGTACCAACAGGATTTGTGAAGTGGTGCTTTAACCTTGTGAAAAACAGGGTTTCCTGACAAAGAAGCAGAGCAGACCATCAGGATCCAGACAGGCCTTCTTTGAAGCTGGGGGAGCTGGGGATGGTTTCTGACAGACAAAATACCTCCACCCTTCCTGTGTGAGTTGTGCAAACTGCTCAGAGACTTGAGTGGCAGCTTCAAGCTGTGAAAACCTTAAAAAAGCCCCCAACAACTCTAAAAAGAAATAAAAATAATAAAGGACCCAAATCCTGCTGGATTAAGCTGAGGCCCAACTTCTAAACTTTTGGGAACTAAGTCGGAAGAAAACCCATCTAACAAAGTTACAATGCTTTCCATCCCAGGTTCTTGGATTCTTGTTCTGGTTTATTCATTATCAGCCCAAGTTCTGTAGCTGCAGCTTTATTATCATTCTAATTCCACATATAGTTTGCAGGTGAAAAAAATTTTGAAACTGTACCAGATGTGATCTGAAAGAAACAGAAAAAAAGAAGCTCAGACCACCACAATTCTGTAACCATGATTTTAGATTTTGTAAACTTTAGCCTGCTTATTGCATTTGACAGTGTTACATTGTAAGGGACTCTATTGCCTCAAACAGAGTCTCCAAACTTGAGAAGCCTTGTTTTATCACAAAATTGATTAAAAGGAATCCAAAACAACTGGAAAACCACCAAACTTATCAAGACCCAGCATAAGCAACAGGAATATTCCTTTTGGCTCCTTATTACAGCTTCCCATGATCCCAAGGACAACACAGGGAGCAGCTGAGTTCTGTAGGATTTTGGAGACAGGTCCTGGAAAGGCAAAATAAAATAGGGAGAAGAAGGCCACAGCTCTTAGCATGAGTTTTTCTCAGCAAATGTAGGGCAAATGCCCATGGGTGCAAATTAGCCATAGGTGTTTTTAAACACAGGGGAGTGAGAATACAGGGGATGGGGACCTGAAGGACAGGGGGATCTCATCTCATGGACATCTGAGGTCTGGAAGGACAGAACATCTCCTCCCCGTGCTGGCCAAGCCCCACATTTTGCTGCTTCATGGTGTGGATACTGAGTGGAACACAAGAGTACTTGTGTAATTCAAGACTACAGTGTAATTCTGCTCCTGGGCTCAGCACCAGAGTGCCAGAGGGCTCTGGGCGAATGCTGACATTCACTGCTGGTTTTTGATGTCTTTGAATCAGTGAGGAACA
The DNA here is from genome assembly GCF_035770615.1 of Melospiza melodia melodia. Lineage (NCBI taxonomy): Eukaryota > Metazoa > Chordata > Aves > Passeriformes > Passerellidae > Melospiza > Melospiza melodia. Next base: position 9,375,302 of record NC_086194.1, read on the forward strand.
CAGTTAAAGCTTTTTAAAAGTATTTTAGTGTCGCTATAGGACACGAAAGAACACAAGCGCACACCGCTGTTCTCAAGGTGAAGAAAAAAGGGAAGTTTATTTTCTAACATTTATGGTTTTCCAAGAGTGACAGTGGATTGGAGGACGACAGTGCCACCTCTCCAATGACACTGGACAGACCAACAGTCCATCAATTTTCTCCTCCTCTATAAAGGAATGCAAATCTATGAGTTATTTACAGAAAGTGTGTGAGAAAGTTTGCTACAAGAATGTCAACATCAGAAGGCTTAGAAAATCTTAAAAAGTCAGGGTGACACCTTAGGTGTTGGGGTTTTTCTTAGGAAAGGCTCTTGGGGGGGTTTCTCCCATTCCATCTTTGGTTAATTTGCAGGGAATTTCGCAGCTGTGGCAGCAGCAAATGGTGGGCAGTGAGTGAGTGAATGGGGCAATGAGCTCGAGAGGAAATAGGGCTGTGAAGCCAGCCAATTTAATCTCCTCCATGTAAAATCTTGTAGATGAGAAGGAAACTCCAGCTGATGGCCATCTTTCATCAGATATTTCTGTCACTTGAAGTTTCCTCTATGAGGATTAGAAATCATAAAAGTATGGAGTATTAATCACAACTAATTTGATTGTTAAAATGACCTCTATAATTTCTTCAGGGTTTTCTCTGCTTCCAGAACACCCAATTACTCCATCTTGTGCTTTAGAAGCAACATGAAAATTACTCTTAAGAACAGCTAAAGAGCACGGAGAGAATTTGTCTTGTTTCTTTAATAAAAGGTTCCTTCCACTTCATTATTGCCTCAAAATCAGCAGAGATCATTGGTCATTTCTGGTTTTCCTAGATGGGGCTGGGTAATTTGGAAGGTGAGTGCTGTGATTTCTCTGATCACAGGTGCCAGGGTGGGAGTAATCTGTCTCCAAGAGGGACAGTTGACATTTCAAATACCAAACACCTAAAACTGCAATGAAGCAACTGAAAACCAAACCCACCAAGGATCCCTGGAGCCATCTGATAGATCATTTTCACAGCTGGGGATGTCCTGACTCACCACCTGCGAGGCACCACAGATTGCTGACCCAGCCTGGAGCTGGCTGAAGTAGTCTGAAAAAAAGAAATAATAGCATACCCTAAAAAAAATTTTCAGACTGCATAAATGCCTGAGATTTCCTTCCTTTTCATGAAAAAGGTTGCAAGTTCAGTTTTAAAAGACAAAATTTCAGGAAGTCTTTGTGTAAAGGGATAATTCTTGGCCTTTACTGAGACTGTTTTATCCCATTTCCTCCTTTTTTTCCTCCATGTGTGTCAGGTAATCACATCCACAGAGTGATTTGTACAATAGTCAGATATCAAATACAGCTAAAATAGCTTAGCTGGAAGAAGCCATGATGGGACCATGTGAATTTTTGGCACCAGCCCCTCTGTACCATGGAGTGATTGTTCATGGAAAGGAGTGGGATTGCTGGTGGATTTCCTTGGGTTTATTTCCATGGTGTCAAATCCATTTCTCATGGTGTCAAATCCATTTCTTCAGACCTGTGGCTGAGCATCTTCACCATGGCCCTGGAGCTGCTATATGAGGTTGCTGTAGCAATGATGGGCTCAAATCCCAGTGGGAGGATCCCCCCATGGAAACAGAGGAAGGTGTTCCTCTGAGTGACTCAGAAAGATCTCTTGAAAGACCTTGCATGGCTTAAAAATTCTAACAAAATCCATGAACTGTTGAGAACTTCTTATTGCTAGAAAATGATCATCCTTGGTTGATTTGGATTTCAAGTTTTCTCCAGTGCTGCGGGAGCTGTGATTTTGAAAGATGGGAATCACACAGAGCCATTCACTCTAGGACAGGGCAGGGAGACAGAAAAAGGGCAAGTCTGGGGCTCAGACTCAGTGATGGGGCTGTAGCAGAGGGGCTGCTTTGGCCAAGAGTTTAAAACTCAGTGAAATGCTGAATCACTCAACTGGCAAAGCTCAAGTTGATAAAATCTGTTAGCTCTGCTGTTCTCTGTGTGGCTTGTCCTGGAAGAATACAGTTCATAGCTTATCCTTCACAAGTAATGAATACAAAATCAATTTTGTGATGCAGTATTTGCCGTGAAAAACTTTATTACAAACTAATTTTGGAAGTAATTTTTAGCAGATACATTTTGGGAAGGCTGTTATATGGCAAGGTCTGGAATGTGAAACTGTGGTGACTCTGTGAAAGCCAAAATGCACACATTAGTAAACCTTAAAATAGTCTCTGTCCTAAACTTTAGAATAATTTACAAATGGATCATTTTTCAACCTACAGACTTCAGAAACTATCCTTTAGACAGATCCAAAGAAGAATTTTATTTGCCAATAAAATTTTCCAAAGGAGCTGTTTCAAAAATGGCTAGAACATAATGTAATGGCTTTATCTAACATTTTCATCTAATGCTTTTAGTTTCCTATGACTAAGAGTTTGGGACAGTGACATCTTATTATTCATGTATTAGAAAACAATTTCATTCCTATTTTAAAAACAAATGCCCATATAAACCCAACTGCTGGGCTGCCTTTTAAATATTTGTCATCAAATCCATTAATCCTCCAGACCCTGAGTCCATTTGTGATTAATCTGTCACATTAGACAGCATCTTTTCTAAAATAGTAATCAGTGGAACATTAAGTGACAACACCCACATGATGATCTGCAGATTGCAGAGGCAAGGCCCAAAAGGATATTAGTGAATGAATTTTCAATCTTTCTCCAAATTTATAAGATTTTTAAACTGCCAACATTTAAAAATAGCATACTGCCATTGCCATGAACATAATTAAAAAGGAACAATAAATCCATGGAATTGGAGATGCTACATTAGCAGATTCACACAACCAGTATGTACCTTCAGTCTTTGTTTTGCTACAGAACAGTAGCCAGATTTCACAGCAGTAAATCTCTGAAATATATTTTTGTACCTTTAACAGTCCTTTTCATATGGATGCTTCAGTACAGGGTAAACATGTCCAAACCCTCTTCTTAAAAAACTATTTTTATATACAAATCATCTAAAAATAAAAAGAAAAATAATGAAACCCCCAGAAGAAAATTTTGATTTTCTTATATTACACAAGTCACTAGACAAACGCATTTGTAAATTTTCAGCAAACTTACTGTAGTTAGCTACAACTTTCTGCAGCATAAAAAAACCTAAGTTCCTGTTTTAAGGGCATATCTCAATTCAACTGTCAGTGGAGAAACATCTTGGTGGTTTCACAATTAAATGCTGCCTCCAAAACTCCATTTGTAATCTTGTCATAGAAATCAATTTTACAAGACAAATAATATGAAAAGTCTTTGATTTTTTTTCAGCACAAGAAGAATATCAACTGTAAAGGAATGAAATTTGAATAGCTAAATGAATTAATCCAGTTTTAATGTTAAATATTGAAGATGAACATTGTACTTCTTTTAGATGATGAAAAATTGCATCATTTGCCAGCTATGGTCTGATAATAGGAGGGGCCAATGTTCATAACAGCTTTGAATTAATTTTATCTTAGTACTGTCATCACTACAGAGGCAACAGATTTTATTATAAACAATAGGTTTGGGTTTTTTTTAGTTAGCTTCACTTTAGTTATTCTGTGAACTAACCTTCAAATTGTGTCCATATTGTTCTGCATTTATTAATTTCTCCAACAGAGACAAGTTTTGCGTTTCATGGCATTTGTAAAAGTTGATCTGTTGAGCAACTTCATTCCTAGTGAGCTTGGAAGCAGTTTGGACTCCTGGAGGATTTGTAAGGAGGCCCTGGCTGAACAGAGCTGCTCTGGGCTCACTTTGCCTTGTGAGTGAAGGTCCAAAGAGGCCAAAGTAGCCCAGTCCACACTCAATGGACTGAGTTACTTTGGCCTCTTTACCCCAGTGGCCTAATCAACTCGAGTTCAAGACATTTCCCCTCTAAATTAAAAGTTTCTGTGCGTGGATTTGACTATGACTAGAAACTAAATTTCAATGATGCCATCACCTAGCTTTGCTGTAAATACCAGCCACCTGCCTATTTTCTTTTAATTCCAAAGTGTTTGCCACTTGGCTGCCTGGACACCAATAATCAGAGCTTTTTTGAAGCTTTTTTTTCATTGAAAAAGAAAACACCAATTTCAGGAAGCCTCTAGATGATCTACCACAATCAAAATAACTTGAATTCTTGACATTTCTCCCTCTTGCCTTGTCTTTCCTTACCTGTCACTTTGTATGTTTTTACTTTTTGCTTCCATATTGCAGCAGTGCTGGTCATCCCTGAGCATTTCCTGATCACCCTTTGCTACAGAGATCTGCTCATCATATTTCATTATCAAATGCCAGGTAAAATACATTATATAGGCATTGTAGGCAGGGGACTTGCAAGGTTAATGCAAGTACAGCAATAATTGCTCTTTGAATATAATTATATGTTCCTTGTATTCACTCAGCTATTTTCTTTTCCTAGAGACCAAGGTTATGCTATGGAAAATGTTATTCTCCATCAGGCCTTGGTATTGGACTTCTTGAGATTAATGTTCTCAAAATCAAAACACAATCTATAGAAGATGTCATGTCTTGGAAAATTGTTGCCAGAGATACTTTATTTAGTAAATTAGTAATCAGCAGTGACACTTTTCTGTAGCATATCAAGTACAGCATAAGACTTCTCTGCAGAACTGTCATTTGAGCAGGAACAGTCTGAAACTGAATAAAGAGTTTTTCTTGAGTTCAAAAGTTAAACATATCCCTAAAAATGTGATTCCCTTGTCAGTTTTACATACTAGATAGATAGTGTACAGTGCAGGGCCAACAAATGCATCTCAAAGGCTGTATAATTTTTTGCATCCCAGGGTGTTTTGTTTGCTTCTGTGGCTCCCGAGGGCAGGAGATTCACCTAGGAATTGTGTCAGTTTGGTGCAGAGTCAGGAAGAAAAATCATCATGGCAGTTTCTAAAAATAACGTAATTACAGCTAGCAACTAGCTAATATTCAAGACCTCATTATTCTATCTCTGTAATCAGGCAAGTAAATATCTGAAAATTATCTGCGGTGTAGTACCTGGTGACTCCCAACCATGTTAAACAAGCCATGTCATTGTGACTTAAGAATAAAGTGGAATCAGGGGATTTAGCTGGCTGCCAAATAAATAACAATAAATAGCATACTCACCTGAAAATTATTAACACCAATTCTAAGCAATAAGGAGATCAGCTCCATGGGCCAGTCTCCTTGTGAAACAAATTCATGACCTTCTCTTCACTGAAAGTTAACTTTTAAATATACTTTTTCCAGGAAGCCTTCCAAAGGCAATCTACCCTGGAAACAAAGCTGATTTAAAAAAGCTTCACACAAACAAATGAAAATAGCAAAAGCAGTACAGTAATTGACTGCACTTAACCTGTATATTTTTACTCTATTTGTTTTTTTAAACTTTCCCTCATGTTTAGGCTTTACAGTATTTTGGATGGTGAGGAAAAAAAATCAAGATAAAATTGTCTGACATAATCTGTCTGCTTTGCAACATTGCATTTTCCTTAAGATTACTGTAATCAGAGTTTAGTGAAGAAAAACTTCAGTCAAGCAGAAATTGTCTAAGCTGAGGGGTCACCAGAGATGTTCTCTAGCACCTGTCCAGCCTGGGGCTTGTCTTGTACAGTTTTCTTTCAATGACCGTGACACACACATCAGGAATTTGCCAAAAGTAAAAAGCTGAGAGGCACTGTTGATGCTGAAAGGGATCTGAATATCCAGGACATAGAAAGTACTGAATTACCAAAAGTGCTGGAATCAAAAACTGGCTCCAAATTCCATTGTGCAAAAGTGTCCTGCTTTAGGGGAGCCATCAGAGGAACTTCTGCTGTAAATTGAACTCACCAGCTGAGAATATCTGAGGAAAAGGAAGATCAGGATGTATCACTGAATACCATGACCATTAGGAGACAACAATGTTATGCAGAAATGAGAAAAGTGAATGGAAAAGCTTTCACAGAAATACTTCAAAGAGCACAAGGAAATTCTTAATTTGAGGAGGCAAACCTGCTCTGCAACTTGTCACCCAGTTCTGGTCAGATATCCTGACAAAAAATGTGAAGGGTTAATGAGATGATGCTGGGAGTGGGGAACTGATCTTACAAGAAGACACATTGGTTCCAAACAGTGGCCTGAAGAAGCCCAGTTTTGACCACCTGTCAAACTGATCCTGCTCCCTAAACCAGCAGAAAACTCTTCATATTTTCTGCTAGGTTATTTATTGATTTAATCACTTATTTTACTTATATTGATTTAATCACCTACATTGAATAGTCAGACAAGAGCCAGAAGCAGTTGCACAGGAAATATACACATGGATAGGAGAGAGAAGAGGAGGAAGAGGAGGAGGAGAAGAACAGGGTTCATCCCTTTCAATGGCAAGAAGATGATGGATTGACTCAGCCTGTTCCTGGCAGCCTCACCTAACTCAGCAGAGCAAGGCTTGCTCAGCCTAGAAAAACTCGACAGGGCAGAAGGGAGATTTGGTCTACCAACATTGAACCAGATAAGACAGAAGCCGGTGCTGTTGCAAGAATAAATGAACATAAACAGGCCATGACCAGAGCTGGGCTGCAAGTTAGAAGAGTGGTTTTAGGCTCCACACCAGCCAGATTCTGCAGTTTCCAATGGGATTAGCCAAGAAAATGAGAAAGACATAAACACTGAGGGACACCCAATAAACACTCAAGTAAAAAGAACAGAGGGCATCACTTTTTCACCCACATTTATAACCATGCAGCAACAGGATTCTGCTGTTGGAGGATGTCACAGAGGCCACAAGGATAAATGGGCTCAAACAGGGAATGGCCAGACTCCTGAAGGGGAAACACATCAGTCTCTGCCTCAAACAGTATCAGTGTTCCCAGGATGAAGCTCCATAAACTTGTGCAAAGGATTGTATGTGAGGAATGTGAGGTAGCGGGGGACCAGAGTGCGTGGTGCAGGATGCCTTTCCAAGTGCTAGATCCAAAATGTATGGATCACTGCAGAGGCAAATGAAACAAATTCCATGCGCTGCATTTCACAAGAGACCAAATGAGCATTCTCATCTGGCCAAAATATTTCCTTGCTTAAGACTAGGGTATTAGATAGTGCAAAACAAACACAGCTTGTAGGCAAGTTTTCAATTTCTCAGTTAAAAAAATTCACTTCTATTCTCCAACATCCATCACTTTGCTGTTATTGATTTCAAATGCTGTAGAAACTAATTGGTAAGAATAGAAAATAGAACTGATGAAAGTGAGTATTTAATTAACACAAAATCCAGTTGTGTAGATCTTATATTAATTATTTGATTCAAAATATTTAATTTTCATATCACAGGTTTGTGTTCCAGACATGCATAATACAGCAAATGGCTGTACCTCTGTTACAGAATTCTAAAAAATACCATATTGCCAAGCCAAAATATTAAAAAGTTATGAATGAGATCCCAATAATCAGGACACATTCTTAAAATTATATTTCAAAAGGAATCAAGAAAATTCTGACTACATTAAAGTCAATGACAAACCTTTTGTAAAGTCAATGATGAAATCCATATGGGATTAGTTCTAATTGCCTTTTGTTTTTTATGAGCCTTCAGGACTCACCTACTTGCCATTTCCAGTCTCAGTAATCAAAAAATTAATTTTCCTCCTAACTGACTGATGGAGTTTTCCCATAGTCTAATAAGTCCAGGAATTGAGGCAATAAGAGAAGGACCAGTTATCATCAGGTTTGTGCTCCAATTATATGTCTCCAGTCAATTGGAGAGCAAATTTTTCTTTTAAACTCATCCTGCAGGAAAAGGGTAGTGTCTCACAGGGAGATTTGATGAATTGCACAGGAGTGCCCTGGAATTAAGGGCTGGGAGTGTGGTCCAGACAACCCTGAGGAGGTGGAAGGACCAAGCTGGGAGGGAGAGTGGGGTTTAGATCCCAGCTGAGATGTAGAAAATACAGAAAAGAAGAGGATTACCCTTGGAAAATATTTAATCTGGGGCCACTTATGTTCAGTTCAAGCTTGACACCTCAAACAATGGCAGCAGATTGATGCAATTTACAGAAGATGGATTTATCTTCTGCTGATGTTCACTGACTTTATCTTTTAGACTTGACTGACTTCATTCCAGGGAGCTGCTTCATACAGGAGTGGTGATAGCGGAGCCGTGAAGACCTCTCTTGAGGCTGGAAAAAAACCATGGAAAATAACTGGAAATATCTGCTTGAAACATAAGAGCTTAGCCTAAGAAGAGAAAAAAAAAAAACCCAAATCTGCAAATCTGAAGAAATGGGAATGACGGGAGGGGGCCAAGAGAGACAGAATGTTTTAAACTAAAAATAAACCTCAGATCTGAAACTTAAATATATAAAGTTGTCCATTAAAAATAGTACCAGATTACATCTCTACAGAGCCAAATAATTAATAAATTTTAATAACCTTAATAAATTTGGATTTCATCAAAATCTTGTTGCATATCATTGACTGTTTCAAGCAAGGACTACGAGTTCTTAAGGGAAACCAGCACCTGTGCTAAAATGTACATTGCTGACATCTTTCCCAGGTACATCAATTATAATTAAAGTGTAATAAGAATGCCAGGATGGACTTCTCAGGCACTTTCATGCTGGAGCCCTAGCATTTAAAATTAAATCCATTAATTGTAACTACTGTACGTTTGTGATCTCTCAGATAGAGTACAAACTAATTCATTGCTTTTGCAGCCATGCCAGTCTTTGTTAATTAAGGTTTGTGATTTATTTAATTTGAGCAGGGATGTATCAGAGTGCCCCAAACTGGACTGATAAAAGTTCATTAGTTTGTACTGTTTGAGACAATTTGGAATCTGATAATGAAAAATGTTTCTAGGCGCCTGACAAAAATTGATTAGCAAAATGGTCTCTAATTGTTTAAAGGAAAGCTCCATATTTTCTTCAACCCACCCATCTGAAAGTTCATATGTTAAGAAGCTCTTCTCACTCTGAAGTGGCTCTGAAATACATTTGAAGATAAAAGGCTAATTTTAAATTATTGTTGGCATTGCTTAGGGGAGGAGGGAGCCACTGTGCTGTCATCATCTGGAAGGCCTTATTTCTTTCTTTTTTCATACACAGCAGCCAACACCAAAGTTCCTGAGTGATAATCAAATATTAACAAAAATGTTCCTCCAAAATAGTATTAAGGTAGGAGTTTCTCTGTTTTGCAAGTATGAAAGAGCTGAAGAGTGTGGGACTGGTATGACCAAGTTGTGGCTTAGAGGAGACAGAAATGATGAGATGCTGAGATCTTTCTGATGACCCTTTGTCATCAGAAAGATCTCAGCAACAGAGCAATAATCCTGACCAGAGACTGGAGAGTCTCATGGTGAGGCTGGCACTGCAAGAGTCACAACAGGGACCCCAAAAGGAGCCCAGAGCATCCAGAGGAGATGCAAACAGCCACACACAGCCATCAGTTTGGTGAACTGAGTCACAGAGTCAGAGAAGGGCTGAGGCTGGAAGGGACCTGTGGACAAAGCAGGACAACAGATTGCTCAGCCCACTGTGCAGTGCAGGTTTGAATGTCCCCAAGGATGGAGGTTTCACAAGGTATTTCTCTAGGTCCCACCCAGAGGGTTTCACCATCACCAGCAATAAAAATTTCTTCCTAATATCTAGCTGAAAATAATCCAATTTCCCTTGCTGGAACTTGTGTCCCTTGCAACTTGTGTTCTCAAGATGAGTTTGGTTCCACCCCCACTATACACTCTGATTAGATGGTAACCAAATGCAGGGAGATCTTTCCTTCAGCTTCTGCTCTCAAGGCTGACAAACCAAATCCTTCCAGCCTCTCTTTGTATCATACAGTCCAGTCCCTCATCGTGCTGTTGGTCCTCTGATGATTTCCTCCAGTGTTCCAAAACCTTTCTTGCCCTGAGGAGCTCAGAATTGCATGGAGCTCTCCAGATGCACTCTCAGAGAGAAGAGAGCGCAAAGAGTGCAGAGAGAGGTTCCATCAAGCTGCTGGCTATGCTCTGGTTAGTACAACCTGCTACACAGCTGGTTTTCTGTGCTGCAAGGGCACATTGGCCACTCCTGTTCCAATTCTTGCCCAGCTGGAGCCCAGCCCCCTCTGTGCACAGGTGTTTTCCAGCTGCCTTACTTGGTATGATTATACAGCAAGTTAGTGGAAGTGTTTGGCATTTAAACTACATCTCCCAGCTCCTGTGACACCTTCATCTCTTCCTAATGGCACTTTGAAAATCCAAATTTACTGGAAGAGATCAAAAGAAAACTATAATTTCTGTGTCTTTTTCTGGAGTGGATGTTAATTACAGACTTAAGAATTGGTAAAATGGGAATTATTCAGCAGTCTCTGATACTTTTCACAACATCCTTCTGTGACATTAATAATAATCCTGAATAATTTTATTGCTCATTTGTCATTTAGGTCTTAAAATCTGTTTAGAAGTGCCTCAGCATCATTGCTCCTACTTTAAGGATAAAGGAATTTTTTTCTTTATTGTTTTATTTTCTTTCTTTCTTTCTTCATTATTTTTTACTGGCTTGTTTTCAGTCACATAGAAAGTGAACTGACTCCAGCTAACTTCAGCCTTGCACATGGCAAGTGCCCAAATCCATAATGAACTTTCAGTCAATCAGCACATCCTGAACCCCTTGTAAGGGAGGAGTTTAGAAGAGGAAGGAAGCAACTCTCTGTGTGGAGAGGTCTAGATGAAGAGGTTAGACCAGATGCCTAATATTTAGACAGCTAAAATTAGATTACACTGATGTCACTTGAAATGTAAGAGTAGGTAGGAGTAAAATTTGGGAACTTTTTTCTAAGGCAGCATAAACTGTCATAAAGTTCTACTCAGTTCCTACTGAGTTCTGTGCACCATGCTCATTTTCATCAATGGCAAATCCGAATGAACGGATCTGAGCTATACAAAATCTAAACTTAGAGAAGAACCTATACAGCTCATATAGGATTAAGCTAAAACACCCATGCAGAAAATGAATCTGAATAACTTGAATGATACACAGATGTAAATCAGAACAATTGTTCAGGATCCCACGGCTAGCTGTAGTAAATTCTCCAGAGTAATTTTAAATATCAGAATGCCATTGTTTCCCCTTAGTTATCTAAACTGATTTCTGTGTTATGTTTTTGCTTCCTCATAATTTTTTCCCGTCAGATTATAATTTGTGTCCCTTAAATTCTTTATGAACGGGTGTTCAGAATATGATTTTATTGCCTGCCTTTAATTTCAAGCTGCTTCCAGATGAAGGCCACTTCCATCTCATAAAAAGTGGTCAGGGAAAATTCGCTTTCTGAGTGGACATGGTATTAACAGGTGTTTTCATTGTTTTTTCACTCACAGGAGCCCAGGCCTTGTGCAACAAACAATCTGAGTGTTCATACTTAATGAACAGAGGTTGGAGTGTACTGGGATCTTCTGTTAACATTTGTAATTATGAGTAATTTGTTATGAAAGACCTCTTTAAATTCTTTTGTGGATTCCTGCATGAAAACTCATCCATAAATCCTTGCATCAATACATGCACACACAGGTATGCATGTGTGCCTGTGCTTTTCTGGATCACAGGGAAGCTCAGGTGATGTAATTTAAGAAATAATCTGGTCTGGTTTTTTCTCAAACCATATGAAAGATTTGACTTCGACAAGGTTCTTGTTTACATGGGCACCAAGGGAGGGTGAAAATACTCCAACCAATTTAAATAGGAAATTAAATGGAACACATTTTAACAACAGCTAGGTGTGTGCTCACCCATAGCACACATGTTTCTCTCAAGATAAAATCAACATGTTGGAATTGCTAGGAATGCCAATTTTTTTTAATGCTTATGTTTAGGGAAAGCTTCCAAGTGTATCAAAGGTGAGCCAAAGATAGTAAGGTAAATATGAAGTTATGTTTGTGTTCACTTGAGGGTAATTATTCTTTAAAACTGGATTTTCAATCACATGTAAGAATCCTGAATGCTCCCTTCCTATTAAAATAAATAGTTTGGGTTTTAGGCAGACTTGAAAAATATGATCCTAATCTTTACTATTTAGCAGCAATAGCATTGGGATTAAATATGTTTATATTTTTAAACCCTAGAAAACCAAACAGAATTCATGGTTAAGTAACATTTGGCAAATAACATTATAATGTCCTACAACTACGGCTCTAAAACTATAAAAAGTCCTTACCTCCAGTGCTCCCCAGAAGACTGGATTCTGAAAATAAATGTGCATCATCAGAAGCTGTGAATGAAGTATAGGCACATCTGGGGGAGAAATTTTGCAATGTAGCTATTATAAAGGAGCTGAGACTATAAGCAAAGAAATTTTTCATCTTAGAAACTGTGGATATAAGGTTCCTCATCTCATCAACTCAACATGCCTTAGAGGAGTAAGGTGTCAATACTGAGAAAGGAACCACTTGTTTGACTTTTTTACTTCCTTAAGAGCAGGAACAGCAGGCAACCAATAGATATTTGTTGATTTCGGATGGAAACCCCCAAAATCTCACTGAACCAAGCCAACAAAACATGGAATGATGGCCCCAGACTGGAATCCAATCACTGTAGTCTGCTGATGTGATTAGCTCTGTAGTACAGGATGGAGCCTGTCCATTTTTCAAAACTGGGCCAAAGCCTTGAACAGTTGTTTTGGTAATGTAGATGAGCCTTTAGGTCTTAATAGTTCCTACAATTACTGCTGAATCTGGCCTTGGCTCAGGAATAAACTCCTTGTATTGAAAAGATTTACTATCCTAACTATATCTGTATCTCAATTTAATGAAAATGTTAAGGATAATTTGATGGTCTCTTGCCAGTGTAATTTTAAATAAAATGTCTTCATTCCTTGGCAGTGTCTATTGGCACTCAGGTTTAACTAAAGGAAGTGCTTAAGTGAAGTGCTTTTTACATTACAGTCTTGCCAGTATCTTCTTTGATAGAATAGATTTAATTTTCAGTGTTTTACTCAGAGTAAATAAATTAAAAAAAAAAATTACCTCCCACCGTCAATCCATATGGTAGCAAACCTTACTAAAAGCATTACTAAAAATCAGATATTGGCCTATCACAGCATTTGGACTAATCTCAAGCCTCATCTCCTGTAAATTAAAGCATTTCTAACTTATTTACTGTTCATTTTTTATGCACTCTTGTAAAAAATCTTTCTGTACCTTGGGAAATAATGTAGGACATAATGAGGCCCTGTCAGTGCATCTTAGATTTTCATCTGACTTCAGCAAGTCAGCAAAAAAAGTTTAGGACACTTTATTATAATTGCATAGGGAATGGAATGTAATGGTGAAGTGGTGACAATTTGGCCATCATATCCTACAGAACTGAGCAATTGCCAAATACAATCTTGATTGTTTACCCTGTCTAAATCAGGAATGTGTGTACAGAATGAGGCCAGAAGGACAATGCATCACAACTTAAATTGTTTGGGGATAGTCTGAGAATAGAAAAACGACTGTAGATATAAAACAGTGCTCATTAAAAGGGTAAAACATGAGTAATATTTATTTTCTCTCTAAAATGTAAGTGCCATTGATTTGTTTCAATATGCAGAAAGAGTATTTACAAACATAAAAAAATTTCCCCAGCAGAGGCAGAGCATGCTGCTACTTACATTAAGGTACCAGGAGCTCATAATTTTAAAAGTTTGTAAGCCACCTCCATAATGTTATCCTTGGCACCCAGCACAACAACTCAAGATCTTTGTCACTGTTGGGAAGGAATAATTTTTCTTGTTCTTATTGCTCCCCACCAAATCTTCATTCCTCTTTTTTTCTGCTCAACAAGAGACATTCAGAAGTGTCAACAAGAGACTTTCAGAAGATGGCTTTGCTCCGAGCCACTCACAGTGAAAAAAGGAAGATCTTACAACAGCCATATGGGCACCACAGATTTTTCCTGTCCCTTGGCACCTAGAAGCAGGCCCTGGAGACACACTATAGATAAGTTTCTCTGTAATGTGGATTGAAACACAATTTACCCATGTTTTCTACAACTACCTTTGTGGTGTTGTTTTAATTTCTATGGTATGCATTTACAACAAAAACATGGTATTTGCACACACTTGGGGAACTTGGTTTCAGGAGTGAAGAAAATGTGGAGGAATGACATTTTTTTAATAGACTGCATCTGACAAACAACTGGACCAAGCCACATGTACACATGTATGCAAAAAGGTACAATCACACGGCAGAGAACTATGACTAGATGTACACAAAAAGTCTTGTGGAATGGGCAAAAAAGAGATGAAAAAGATGGGAAAGATTGCAACAGGTGAGGCAGGTGGGTAAACACAGCACATATACAAGGGCAACATTCCTACATCCTTGAGTGTGTGTTTGTGAGGGCCCTGGATTGCCCCGAGCAGTCACATTTGGGGTCCCCACTCACTCACTCACCCCACTGCTCATCGGTCCCTCTAAGCTCAGGTGTACCTGTCCCCAGCCCTTCCTCCTGGATGCTCCTTGGACAACATCACAGCACTGTCTGGCCTCTCAGGACTGCCTGGGGCTGAATCCTGTGTCTCCACTGCCAGGCTCTGCCCTCTCTCTTTGGATCCTGTGGAATTATGTTCTGACCTGGGAGGGCCCGTGCTGGGGGCATCCATTTTGCTTCCTTCAGGGAACAACGTGTTCTTGCTGCTTCCTGAGAATATTAAACACGTCCTGGCCTTGAGGGGCATATGCAAATCATAGAATCACAGAATGGCTTGGGTTGGAAGGGGCCTTAAAGATCACCCAGTTCCAATCTCCCTTCCATGGATAGGGACAGGCCAAGCTGCTCAGAGTCCCATCCAAGCTGTCCCTGAACACCTTCAGGGATGGGACAGACATCCACAGCTTCTCTGGGCAGTCTGCTCCAGTGCCTCAATGCAGGTACACAGTTTGTAGGATTGGGAGTGGGGCTGGGCCCAGCCTCATCCCCAATGGGCACAGCTGTGAGCAGCAGGTGAGCAGCACTGACAGCAACGAGCCACGGAGTGCCCAGGGGCACTGAGCAACCACCAAAGGAACAGAGGGCACACAGGTGCAATGCATGAACAGGAGGGTATAAAAGGTTGAGATAGCGAGCAAGAAGGGCAGACATTTGCAGCCTTCTGATGTGACAGGCTGTTACTTTGTATGAGTTGAAGCTTTGTGAGAGTGTGTAGTGGCACTCTGTGTATTGTGGCTGTCTTGACTGCAACAGGTGCTGTGGCACCTCCCCATCCTCAATGAAAAGATTTTTTTTCTAGTATCTAATCTGAACCTACTATTTTTTGGTTTAAAGCCATTCCCTCTTATCTTGCCACTATGTTCTATGGTAAAAATGTTCTTTCTGTCTTTATTGCAGGTACTGGAATGCCACAATGAGGTCACTCTACAATGTTCTCTTCTCCAGGCTGAAAAACCCCAATTCTCTCAACTTTTTTCTCATATGGGTGGTACTTCATCTTTCTAATCTTCTTGGTGGCCTCCTCTGGACTCAACCCAACAAGCTGATGTTCTTCCTGTGCTGGGGATGCCAGAAATCACCAAGACTTCTCAGACACTCATCACTTGGGCCTGTGTCATTTGCCAACTACTTCTGCAGAAGGTAACAGCCAGGGTCAGCAGAAGATCTTGTGTCTTTCTGATACTGGAGCTGGAACATGTCAAATGTGTATTAGTGAAAACCCTACTTCATAGAAACTCCGCTCTCTGCAGTTTCATGTTTCTTTCGCTTCTTACATAAGGAGAGATTGCATCCCTAAACTGTCTTTGCTACTGATAAAGATGGCACAAACTCATAACCTAACAGATTGCTTCTGTGCCAATGAAAATTAATTTAATAACTGCTAGGGACACCTAGACTAGTCCTTTTTTGTATGAGACTTATAAAGTTTATCAAGGCCAAAGTCAAATTGAAAAGAATCTTGTCATGTTTGGAAAAAAAACTTACTATCATTTCAATATAGAGTGATGGGATATTTCATCAGCAATGCAATGTGTTGAAACTATGGACAAACATTTGACATGGTATTTCACAATATCCTAAACCCCATCTGCATTTGTAAACAGTATTTAAGGAGGCCAGGCTTGCTTATACTGAGACGATGTTATCTGGGGAAATGCCAGGCTAATGCTTACTCTTGCTAAACCCTCATTCCCTTATGAAAAGTCTGAAATTTTAAAACTTTGACTCTTCTGAATCATCCAAATCCAATGGAATCTGAACAAATATTTCATTTGCCAGTCAGCTTGACAACAGTTAAAGAGCATTATACTCTTGGTATGAACAGCTGCAAAGCACACACATCCTCTCCTGCCGTGGGTACTTGCCATTTGTTTGTTGTGATATGCCGATGTGAGAATTCACAAGCTACAGCTCATGAAATCAAATTTCCACTGAAGGGAATGAGAGCTGGATTTGGCTACCTATATTTATTTACCACCTTGAGCTGCAGACTGAGTAACTGCTTTTTGTTCCTGTTGTTGGCTGCACCACCTCTGTGTCTGGAGGGATGCAGTCACCACGCTGAAAAAAATGGAGAATGGGCTAAGAAATGTAAAGCAGCCTCAGGTGTAGTTTCATGTTTGGGTCTGCTACTTTTACATTACAGCTTTTTTCTTTTTCCACTCCTCATCAGCTGAGGTCCTGAGCCCACCTCTATCATGTGTATTTTCCCAAGTGTATTGTCATGGCTACACAGAAGCCTGTATTGGTGTGTTTAGTCTTCACCCTAAACAAGAAGTCTTTGCAATAGGATCATGTCTGTCTCTTCATGGAGAAAAAGCAGCTCAGGAATGACCTGGTGGCCAAGGCCAATGGCATCCTGGCCTGGATCAGGAATGGTGTGGCCAGCAGGAGCAGGGAGCTCATCCTTCCCCTGTACTTGGCACTGATGAGGTCCCACCTTGAGCGCTGTGTCCAGCTCTGGCCCCTCAGTTTGGGAAGGATGTTGAGATGTTTGAGGGCATCCAGAGGAGGCAACGATGCTGGAGAGGGGCTGGGAACACAAACCCTGTGAGGAACCCCTGAGGCTGCTGGGGGTGTTTAGCCTGGAGAAAAGGAGACTCAGGGGTGCCCTCGTCACTCTCTGCAGCTCCTGAAAGGTGCCTGTGCTCAGCTGGGGCTGGGCTCTTTCTCCAGGCAGCACTGACAGAACCTGAGGACATGGTCTCAAGCAGTGTCGAGGGAAATACAGGTTGGATATTAGGAAAAAGTTTTTCACAGAAAGGGTGATAAAGTTCTGGAATGGCTGCCCAGGGAGGTGGTGGAGTCACCATCCCTGGATGTCTTTAAAAACAGACTGGATGTGGCACTGGGTGCCAGGGTTTGGTTGAGGTGTTGGGGCTGGGTTGGACTTGATGATCTTGAAGGTCTCTTCCAACCCAGTGATTCTGTAAATTCTCTGAATTCTTATCTTTCCCTACAACCCCCTGAAAGGAAGGTATAGCCAAGTAGGGGTCGGTTTCTTTTCCCAGCACAGGACGAGAGGAACTGGACTTAATTTACACCAGGAGATGCTCAAGTAGGCCATTGGAAGATTTTTTTTCACAGAAAAGTTTGACTAACCATCGGAACGGGCTGCACGGGGAAGTGGAGTCACCATCACTGGAGTTGTGTAGGAACTGGATGTGGCACTTATTGGATGGAGGTGTTTGGTCAAAAAGTTCGACTCTATGATCTCAGAAGTATTTTTCAACCCTATTTATTCTGTGATATGCTACTAAAACTAGAAATTATGCGTACACAAATGTGTGTGTGTGTAGCAATTGTGTTCCCGTACCAAACAACGCTGAGGAGGGCAGCCCTATGCCAAAACCCTCAGCACGGCCCGTCTGGGCAGGATGCGGCAGCGCAGCCCCAGCCGGCCCTGCACACGCGCGGGGAGCTCCGGTGGAGGCCGGGGCAGGGAAGTTTCCCGTGGAGCACGGAAGTTTCCCGCAGAGCAGGGAAGTTTCCGTGGAACAGCCGCAGCCGGGAGCGCCGGGACAGGCGGGACAGCCGGCGCGGGGCGGGGCGGCGGGCGCGGCCGTGTGTCGGGAGCGCGCCCGGCGGGCGGCCGCCATCTTCTCTGCGCGGCCGGCGGGAGCGCTGCCTCTGCCCCCTCCTCCGCTCCCTCCTCCTCCTTCTCCCTCCTCCCACTACGCTCCTCCGTCGCCGCCGGTCAGGAACGGGGCGACCGGGATAGCGAAGGCCGCGGGAAAGGCGGGGGACGGTGGAGCAGCCCCGCGGGGGCGGGCGGGCCGCGGGGCGCCAGCCCGGGGGGTTCGTGCGGCCCCTCCGCTCGCCCTGCCGGCCGGCCGGGCCCCGCTCCCCATGGGATAAGCTGTAAACATGTTCAGCTTTGAAGGGGATTTCAAAACAAGGCCCAAGGTGTCCCTCGGAGGAGCGAGCAGGAAGGTAAGGAGCGGCGCCCGGCCGTGCCCGTGTGTGTGTCGGTTCTGTCGCCCCCCGCCCTGCTATCGGTGCTTTTACTGTCGGGCCTTCAGAAATGGGAGCAGCGATGACTAAGGTTTAATAGAGGGGAAGAACCCTCCCCTCCCCATGATGTGTTTATCTCTGATCTCCCTGCCTCACTGTTGTTATTATTTTTTTGTATAATCAGGCCACACCATCCCAGGCTTGTAGTGTAGTAAGAATTGTGGGAAGCGAGGAAATGTCTCCTTGGCTCGTCCCCCCCGCAGGCGAGCGATCGATCCCGGCTGCCGTGGCCGGTGGCACCTCCCCGGCTGTCGCTCTCCGGGTCTTGCAGGGGGAAAGGACTCGGAGCCCTCCTGTCATTTCCCTGCGGAGGGAATGCCTGGCGTGGAGCTGCCTCGCCGGGGGATGTGGGACACGCTCAGCCTCACACAACCCCGATTGCCGGGGGAGGTTCATCCACGTGAGCCGCGGCCGCCGCGTTGGTCTCTTGTCAAGTTTAGGTTCGGTCAATTTGTCGTGCGCAGGGTTAGTCGCAATTAATTGTCAGCTCCACCAGGCTGTTTGATTTCCTCGTGTTTATTGATGGGGAAAGAAGCAGAATGATTTATTCAGATCTTGCTCATTGCGCAGGGTCAGCAAATGTTTAGTCGAGCGCTGAAGGGCGCAGGACTTCGGAAGAGCGACGGAAAGGACAAAGTGTTTTTAGAAGTGGCCTGATCTGTAGGGGTCACTTTAATTCACTCTGAAAATACCGAGTCTCCCTGTTGTCATTGGAGATGGCTGTGTGGGAAGCCAATGAGTGTTTCCATTAGTATTTTTGAATTTTAATCGAGTAAAAAAAAAAAGTTTTTATCACTGTGCACTAGAAGCAAGTTTGATCCTTGGAAACCTTTATGGTTTGGCAGTACAGTGAGGAAATGAACAAAAATATTGCAATCTGTGATACTAAAATCACAGTGAAGTTTGCATTTTGGTGTATTGACTTTAATATTAAGAGATTGTATAGAGAACTGTACTTAGATTATGCAGATTTCCTCTGATTCATCTTCTGTTTATCTTAAGGCATGTCTGTTCATTAGGTCACGTAAACTGGCATTACATGAGTCAAAATGCCATAAATACTCCCCAGCTTAAGTAGGAGTTGGCAGAGCATGCCCTGGTCCTCAGCTGTACACTTCAGGTACTTTGCAACTTTTGACCCTGACTTGCTCATGGTGTTTCTTACTGAACGTGTTGCCTCCTACAGAAGTAAGGAACTGCCATAACATCTTCTTTTACACTTAGCAATTCATGAAAATGTATCAGAATTATGTCTATTTTAATTATATGGGACAAATTTATTAATGTTATGCAGGCATAATTTTCCAAGGGCAAATATTAGCATGTAAAGGACTGGAAACTGAAATTGATGCATTACCTTGACTGTGTGCAGCAGAGGTTGTGGTTCATGATGAGATTGATACTGACTGGTGCACAGATTTCATGATTCTACATGGGTTCACTGAAGTGCTTGTGCTGCATCAGTGCAAATCAGTTACATGCAGCTCTGGGCAGCGTGGTTACACACACATCCTAGAGTGTCCTTGAGAGAGCTGCTGGTTTGCAGAAGCTGGGTACAGTACTAAAGAAAGAATTTATTTAAACAGTAATAAAAATTACTTCTAAATGCAATTTAGCTGAACTTCTGTGAAAATGTACTGCAACAGAAATTGCTGTGGGAAGTGTCTGTGGGTACTATGTGATGCCTTAAGATTTTAGCTTTTGAATTTTTCAGATTCTATACTGCATTAGTGCATTAGCTCTAAACTCCATAAAAACTGTAGTTAACTGTCTTCACATTTTGGGTAGACAAAACAGTCTGTCTGGGTCTGTTATCCAAAGACATCCTACAGCCTCAGGCCCTGAAAAGTATAAACAAAAGTGATTGGGGGGGAGCAAACTGGGGGAATAGAACTTCATTACCTGAAGCTGTAATTGGAGGATTAACCCCTGATATATAAACAGACTAAAATGATATCTGTCTGAAAAACTCATGACCATTGTCCATTTTGGGTGTAGCCCCTTGGGGAGGCTTTATCTGCTCTTAATGTACCTGAAGGCCCTTCATTAAATATATCTGCTTTTATCTTTTAACTTAGTCTGGTCTCTGTTTCTAGATAAGCCTGCATTAGTCATCATGTGAGTTTCTCATTATTTCATATCATAAGCTCCTTGGGATCATGGTTCTCAAATGTATTGGCTTCATTTTTACAGAAAGCTGAATTGTGAATGATTTCCTTCCGGCTTTTGGTGCACATACTAAAAAAACTCATTTTTTTGACGAATGCCCTTGCCCTCCCAAATGGTGTATAACTTTAGAAGGGTCAGTGCTGTACCTCTGCCATGCTTTTGGCAGCTGGCTGCATGCTTAGTGCTGCCTGTTGTGATTCCTTTGGTGGAAGGAGGCATCATTCAGAAACACTGGGGCCATGCAGGCTGCTTACTGCTAAGAATAACTCTGTACCCAGTTTGGGGAAGTTTCCCAGAGTGGTTTCCCCACTGCAGAACAATGACAAAAACCTCCTGTTTGAGGAGCCAGTCAGTGCTAAAGGTGCCAGTGGGGCCTGATGTGAATACAGCTACACCTAAATAGTGATCAGCAACACTGTTAGAAGTGTGGTTTTGCTGATGAACTGCAGCTCAAACAGTGACTGTGCTGGTCACAGCTCCCATGTGCTGACACCTGTCTGGCACTGCCCTGTGTGTCTGTAGTGTTCCCTTGGGCCCCACAGGGCCAGACTTCAGTAAGTCCTATCATTAGGAGCACAATGATAGAAGTAAAGTTGGGGGCTTGCATAATTGTGGCAGTTAGGTATTGAATCTAGTGTGCCTTCTCATCACTAGCTTGTATGGAATTTCTGAATTACAAAACCAGAGAGCTTTGGGTCTGCTTTTGAGCTGTTTATATCTTATATCCATGTGTGTTATGGTCTGAATTGTGCATGCTCTTGGGAGGCACTTCAGTCCACCCATATCAAGCATCACTTGATTTTGTTCTAGTCACAGGCTGCAAATTAATGTTCTCAAAATTACTACCTCAGTGGCTGATCCTTTCAGAATGTTATTGTAGCTTTGTAATAATGCATTGTACAAAAGTGCAAAAATGTAGGTGGTATTGCCAGTGCTTAAACTTTTCCTTTTGTACCTACTTTTAAGAATCTGCTGATTCATCTGGACTGTTGACCCTGTTGTATGTGTTTGAGTGTGTAGATACAGGTTTTATTTACAATGTGATATTCTAATTTTAGAGGGCTTTATATATTTATTTTTATTTTTGGGGTAGTTTTATCATCACCTTTAAAACCACACACAGCTTTGTGTGTGTGGAAGATGCCAACAAGTCCTGATAAAGCTGTCTTTTCAAATGGTTCATCTGTAATACAATTTCTGGACAATTGTATTACGACAATACAACCCAGACTTTTCCTAGAAAAACATTAACAATCTGATGCTTGATTTAGGAGATTTGATGGTCTCTTAAGATGTCTGCTCAGACTAACTGGTCTGAGGGTTGCAGCACTAAGAGCCTCATAAAGCAAAGAACCTTTAAAACATGGTTCTTTGCTTTATGAGGCTCTTCAGAAGAAATTTTCAAATTTATTTTAATTGTACTGGCAAACCATATTTTTGTGCTTCTTAGGTAAAGTAGCCTCCAAAACTGAGTGCTGATATTGGAGTTGTGTCTTGAATCGCTCATGTGGGACAAATTTATTTTGTGCAGGGCAGTAATTGTGCCTGGGAGGCTGCAGAGCCTGTGGGTGTCAGGCAGGAAATGCAGAGCTGTGCATTGAGGGCTGCCTTGGGCTGCAGCTCAGCCTGGCCTCACCCAACCCCACTGGAGGGCACTGGAGCAGATGGTGCCTTCACCTGGCTGCTGCTCCATCCCTGTGTCTGCAGGGAACATATTTCTGCCAGGTGCAGTGTCACCTGCCCTTCTGGGGACAGCTGGCACTGAGTTTAGCATGAGTTGAACACAGCACAGAATTGGTTTAACCACGTCAGCCTGGCTTGGGACACTCAGGCCTAGTGTTACTTCAATGATTTCAGTAATATTAAGGAAAATTTGAGGTAGCAATGCTTTAGTGCATCCATGCAGGGCATCCCCAGGCCAGTGCTGGGAAGTCCAAGGGGCTCTGTAGTCCCACATTGTTTGATTAAGCTGTGAAATGTATGAGTGACACCTTGGAAGTCTAACAGGAAAACTGGGTAAAAGAATATTAAGTCAAATGTTCAGTATCACTGGAGCTATCTAAACCATGCTTTTACAAATCCCAAGACTGTTTATAATAAAATATTTTAAATTATAATGCATTATGAGAAGATTTAAGAAAACCCTCCTTTTTTAGAATTTGTAATACAGATGAGTTAGCAGGGTCACAAAAGTGAAAGTGAAAACAACTTCATTGAGTTTGGGTTTCTTTTTGACCTTTGGCTTTTTTTGTGGAAGACATAGAAGCTTACTAATGAACAAATACTGATGACTCCATCTGTACTTTAACAAGTCTTAGTGATTTCTTTTAATATGAACCTTTTACTAATCAGAGATATTCAATTTGCAAAGTTTAGATTTTAATTTAGTAGTTTCTGATTTGCTTTCTTAAATTAGTAGCATGACATTAAACATTAGATTATTGTTTCTATTCCCTCTGCTTTCAGCTGAAGTGCAGATGTAGAACTCCAGAAGCACCTTGTTTGCTCTTTGTTGTCCATATTCTACACATGGAATAACTTCTTGTGGAATTAAAATTTTACAAACAGTAGGCTGTAAAATTGCCAGTGCATGGAGAGATCTGCCCATGTTGGGATTGGCAGATGTCTGTAGGAGATAAGCATTGATGGGACACTTAAAAACCAGTTTTGTTTCTCTCTTACTGATGGATTGAGGAGAATAGTTAATACTTTCAAGAAGGAATAATTTCTATTTTATTATAACTTATTGACCCTACACCATGCCACAATGGAAGTGAAATGATGGTAAGGATTTATAGTAGGGGAATTGTAGATTAGAATTACAAATTGAGTGTTTATTTTTGAATGGAAAGAATTGCAGTGCTTTGCTCCCTGCAGACCTTTGTCCTGTCAGGCACATGGTGTAGCAGGTGCACACCTCACCCTGGGTCAGCTGGGATCTTGCAGTGTCACAGCCCAAGTCTTGAAATACTCTTGGATTTTCAGATCTGTGGTGTGAAAATATGAGGAGACTGCCATGTTGTAAAATAATGGCTGCCTGTTAGTAGGAAACTACACAGTTAATGCATCCTTGATTCTTAGGCTTTTTTCTCTCTGTAACATTTGAAATTCTCCTCATTTGAAAGCAAGCTATAAAAGATGGAGTTGTAGTTAGCTGACAGCAGTGATTGCACTGTTCTTTTCAGTTATGTGCTATTTTTTCAGATTCAAATCAAGAATTTCTGCTTTTCTAAATACATTTTCTCCCCTTGTTCCTGAGAAATGATGAGTCACAGAATGGTTTGGGTTGGAAGGGACCTTGAATATTATCCTTTTCCAACCCCCTTGCCTTGGGCAGGGCCACCTTCCACTAGAAATAGCTCACCTAGAGATCTGTGTGTAATGTAAATCTTAAAAATCATAACAGGGACAAACAGCATAAATGCAAAAGCAGCTTCTTGCATTTCAGTTGCCTCTGGAGCCTCCAATCAAATCCTGGCTCCCCCTTGTGTGGTTCTGTGGGTACCATGATGGAAGAGGTTCCAGACCCCCCTACATCCCGCAGTAAATGTCAGCTGGAATTCAGCTGAGGTGTTTTCTGTGGCAGTGACTCAGTGAGGCCAGGCTTTGCAGGGCCAGGTGCCTCTCCTGGGCATAGCTCACACTCCCTTCTTCTGCAGGATTGTCTGCTCTACATATAAACTTACCTGATTATTTACATCATTGTTAACAACAATCACGGACTGGTTAAAAGCAGATTTCAGGCTGCTGAACATACTCAGACATGTTCAATGGAATTTAAATTGTTGAGGTTCAGTTCAAGGCATTGTAAGCCTTTTAAAATGCAAATTTCTTTTACTGTTCAGACTAAAAAACCCACTTGGAGTTCATCTTGTCTAAAATAATGTCAGGAGATTGAAACATTGTTGAGAAGGTGGGGGATATTTCCCAGTGGCCACATTTATTCTGTAAAAATATATGTTAAAAATTTTTCCATTTATTGGCTGGAGTTACTGAATACTTGTGTTGAAAGGAATTTTATTCTATAAATTGCTTAGGTCACTTCATTTATTTTGGGAGTTGTTACTGATTTTTTGGTGGTTCAAGTTCAATTCGGCTGTAAAGTTGTGTTCCTCATTTTAAGGAAAGAAAAAAAGATTCAAGTTCCTGGATTTTGCAGATGAAAACCACACAAGTTGTTATAATTGTCCACAAAAAATTAAAAAAGGTCAAGTGTTTTTTTGTTTTTAAAAGAAAATTTCATAAAAAATCATGCCTTGTACTTTGTGTGACCTCTTGTAATGTGAAATAAGAAGCATTCTCAGCTATTAACCAAAATAAACCCTCTTAATTTATAAAGAAGCATCAAATATTTATTAATATTAAATTTTTGCTTCATTGTGTTGTTATTAATTAAAAAAAATATGTGTTTAGCTAGTACCTGAAAATAATTATTCAGTTTCATCTTTGCATCTGGGCATATTTAGGTTTTAAATTTATTTGCTATGAGATAGCCAGTAAATAGCTGTCCAAGAGTCTTCAATTTCAGATTTTAGGAGTCAACAAATATTAGAAGTGTTGAAGAGGATTTAATTATGTATACATTTTGTTTTTTATAAATCTGGATTTTGAGCCAAGTGTGCTGAAAGTTTATTACTCTCAAGACAAAGTGTTCAAACGCAGAAGGAAGAGAGTGATAGTTTCTATATTAGTGTACCTTGTTCAGCCTTTGGCTAGGATGTGTGAACTTCTGCAACTAGAAAGTGTATTTCAGCAAAACAGGGATAAGAAAACAACTTTAATTCAACTTTCTTTTTGTATGATGGGTTGAGCTGCTGGTTTTGAAGCAGTGACATTGCCATTGTCCCACTGTCAGATGTGGCTGTTCCCAACTGCTGCCTTAGAGCACTTCTGCCACCAGGAGCTTGGCTGTGATGAACAGCACAGCACATGGATGTTATCCCATGGACAAATTAACATTTCAGGTGTTACTCAGCATTTCTGTGGTGGCAGTCACACGTTTTCCTGTCTGTGTACTGTCCTCCCTCTGCTTCTCTGTTTTCACCTCTTTCCTCTTTCTGTCTTACCCTCAGAGTCATTTCTGTACTGTTGCTCTGTGTTTTGCTGTCACGTACTTCTCTGCTTTCTTGTTTCTTTGTGCTGTGCCCCACAGGAAACTTCTCAAATGGGGTTTTTCACGGGGCTGAGCAGGAGGTTGGTTGTCTTTTCTCTGTTGGAGAAAGCATCAGGCAGGAAAGGGACAGCCAGATGTGTCCTACACTGTGTGAACACTCATGGATGGTGCATTCCATGTTCTGCACTTGGGAGGGCAAGCCCCGAAGGAAGAAGGGCTGATAAAAAGTCAGGACTGTGATTCAGGGAATGGCTTTCACTCCTTTTGAGTTAGGGGTGTGACAGAGTCAGGACAAGCTCAGGCTTTGTTCCTCCTACCTTGTCTGCCTGCCTACCTTGAAAGAAAGACTCAACACCAGACGTGTTCCTGTCTGGCAGGAGAAGGACAATGGCGTGAGCAGAACAGGGTCAGGGCAGGGGAGGGAGCAGGAGTGAGCCAGGTGTGATCTCTGGGGGTTCTGGGCTCTCTCCTGCAGTGAGGAGCTCTGGCAGAGCCAGGTGTGATCTCTGGGGGTTCTCCTGGAGTGAGGAGCTCTGGCAGCAGCCAGGTGTGATCTCTGGGGGTTCTGGGCTCTCTCCTGCACTGAGGAGCTCTGGCAGCAGCCAGGTGTGATCTCTGGGTGTTCTGGGCTCTGTCCTGCAGTGAGGAGCTCTGGCAGAGCCAGGTGTGATCTTTGGGTGTTCTGGGCTCTGTCCTGCAGTGAGGAGCTCTGGCAGAGCCAGGTGTGATCTTTGGGTGTTCTGGGCTCTGTCCTGCAGTGAGAGCTCTGGCAGAGCCAGGTGTGATCTTTGGGGGTTCCTGGGCCCTGTCCTGCACTGAGGAGCTCTGGCAGCAGCCAGGTGTGATCTCTGGGGGTTTCTGGGCTCTCTCCTGCACTGAGGAGCTCTGGCAGAGCCAGGTGTGATCTCTGGGGGTTCCTGGGCTCTCTCCTGCACTGAGGAGCTCTGGCAGAGCCAGGTGTGATCTCTGGGGGTTCTGGGCTCCCTCCTGCAGTGAGAGCTCTGGCAAAGCCAGGTGTGATCTCTGGGGGTTCTGGGCTCTCTCTTGCAGTGAGGAGCTCTGGCAGAGCCAGGTGTGATCTCTGGGGGTTCTGGGCTCTCTCCTGCAGTGAGGAGCTCTGGCAGCAGCCAGGTGCCCGAGCTGAGGCTGTCACTGGAGGCTCTGGGTGGAGGTGTCGCGCGGGTGTCGCTGCAGTTCGGAGCCAGCCACAGAGCAGCCGCTGCTGAGTTCAGCTCCTTTCACAGTGCTGGCTGTCAAGGGCCAATTCAGGGGGGATTTCAGAGGTGACTGCAGTGAACTCTCTTTAAGAAATGATTTTGCTGTTATGCCCTTTGTATTGGAAGAAGATTATTTCATGTTTCTTTTCATCTCTTTCCTACTGCAGGTTTGTTTTCTTTTGCACATGCATAGTTACTTTTTAATTTCTGAAGTGGCAGTGTATTCCAGCTTGATTTAATAACTCTTTAAGGGGATATATTTTTATTGAGTTTAATTTAAATGTGTTCTTTAGTCATAGTTATGATCTGTGTATATCTTGTGAACATGAGTAACAGTATTATTTTACCCATAATAATTTGTAAAGGTGGGATGTACTTATACCCGAGTATTTTATTGTGTATTTTATATTTATATCTTGAATATTGAGTATTTTATATTTATATCTTCTATTTTGTTTAATTTATACTCTAACAAATTGGCATTTTTCTTTACAAGTACACAAAGCAAGTATGTGGCTGACTAAAAACTTCTGTTAGTTTCAGAGTGGACTGAATTAGAGACTGATGGCTACAAAGAAACCCAGTTCTTCATCAATGAAAAGCTGGTGATACACTAAGGATACACTGTCCTTTTACATCTCCCTCCCTCGTCAAATGATTTAAAATGGATTGTTTCTGATTGTTTGTTCTCTGACCACTTATTTTCCTGTATTTACTAATAATTTGTACTGTCTGTCTTTGCTTGTGTTTTTTCATACCATTCTCTTCTCTATTCACACGTAGCAATTTGTTTTCCCTTTCCTGTATTTTGTTCTGCTTTTTCTTCCTGCTTTCTCTCTGAAGTGTAAGGAAAAATTACAAAACATTTTTTCTAAGCAGAAATGCACTTTACATGGTGCTGTCTGCAGCACAGTCATTTCTAAACTGGGATATTTCACCACCTTCTTTAATGCACCAGGTATCAGCTGTTGAAAAAGTCCTGAAACTTTAAGCCATTTGTTGGTTATTAATTTAGTACCTTGTTTTGTCTGTGTGTGCCTTTCTGTACTGCTTGAGTGTGGATACATCATCCCTATGTATGGATTTCCTTGAGTTTGTTTGTTCTGTGTTTAACACATGGAGCAAACCCTGTCTTTAGAGGGCAGTAGCTGTAGTTAGTGGTGTCTTTGGCCATAAATACTGTCTTTAGAGGAAAGATGGTTAACCTCCTTGTGGGCTTTTTTTGTTTTTCACTCTTGGTGGTCTGTAAGAGTATTTTCTATCCTAAAGAAACGCAGAGAATCATGAAAGAAACCCAGAGAATCATGACTTTGCTTCCTCTGTATCTTCAAAAAAGCGGTGCTGAAGAGTTTTGCTCTCATTTTTTGTTTCTGCTAGATAGACACTGAAACAATTCCAGGACAGTTGTTTTAGCTGCACTTAAATATTTTATAAACATTTGTTTGCCAACTTCAAATTGATTTTTCTGTATTAAAATACAGTACATTTTCAGCTTGAGTGTTTTTTAATTTCTTAACTTCTCTAGGCTAATATGGGCATACATAGGAGAACAAAGTTGTCATTTGTATCATAGTGTCAAAAAATGAAAATAGTTTTCTTAAATCTGCTGTGTGTTTTGGACTGGATTTGGGAAGGTGCTTGGGTGCTTTCATCTCCTGTTGCCTGCAGTGGGAATTGAATACTGTGCATCAAAATTGAATTATTTTGTATATTTCCTTGGAAATTACCCAGAACCATCCAGTAAGAGACTCTTGCAAATAAAGTTTTGTTTATATATTATAATCTGTGAGTACTTGTATAAAACTGTGGTTTAAAAGCTAATGCATGGTTTTGCTGTTGTAACAATACTGGGTTTTGAGGCCTCATGAGCACTTTAGTATTCTTGTCTTTTTCTCTGTTGGTGAGATCACTGTCCTGAAAGTTTTAATGCATAGCCTTAATTAGGGTGAAGAGTTCAAAATTTTTAAAGGAAAAATTCCTGCCATTTATGCTGTGTATCTCTTGACATCTTTTCTGGACAAGCTTTGAGAAAAGGAATAAGTAAATACAAGAGCTTTGGCATTTTTGTAAGTTGGACAAAAGCAAGGGGCTTTGGAGCAGGATGGGATTGCTCTGAACGTGCCACGGCTTGCTGCGTGCACCTGGGCCAGGGATTTATGTACCCTCCAGGCAAGGAAAACACTCACACTTTGGTATGGTCTGGTGGGACTGGGACCTTTTTGTGCTGCAGCTCTGCCATTTTTAAATGGCTGGCGTTTGCCAGGGTGGTTGGGATGCTGAGAGCACAAACATGGACAGGGATCAGTACAGTTTGCTGCTCTTTGCTGCTCCCTTTTCATAGGGACATGACTTCCCTCCATCACTGTTCTTCTGGGAGGGCTGCCTGCCATGTATTTGTGAGCTCAGAAAATGATTAACACCCACTTTGCTCTGTGTTTTATGTGCTATGCGTTTTGAGCAATCCCTGAAGTCTGCATTAAATATCCTGAACACAGCTGAAGTGTGTTTGAATGAAAATGCAGGGTTATCTTTCTTGGTGTCTTCCAGGAAGAAAAGGCTTCTCTCCTTCATCGAACTCAGGAAGAAAGGAGAAAACGAGAGGTAAAGTAGCCTGTAAGCGTTTGCTGCCTGCTGGAATTTCCTTTGGTGGTACATTTACAGTGCTAAATACTTCTGCTGCTGTCATACTTAGTTCAGGAATGTTTTCTTCCAATTTGCAAGTTCTGTATAGTCTTAAAGTATGCTATAATTGGCAAAAGAATTTAAGTGCTTTTAACTGTTCCTTAGAAGTGCTTTTCATCTCAAAAGATAAGCATGCACTGGGTTTAAAGGGAAATTTCCCTTTTATTTTGGTGTTTATTGGATCTAGTCTTTTTTGAGAAAAGATAAGGATTTGGCTAGTAAATTGGAAACTTTACCTTATTCTTAATCTATTACTATGGGTTGGTCTCAGCAAACTTTCTTTGGCTCCTGGTTCTGCTGTGGTTTCTTGGCTGACCTTTAGTACTTCACTTCCCCAGTGTGTACCTCACTTCTGTGAAGGTAAAATCAGAACAGTGGTTCTTGAATTCTTTGAAAAGAATTCAAGAAACCTCAAGTGCTTTGAAATCACCTGATAGTGAAGGACCAGTGAGAAGCTGAAGTGAGAGGCTTTAAGCAACCTTAATACTGGTTTATGATGGGAACTTACTGCTCTGGAAAATTCAGGCTGGAATAGTGCAAAGGAGGAATAGGCACTGAAATGAAGAACCCAAAATTTAGCAGAATGGAATTAGACTCAATATGTTAATTTTGTCATTTCCCCCCCCCACCCCTCCTATGTAAGTTGAAAAAAAAAAGTGTTAAATACCAATAAAATACATTAAGTACATTAAAAAATGTAACTATGCAGGTTTCATGCTCATAAAGAAAACAACTCTTTGGGCCTTAAAGGTGTGTTTGACCCATGCTAGATTAATCTCAAGTTCTGCAGTTTCTGTGGACAGTTACTGCTTTTTTTTTTTCTCTGCAACATGGATC
Organism: Melospiza melodia melodia; assembly: GCF_035770615.1. Taxonomy (NCBI): domain Eukaryota; kingdom Metazoa; phylum Chordata; class Aves; order Passeriformes; family Passerellidae; genus Melospiza; species Melospiza melodia. The sequence goes on from NC_086194.1 coordinate 9,405,795, forward strand.
TGTAGTTATGGACTAAGTTCAAGTATGAAAGTACCAGGATTTCATCCATTAGTTCAGAATTCCATATTATGGATCAGCTTTATGATCAATGAGTCTTTAGCAACACATGTAAAAATTCTTTGTGGTCCATAAACCCATTCAGTTGCTTGTCTCTGTCCTGTGCAGAGCTGATGCAGAGCCACCACTCATCCCAGTGCAGGTACACATGTGCACACAGTGATTTGCTGTGGCATGGAGCACATTTTCACTAAATGAATGGCTCCTCTGAGAATAAAATCAGCCATGGCTTTTTAAAACTGCCTGTAGCAGAATCTTAGCAGTGACCTCAGACTTAAAACCTGTGCAGTTGGGAGTCTCTAATTGACAATCGTGTGTTCTGAGATAAAACCAGTACCTAGAGAAGAGGAGAAATTATCTGTGTTTTAGTTGAGCCTTACATTATGGTTGTGAAGAGACACCACCTCTCTGAAACTCTCTCCTGATTGCACTTTCACTGTCAGTATTTTGGAGAGAGAAATACCCTTAGGCCTATCAAACTTTTGATTTTGGTCCATGATATAGAAGCAGTTAGTCTTCAAGAATTTGCGTATTCACATAAGTTACTTTAAGAACCAAGGTTTTCCAAGAAAAATAAAATAGGCCTTGAATAGTGATTTTGTCTGATGTTCTCTCTGGTCAGTTCAGGTCCTGCTTTTAACTTGGATGTGTCTTTATAGGACAATAAATTGGAAATCAAGGATTTGGGACTTGAAAGTTTATATGAACTTTCCAAAAGTATTTTGATGAAATTTATGAAAACATTTTGGTGTTTTGTTTTGTCTGGTGACCCTCAGAATTATAGGTTCAGTATAGTTTAAGGATTGATTAGTTTAAAATTCCCCTTTTTAAGCAGGCTTCTTGATCTTTGTACTTTTCCTTCAGCCACTGCTTTGTAGCTCTAGGTTCATGAGCAACTCTTTATTTCCCCTCTTTTATTCCCTAAGAAACCATATGGACATTGTTAGAAATATAATTACAGTAGCCACTTCCCATAGATATTTATTGTAATGGGATATGCCCAGGGTGTTGTCAGGGAACCCTCCAAGAGCTCTTTGCACAGCATCTCGAGCAAACTGGCTTTCAGTTCCTCAGAGCCTTTGTAAAAAGGTGATTTTTGCTACTCTTTCCACTTTCTGAGGATGATGTTATAAAAGGATTCACTACTTATGTCTGGTTTTGGAGAAGAGACTAAGAATTTTTATTAATTTTTTTATTTTGCTTCTGTGCCACAGTGAGCTTTAAGCCTCATTTTCCTTTTGATGGCAGTACTGTCTCCAAATAACTGATTTTTTATTGTTTTCCCCACATCTAAATTGTGCCAGCATCATAATGCTTTTATATTATTTGAGTGAAAACAAATAAGTGGATTGTCAGTGTTTGCTGCTCTATGCAGAAAGAAGAATGATGTAATTGAATTTGGTGAATCCTTCAGAATTTTTCAACAGTGTTAAGACTTTGTCTAATAAAATGCATTAACAATAAAGTGATGCAAAATAATAAAAAATTTATGTTGATCTCTGTAGTATTACATACTTACTGTATATTAAATACTCTTTTGCAATATTTAATGGTAAATTTTCATTTAAAAATGAAAAGCATTCTCACTGATTTATGTGTATTGGGTATGAGCATTAAAATTTATTTGACTAATGATTGCTGCTTAATTTTCATTAAAAAGCCATATTGAATACAAATATATTGGATGAAGTGGTAGAAATTAGAGTCAGTCCTGTGATACTGATTTCAGTTTTCTTGCTTTGTTTTACAGGAAGAAAGGCGGAGGCTGAAAAATGCAATAATAATCCAGTCATTTGTGAGAGGGTACAGAGGCAGAAAACATCAAGTCAGTACCTGATTATTTAATTAGAAAGATGCTGAATGGTTTTGCTGAAAATGAGATTTTCTTGTAATAAATAATTTATTGAAAAATTGTTTTGAGTATTTGAGAAATTGGAAGTTCTTTTTTTCCTCTCGGCATTTTCATTTCAAACTCAATATTTTAGTAAACAGATGTGTAGTCTGCAAAGCATGGATGTGACTGGACCTGGCTGGGATCCTGCAATGTTTTTTTAGCTGAAAAATTGGATAAAAAGCATTAAGTAGTAAGAACTTTCACACACCAGTGGAGCTTTTAGTTTTTTTTTCAGTGTGGTTAAGGTAGTAGTTTGAGTCAAAAAGGTGATTTAGGTTGCTGTTGGATAGATTCTCCTAAGAAAGAGTTTTGTTTAAATTCATTAATTGGAAGAAACTGGACTAAAATATTTGATGTGATAATGCTTGATAAGCAGCAGATTTGTTGCAACTGTGCTGAGTTCCAGAATGGAGTTATGGCTTCAGCTGTGATATCATGTGTATGTTTTGATCTCTGTACAAATATGTGCTGTATCTGTTTTACTGCTTTGCAGCCTCACTGGATGGGAAGCTGAGGTTTTGCTCTGTTGTAAATCACAGCCATTACTGATGTATTGATGCATGTTTTGTTTTTAAGTACTCTATCCAAAGAAGTGAATTTGATCGCTGTGCTAGTTTGGCTCAGTCTGGAGGAGCCTTTTCCACTGCTAATGGAGCGAATTTGACTCTCTTGGTTCGCCAGCTGCTCTTTTTCTACAGACAGAATGAGGACTCCAAGCGTTTGGTGAGTACTGTGTGGTACTTGCACTTCATGCACTTTTAGAGTAGTGTTTTATTGGAATAAGGCTCCCAATATTACCAGTTAGATTGTGCCTGGGCCAGTCTGACCCTTGCTGCCGGGCCAAAGGCAGCAACTGCGGTGTATCACCCCAGAGATACCTTGGCTTGCTGGAGATTGCAGCTGGGCACTGAACAAGTCCAGGCTTGTTAGGAACCCCGTTTACCTCAAGAGGAATGGCTTCAGGCGATGGTGAAGAGAAAAAGGAGAGGATTCTGCTGGAGGGTTTAATGTCCAGAGGTTTATTCCATGGTTACAGAGGTCTGAACGTGAGCAACTGCTCCAACAGAACACGGCCGCATGGTCTGATCACCTTTTTAAGCTCAGGGACAGGGGGAGGGGAGGTACAGGTGAGCCACCAACCAGGTGAGAGGGGCAGGGTCTCAGGGGAAGATGACACCCAGACAGGCCAATGACCCCTGGGCTGAGGGGCATCCTTTGAACTTGACCAACCACACGACACCTTGCTGGAATGTTCAGCCTGATTGACAGGACTCACTCAGCGTGGGGGCAAGGGGGAAGGGAGAGAGGTACAGGCACACCTGGGGAAGTGACCTGGAAGGCCAAAATGGGACATTACAGCACACCACAACAGTGTTTCACTTCAGAGTGCACTTTTCACTGCACTCTGCTCTTTTTCATTTAGTCACAACTTAAAATTGTATTTTACAAGCGTGTGTGCCCACACACATTTATAGTATGTCAAGTGAAGCCTTGAAAAATCCTATGTGTACTATTCATAGTAAGTTTTAAAAAACAATGTACTTCTATTAGGATTTTAATTTTTAGACAGTATTTCTACTTAGCCCCGTGGTCATTCCCAAGGTGTTTGGGTGGTGATTTTTTTTCTCACTGTCAGTATTGTTGGCATATCAATTGCAAAGTCACTGCCAGCTTCACAAATGTATGAGTAAGTGTGATTTGTAGTGGCTGTTAATAATGGACATTAAAGAATTATAGCTGTTTAAAAAGAAACAAATTACCAGATGGTGTAACTCAGTCTTAACTCTGAAAGTTTAGTACTAGTGGTTGTGGAGTTTATAATGAGTAACAATTTTTTTTTCCTCAACTGAACATGATTCAGTCTGAGTTTGTAAGTCCTCCAAAGGTATCCATAACAGCATTGAAATATCACTGAGTTGTCATAGATGATAGAACTTGTCATTATAAACTGTAAACTTGTGCATATCTTGTTGCAGGTATGGATGTGTCAGAATTTAATTAAACAGAGTTCTCAGTTTGTTAAGCAATTGGATGGTCTAGACAGACTTACTTGCTTATTCCAAATAAAAAGACTGTTGGGGCTGTGTTGCAGGTAATTTATTCTTTTTCTATGTGCTACTATTTAAAAAGTGTTCAGAAATTATGATGAGCACTTGTTTGTTTTTTTTGTAGCAAGTCAAGTATTAAATGTACATTATTTTACGTAGAGGACTGTTTATATTATATATGTGTCATCCCTGGTGTAGGACACCTGTTCCTGTGTAGAATAGTCAAATGTTCTGAAGCTCTGTTGACTTTCAAATTCAACATGTACTTAAGGATGCTCTCCTAGGATAGGCCTGAGTCTGTTCTTAACTGTTTTTGTATAGTGATATCATTGACAATATTTGTGGAAACCAGGTTTTCTTGGGAACTGATAGTGTTTTAATGTTATTACCTGAAGTAGATTAATGTTCCAAGGATATGCTTTGGATAGATGTTGTTTCAAAGCTAATATAATTGAATATGGCTTTCCTCACTCTTTATTTTGAACTGAAGACATATTGAGCAGTCACATTTTGGCTTCAGCATTAAATTTATTATTTGTAGTGGGAGAATCACAGAAGGATAAATCTTTTAAGGTGACTTGAATATCTGGCAGCTATTGTTATTCTTTTATTAGAAAACAATATATTTGTTCTTATCAATAATAGGGACTAGTTACACTCTGCAGAGCTTTAAAATACTTGTTTTTATGAAAGTTGTTTAATTTAAGTCACTAAAACTCGTGTTCTTATAAGTGTAGTGTGTAAACTGTATGTGTGATAAAAGGTGACACCAGATTCTAAAGAAGACTTGGGTGGTGGACTTTAAAGTCCTTGTGCAGTGGGACACAGATGTGGTGCCACTGCATGGAATTGTACATTTCACTACAGTGCAAATTGTGTTTTTGTAAATGCAGCTCTTAATATGGACAGGGAAGAAAGCACATTGTTAGGACAAGTCAGTTGTCTTGCACTAAAAAATACTTTGAATTCTAAATAGGCTCTTAGTCATCATAATTTCTGTGGTTACTGATAGCTGTTACATAAGCAACTTGTTAAAAGGGAGGGAATGGTTGTAGTTTTAATATTTCAGTCTGTAATCCAAGTCATACTGTGTTAGTTGTGCACATGATGTTCCCTAACACCCGTTCCCAGCTTGTGCTGCTCTGGGGCTTTTATGGCTTCATTTGTAATGTGGTTAGTGGTGCATGTTGGTAAAACATGTATTATTCTTTGCTTCTCTCCTAGTTTATGCAGTAGACCTCCAAATTTTCAAACCACTCAGAGCAAGAATTTAATAGGATTTAAAGGTAAAATGCCATATTCATAGCTACCTGAAAATAGGACTTATTATTATAAAGATGCCAGCAAAAAGATGTAGCTAAACCACTGAGAGCACCTGGAAACCAAGTAGATAGAAATAAGTTACTTTAAGGTGAATGTGTGGTGAAATAGGAGAAATATCTTGTTAAATAATTTTAATTTCATTTCTAGGCTACTGCAAAATTGCAATGATGACAGTCTGAATGTTGCACTTCCTATGAGAATGCTTGAGGTATTTTCATCTGAGAATACGTATTTGCCTGTTTTACAAGATGTCAGCTTTGTGACATCATTAATTGAACAAATTTTGCACTACATGGTTCAAAAAGGTGAGTGGCTAGGAACCAGAAGTTCTGGGAAATAATAAAAAATTGAACACCTGAAGCTCATATTGTTTAATAAAATTTTTGTCTTTACCACAGTCAGGATGAATAAAGTGCTGCATACTCTAACCTATGCTTTAAATGGATATTGTCCTTGTAATGAGGTCATGGCTTGAGAAATTGCTGCTTGATTTCTTTGGAAATTCTCTTTATAAATTGAATATTCTACTGAGTTATTTACAGAGACTTGTAGCACAACTTTTGATAGTGGGTGGATATTGCCTAACAAAATTTTATTCCAGAAGATGTTTGACACACTCTCATGGACACACATACTGTTGCAGATCTAGGCCTCAGTTGTGTAAAAGTTGATAATTGTGATGCAGTACTGTTCTCTGTAAATGTTAATATTCATTATTATTCTAGATTGGCATTAGCTTTTCATCCTGCCAGCACTCAGACACCTTAGCAGGGATGGTGGCCTGGCTTTTATTTCTCTCCTGCCATCATCAGCAAAACTGTTTGCTAAACTGCAGTCAGTGACACCTGTGCAAACATACCAAAAGTTAATGAATTGGATAGTTAGCACCAAAATGATGTTTAGTTGCAAAGAAACTTTATTGCTCTGGGAATGTCCAAAATAAATTATTTTGCCTTTTTGATATGGTGGCTTGAGTTTGCAAAACTTGTGAATTGTGAGGAAAGACAAAAGCATTTTGAAATAAATCTCTTGGATCCAGCCTCTTTGGTGTAAAATGCACAAAGTCCATCTTCCAATCATTGGTTATTGGAATATTTCTATATAATATTTACAGTACGTTCAGTGGACTTGAATACCTAATCCTGTTACTAAGGACTGTATGTTGAAATCACTAAGAGGAAAAAAAATCATTCTTAATGTAGCACATTTATTTTACTTGCCTTGGCTTAACAGAAACTCTGTCACGTTGGTTTTTGTATAATAAATATGCATGTATTTATTCTTTTAGTATAATATTCTGTCTTCACAACTGATACATGAAAGTTTGAGATTATAGAATCATACATTTTTACTAAAATTTAGCTTTCTGATTACTTACAATGAAAACAAAAAGAAGTGGTTTTGTGCAACTGCAAGTGTTCTGTCTCCTAATAAGTTTTGATGCTGAACTTGTAAAGAATCTGTTACAGTTTTCATTAGTGTATGTTTTTGGATAGAATTGGCCTTCCATGTGTCTCTGCTCATTGCTAAGTCATTCCTTTATGGGACTTCCACTGTAACAAGTTAGGTGGTCCCTGAGAAGGGTTCTCAGACTGGACTCTCAGTGGTGTGACACTGTTTATGCATTTACAGTGTTCCTGTTATTGTGGGACTTGTGTCTTAGTTTAGGAGTTCATTGAGCATGAAGGAAGTTGCTTTAAGAAGAATGAAATCATGTGGTTCCATTTGTACTTCAGTGAGACAAAAATAAATTCCTCTCTATACATGTCTTTATGGCATGGGTGATAATGCATTTTATTACTGTCTGAGAGGGCCCTGCTCTGGAAACAGTGATTGTATTCTTCAGTCTGCTAAGGCAGGGTGGTCACAGAATTGGGACATTCTGCCAGCAGGCCTCTTGCCTTATGGTGCAGTCATGTTTTGGAATAGAGTAGAAAATTCTTCATTTCTGGAACAGTGAAAGGACAACACGACTAGAGTCACTTAAAGAAGAGGAGAACATCCTTGCATAAATCATTATTTTAAAAATCAAAGTATTCACTTCATTCACTTCATCAGTAAGAGCTGATTGGTCTTTCATAATCAAACTGTCTCTGAATATGGTTATCTATGAATGATTTTATAATGTGATGTTTCCAGAGAGATTGCTGATACAGCCTGTTATTTATGTGAATGTGACTTGGACTATTGTAAAATGTCTTCCTAAGTCAAGCTTCATGTAATGAATTAGAAAGTATTTTTCAACTTCATTTGTTGTTTTATATGGAAAAGAAGAAAAATAATGCTGTGTTTAAAAGTGATGTTTTTTGCTTGCAGGCTACTACAAGTCGCTTTATTTGTTAATTAACAATAAGCTTCCCTCGAGTATTGAGTATTCTGATGTTTCTCGTGTCCCTATTGCAAAAATACTTCTGGAGAATGTTCTGAAGCCATTGCACTTTACATATAGCTCCTGTCCAGAAGGTGCAAGGTAAATAAAGATAATATGAAACACCTGTGTACTCATTTGGTATAATCACATGTGCAGTTTGTTGTTGTCTAGTGTCCAGCCATTTTTTCAGTGCAGCTTGTTGATTTATTTGTACAGTAATGATTTTTTGGTAGCGCTGTACATCACTGAAGCAATGTAGTTTCAGGTGTTTTTAAGAAAAAGGCAATAAAATGCTGAATGCTGCAATAAACAGAGCACAGAGAATAGCAGGTATCAGCACACAGGAATGAGGGTGTGGAAAATTTAGATGAGAGCAGAGATGCAGCTAAGGGTAGATGAAAAGAATTTCAGAGTTCAAAAGAACTTTGTGACAGATGAGCTGAGGTTTATGGAGAGAAATTACTAAGGCAGCTTGCAAGCAGAAAGAGTCAGGTGTGTAGACAGAGAGAACATGAATTCAGGTTGTATCACATGCAGTAGGGTTTTTCGTTACAATAGGATATTGTGTAAAAGGGTTTTTTTAGATGTATTTTTTTTCTTCAATATTTTAAAAATGTATTTTATTTCAGAATAGTTTTCTTCCAGTTCATGAAAAGTTTAAAGGATAAAATTGCATGTAAGATCATTAGGAAGAGGATTTAGTCTAAGAAGTTAATTTTTGAGAAATCTGATGTACTAGGATGGAATTAATGGAGCACATCTTTGCAGTCCTCTTGATGGATATGTTCATACTTGTAAAATGATCTATTGTTCTATTGGTATAATTGTGGGAAATTTTGCCTGTATTTTCTATAGCAACAATTTTTCTTCCTTTCAGGCAGCAGATTTTTGCAGCCTTCACAGAGGAGTTTCTGGCAGCACCTTTTACAGATCAGATATTCCATTTCATCATTCCAGCGCTTGCTGATGTGCAGACCATTTTCCCTTATGAACTCTTTCTGAATGCACTGTTATTAGCAGAAAGTGGATGTTCAAGAGGAAGTGATCAAGCCCCATGGCTTTTCTACTTTGTGTTAACAGTTGGAGAAACACATTTGGGTGAGCAAGCTGAGTGGACAATTCATGGATTTTTTCATGTTGGAGTTAATATGTTATGTATTTCCTCAGCATGGTTCATTGCCAAGAAAAAAGGACAGTTTGTGGATGAAAATGTTGGAGAGATCTGTTCTGTTACCTGTTCTTAGCCTTTTCATTATAAAAATGCACTAATTTGATAAGATTTGGCATAACTTGTTTTGGTCAGGCATTTCTGGTAAAATATTTTTTATAGCACGTTGTGCTCTCACTGATGATGATTTATTTCTCTGTATGTACTAGGATCCCTTTCAGAGGAAGGACTTCTTGTGTATTTGAGGGTACTCCAGACTTTTCTCTCTCAGCTGCCTGTGTCTGCTGCTGGTACAGATTGTCAAGATGCAAACAGTGATTCTGAAGATGAGGATGAAGAGATCAGTAAAATGACAACTACACCAGTAAGCAATGCAGAATTCCTGTCAATGCATTTGTGCCACAGCAACAGCAGCAGAGATAGGAAAAAACATGATCACTCTTAAGTCCAGTGTTTTTCTGTAGGTGTAGAAGGGAGCCTGTTTGCTTCTTAAAAATTGGTGTCTGTTCCCTGCAAGCAAATGGAACTGATTGTTTACATTAAAGCAAGCTCCTTACTATAACAATAGATCCAAAACTACAGATAGCATGTCTGTGAAAGTACAAAGCTTTTATTTAAAAAGAGGCTTAAAATTGCCTTTTTATGTTTGTATTTTACAGAGATTTTCTTACTCTCTGTATTCTGTAAGTCCACAATGTAGTTGAGATATCACGAAATACAGTGATACTCCAACTTAGTGGGTTTTTTTTTCCTCATGGAAATAACTACAATTTTTATGCTGTAGAATAGGTCAGTACATACCCACTAACTCAAAAGTCCTCAAAGGGAAACCAACACCTGCTTCCTGTAATAATACATAGAGACACTGTTATACATAGGACTTTTTCACTATAGTTTAAACTTATAAATAAGTCTGTGCTGACTTTAGCCTCCTGTTACTCATATCAAGACTTTGACTAACCAAAGTTGGACAGATGTAAATTCAGCATTTTCTTACTGGTTTTTATGTAATCTTTCAGAAGACACAGTCATTCAAAGGACTTAGTGTGCATGCTTTCTTTCTAGAATTTGAGCAATTTCACCATATTTAAAGTCCATTAAAAAAAAAAAAAAAAAAAACAACTTAGGAAGAGCCATGCTGCCAGGGAGTACTTGCAGCATTTTACTTGAGTGTTTTTAGATGCTGCATGTTACTGTCACACCAAAATCTTTACCAGTGTAGTGTGAATAAAACACTTTCTTTGCCAGGCACACAATACTTTCTTTGCCAGTGTAAATATTGGCAGATTCTACTTGTGCCTCAGAGATGGGTGATGCTTAAGAGGTGATTAGGTAAAAACAAAGCAGTAATTTCTGTTCACAGATAACTTTAAATTAGAAAAATATCTGCTCTGAGAAGGCTTTATATAAATAATACTCTTTATTGCAGTATGTTTTTTTGTGTGTTTCTCCTGTGATTTTTGTGTATGTATTCGGTATTTTCATGCATGCCTATCATACAAAAAAAAAAAAAAGATGAGTTGGTGGGCAACCCCTCTTTCTTAAAAATTTATAACTGGTTCACTTGTGTCCTTCAATGAGCCTGAGAGCTTTGCTCAGAGGAAGTTAGGAAAAGGTTAAGGTGGACTCAGTTGCATGCCAAGAGAAAGGATTCCTCTTCACACACTGCTGGTACTGCCCAGACATGCACTGACCACCCTGAACTTTGTTGTCATTTGTTAACCCAAGAATTGTGAATGTGAAAATACTCCTTATAAAGGGATTTAGAGTCGACATCCATTTCTGGGTTTCATGTCCAATGCTGACTGATGTCAGTGGAGAAGAGGTGATTATTCACATTCTCATGCCAGTTAGAGATTTTGCCTAATTGTATGTAAGTATTACAGAACATACTTATAGTAAAGGCAGAATTTCCACTGGCCTCAGTGAAGGGTGGATACCAAAGCTCAACACTTACCTGCCTGGGACTTTAAGTTGGTTCTTGGATCTGATAATTTTAAAACTTGGATATACATCTGTGCCTCTCTTTTATTTATTGTACAAGAAAACTTCATTCTAGTTAAATTTGGAAGTATTTTTTAATAGAAATGGGGATATCAGTAAAAAAAATTAAAAGTAAACTTTCCTTTGGTGTGTTTGTAGGGTGATGGGAGAATATCAGTCCAGTACATAACTGAGGAGTGCCTCAAGAAATTGGACACCAAGCAGCAGACAAACACTCTGCTGAACATGGTGTGGAGAGATTCAGCCAGTGAAGAGGTCTTTACCCTGATGGCATCAATTTGCCACACACTCATGGTACAACACCGAATGATGGTGCCAAAAGTCAGGCAAGTAGAAATAATAGTCATCTTCAGCTGCAGTACATCTAAAATTTTCTTAGATAGACTTGTTTTAAGTTCCTTGTGGAGTTTTTTCTGTATTTTCTTTTATAACTAACCAAAATAAATTAGAATTTCAGAATTTAAACAGTAATTCAAGGCAAACCAAAGAGTGGATTTTTTGTTTCTTACTTTTCTTGCTGGTCACTATGCCCTCTCAGGATTCCTGTAAGCATTTTATCTCTTCCCTTGCTCAGAGGCGGTGTTGAGTGTCATTCTAGTACAAATTGGACTACCTTGTTTCTAAAACATTCAGTGCTCTGAATTCCCCAGTCTCTCTGGCTAGCTGAGCACTGAAACCAACTCATTCACACCCTTTTTTAGTGTATACCAAAATGTCTTGCTGCCTATTAAAATAATAGCTAACTATTGAAGATTGTTGTTTTTTGGGGAAGGTTTGGCACCTGAGATGAAAATAAAGGACATGTTCTTTTGTGCAGTTAATTAATTCCTAACTATTGAAAATTGCTGGTTTTTGGGGAGGGTTTGGCACCTGAGATAAAAACAAAGGACATGTTCATTTGTGCAGTATTCTTTTACAAAGATTGCAAACCACAAATGTCAGAACAGTGGGAGAAGATTTTTGACCTTTTTATTGTCAGACTGAGACCCATAAGTATTAACACTGTTCTTGTGCAAGTAGTTTGGAGTACCTGTGTAGTTGCTGGTAGTAAAGTAAGTATTCAGGGAATGTTGTAAACATATTCAAACTGCATTGTAAACAGTGATACAGAAAACTAATTAGGTGCTATCTTAGCCCAATGGTGTTTATAGCTGCTAGAGGAAGTGAGATGTCAGTGAAACTGTGATTGCTCGATTAGGGTAATTAGTTCTTTGTAGACTAATTGCATTAGAGCAGGATGTGAGACCTGAAGATCATAGCAGCAGTTGAATTAGTGTGCCAGCTTTATTGTTGCAAGTAGTACATTGCCTTGGATAGTAATTACTGAGCTTAAATGCATCACTGCTTTGACTGGGGGCTTGCTGGTGAACTGTGTGGAAAAGGGTGTTTAATGAATAAAGCAGTCACCCAACTTTAATTGTAGGAGTATGGCATCTATTTCCTCTGAAAAGCTCTGTTGGGTCTTGGCAATTATTTGTGATAACAAGCTATTTACACATTGGATACATTCAGGAGTTATGAAATTCTACTCAGCATCTTCTAATAGAAAATAATTTACAAATTGTGACTTTTGAGTAGCTGGATTTTAGAAATGAGTAGTAGATACGAAGATTTCTCTCAATGATACCAGTGCAATTACTTTTGGGGTCAAAATGAACTTAATTTACACAGATATTTGGTAAATTAAAGTAGACATTTAATTACTGGTTCTGACTTAGAAGTCAGCTGTAAGTGCTGGGTTTGCCCAGGATCATTTCAGCAGCTGTCAGTCTTTTGTCCTGTTCTCAGTGCATTTTAGATGTGGCCTAGGTTACCAAGTAGCTATTCTAAACATAATTTTTGAGTGTTTTTTGAAGGACAGATGATACTTATTTGTGGAATTTAGAAAGATAATTAAAAGACATTTTGTCATTAAGTTTCACTTTTTTTGTCTGGTGACTTTTTTTAATTCCCAAATTTTATCAAATTTAATTCTAGTCTTTTGAAAGATGCTACCCTTGCTTTGAAACTTTTACTTAATATCCAGAGTGAAGTATATCTGCTTAATAAAACCATGTAGAAATAATTAAGCAAAAATAATTTATCTAAAATTATTTTTAATATACTAAGAGCCAATAGTACTCTTTTATTTCGTGTTTGAAATCATACTGGGTTTAAAATAGGAGTTGTAGTTTATTTAATGGCATATCTATGATATAAAGTAATTATAAAAACAGAAGCTTAAAATCTGAAAAATGGGATGATAAATACAGTAATAATTGAAAATAATTTTTCAGTAACAAGAAAATTGAGCTAAGATCGACACAGGATTTTGAAGGGAACAAATGACAAATATCTCAGTATTGTTTTAATAGTTCTGAGGTTTTTTTCCCTCTTGGACAAAGATGAGAATTTCACAATATAGACTTGTGTCACTGTTATTGCTGAATGCTTTTTTTTTCTTGAGGCTTCTCAATACTTTTATAATTTGACTGATGATTATAATATGCTTTTATAATTTGACTGATGATGATGATGATATTGTGTGATGTTAGGAACATTGGTTTTGCTGAATCAGCTCAGTGTTTTCCTTGATTTTGTAACAGAGACCACGTCCAAAACAAGATGCCCACAAGTATAATAATGTAGTTTTGAAAGGAGCAAGCCTGTAAAGTTATTTTCTGATGCTGTAGACAGGGTGGTGGGATCCAGAGGTGGATAACTGGAAAAACTCATTGCTTTGGGTTAGTTATTAGGAATTTTGATGAATTCTGAAATAATTCTGGAAATATGCAATCAAGCCAACTTAAAGAAGAGGGTCACAATACAAGAAAAACCTGTAAAAACTACAAATAAAAAAAAAAACCCGTACCCTGTGTTCAGTAACATTAGAGATGTAAAATAAAATCCTGATTGTAAAGGAGCCATTAAGAGTTCTGCTTGTTTTCAAAAAGGATGGGCTGTAATCTTTCCAGGATGAAGTTGCTACATATTATTGAATACTGTTTCTAAAAAAAAAGGAGAGAATTTTTTTCTTGGACTGTAGTTCTTCTGGAGAGACTTGCTGGACTTTTTTATCAAACCAATGCTTTAAATAAGTAAGTTGTGTTTCTGTAAGATATTTTGGGGTGTAATTTAATACCTTAGACTTCATCTTTGTTCCAGCTGGTGTTAAATGGTGGTGGAAGCTGTGCTGGTGCTGGGATGTCAGTGGCTGTCAGTGCCTGAGCAGTGCCCTGCGTTCACTGCCTTGGGTTAACAGCTGCACAGTCCCTGTTCCTCACTGCAACTGCTCATGTCAGCCTGTGGCTCAGCCCTTCTCTGCTGTGGTGTGAGCAGCCTGTGTTCACATGTGTGCTGAGATACCCAGGTTTATGGTCATTCTTTGGGCAGCATTCTGACACTGTGGTGTTTTTCTTAAAGCCAACATCATTGCATATGCAGTTTTAATCTTCTTTTTTTTAACTTTGCTTTTATGTTCATGGTCCAATACAAATAGAGGTAGAAGCATAAAGCAGCCTAAAGATCAGGAGAGTGCATTTAGCAGTGGCTGTGCTGCTGTCTCATGCCTGTGACACCTCTCAGTTGAGCAGTGACAGAATCTCTGCCCCAGCAGCAGTGACCTGTCACAGGCTGTATGAGCTCCTCTCATTCTGCTGGATTCTCTTCATTAACTTAAATGGTCTCAGTGGGAAACTGAGCCCAATTTATGACCTAGACTGAAAATCTTGCCTTTAACTAATTAACTTGTAGTGGTGCCTCAGCTAAATTAAGCTTAATGGGTCATTTAATCTGTCCCATTGCACAGGAGGAATTTGACACTTTTTTTAAACCAGAGGTGCTCAAAATGCTAATGTGGCAAGTAGACATAAATCATGTGGCCTTTGTGGACAATTAGATACCTAGAGAGAGAAACAAGGGTCTAAATAAATGATCGTTATGTACTTACTTTTGGGAACAGATAATTTAATTTGGTATGATTAAAATTGATACTTAACAGGAATCACTAAAGTGAATTTAACTCTATCACAGCCTGAGGTTGAGGCAGTGTGTGTTTTTGCACTTGAAAAAAGTTTATCCTTTCTGGTAGCAGAGAAATGTTGCTTTCTTCCAAACTGTTGTGCTAAATCTTAATATTGGACTTTACAGAAAATCTATTAATGAATCCATTGCATAAAACATGTATAATGATCTCATAGTGAAGAAGTTGGTGGCATTCAGTGAGATTTTCAAGAAAATTCAAACCTCTAGATATAAGGAATTTAAACTTTAGCTGCTTCAGTTTTTTTAGAATAGTGCAAATATTGAAAATGAAACCCCTGAGTTAGATTTTATAAGTTAACATAAAAATCAAAATGCCTGTAATATTTTTTATTTCTAGTTCTTTTTCTGTTTTTTTTTTTTTTTTTCTTAAAAAGAAAAAGTGGTCAAGACTATTTTGACTCTCAAAACCATATATATATATATATATATATATATATATATATATATATTAGCTGATCTTGAAATTTTGTGTATTCCTAAGGCTTTTTCCTCAGGATGTATGAGCCATCCCTGTACCCTTTTTCAGTTTATCAGGAATTTTTGCACTGTGTCATTTTAATGTAGCTCTACTTGGAAAGGCTGTTTTTAAACAGATGAACATCTTTCATCTGCCAAGGAAAAAGATCAAATAAGGTAGATTTTGACCTATTTTGATTCTCCAAGTTGTTTTTTTTTTTTTTTACTAAGTTGTTTTTTGCTTTTCACGGTGGTTTTTTTTTTTTGTCAGTGTGAAGCCAAAAATTTTGAAACTTTATTATAGCTGATTTTGTGTAACTACAACTTTCCAAAGTCATCCTTGCATTTTGTTTATTTTCTTTTTTGTATTTTTTGGTTACAGTTGTCATTTTGAACTTTGAAAGCCAGTTTCTGTACTTGGAGTGGGAAGGTAGTTGGTTTTTTCTGCCATCTTTACTTTTGCAATGGATTAAATTTCAGGTGAATCTAGCAATGCAAATCCCTTTTAACACACTGCCCAATTCACCATTCTGTGTTCAATTTCCAGTTCTGTATTTGTTTTCTGGTCACAGCACAGAAACTTTAGAGTGGAAGCTTTAGAGCAGATGAATTCATTTGCTTCATAGTTACAGTTATTTCATATTAATGAAACAGGCTGTTGGTGCCATCTTCTACCTAATGTGCATTTTTGTACTTAAGCAGATTTTCAGGAAAGGGAAATGTGAAAGTTGAATTAATTCAGCATTTCTGGATCTGAGCCATGAAACAGAGCAGTTGCTACAATTGACTGCCTGAATCACGGATATGGAATAAAAATGGCTTCAACTTAGGCAAAGGTTATTATTATAAGCTCTTAAGGTTTGTCCTTTTTTCCCCTTCATTACTGCTGAATATTGCTGGAATGAAAAAATGAATTACATTATGATAGGTTCATTGTCCATAATGTTTGTTCATTTCTGCTCAAACTGGTACATAATTTCCAGGGATGATTGAGAAATTAACAAGTTTTTACTTGGAAGCTGCGTGAGACCTGAAGGCAAGGTGCCAAATTACTTTTCATTTTAAATGTGAGGCTGAAAAACTGAAGGTCACTGTGGAAATTTCTCATTTCAAAAACCAAGACATCTGAGCTATCATACAGATATTTAAACAGTAAAATACAAATCCTTATTCTAAATTAGCTAGGTATGATAAGGCTGTCCTTACATGTTAATGCATAATTTTCACCAAATGTCAAAATAATGTGACTTTAGAAGGGAATGGAATTCTCATGTATCAAATTCAGCTTGAATTTTTTTGAAAAAAACACAGTAGAATTTAATGTAACAGCAAAGCTCATCTTAAACTGGCATAAGCTGCAGTTGCTTCAAATTGACTTGGACTTGGTAATGTTCCCAATGTGCAATTTCTTTGAAATAAGTGAAGCTCCCAAATCTTTTTAAATGTAATGATCTATGCATTTAAAATTCAAAGAGGCACACTACAAACTCAAGGCTGCTTGTTTCATTTCCCATTTTCCTGCATGGCCCTAGTCTGTTTCCAGAGCTCCCCGTAGCTGTGAAAGGATCCTTTGTGCTCAGTGAGTTCTGCCTGCTGCTGCTGCATCCCAGGTCTGTCTTGGGGGCTGCAGGTGAGCTGGGAGCCCGAGGAAGGGGCCAGCTCAGGACTGAGGCTGTGCTTGTGGGAAGGCAGCAGGAGCCAGGGGTGTTTGTGAGAGGGTGTGTAGGTGTTCTTGTGTGGGAGTTAAACCATTCTCCAGTGTTTTAAAACCTTTAATGATATTTTACTTTTTTTTTTTTTTCTCTAATGAAATGTGTGCTTCTTTTCCTTTTGCCATCTGGCAAATGTTTATTTCCATGTGGTCCACAATAATATTTTGTTTTCTGGCAGCAGATAGCCTCCCCTGCCTGCTCCTATTTCCCAGCCTCCCATCTCTTTTATGCCTGGTCACAGAGAATTTTGATGTTACAAAACTGTTGGCCACTGAGAGATGTTGACCTCAGTATTTGTTTTACTTACTTCCTAACAGACATTAGGAGACCTAGGAAAGTAGCATCTAGAAAAAATAACTGAGTGTTGTTCTTTGATACCTGAAAAAATGACTGTTTGGTCAGTGAAATCCATTTTGGTTCCTAGAAGTTTTAAATGATTGTGTCTCATATATTGTTTCCTACAAGGGGAAGAAAATGCTAGGGATGACTTTTTAGTTTCAGGAAGCTTTTATTTCTCTTTTCTATAAGAAGTTTTTGATAGTGTAATCATGTCTGAAGTAATATGGTTAAAGTCAGTCCTGTGTATAACTGGCTTGTGAAATTACACATTTACAAACTAGTAAGAAATTTTCTAACAATAAGCAATTTTCAGTTTACAGGTGGATTAGTGCACATGTAGCAGTCCTGACATTGTTCCATTGATGTTCTATTTCTCTCTGCCAAGCTGAGTATATCAGTAAAATTGCTATAGTTCTGACATAAATGAAGGTATTTTAATCTACCTTCTGCAAAAAATTGCTATATTTGTTACTGTCAGAAGAACCACAGAATTGGCCTATTAACTAGTTTGGTTTAACTTTCTGTATTAGAATTTAAAAGGTCCCAGATTATTAATTCATTGTTACATTATTATTATTAATATATGTTGAATTCAGCAAAAGACTAGAAATGTGGGTTTATATTGTAGGGTTTGTTGCTGGAATAATGAAAGCTGTTATTTATATTGTATGGTTTGTTGCTGAGATAATGAAAGTTGTTATTTTTAGTATAAGGTTTTACATACTCAGTTGTCATTTTTTGGGTTTTTTCCATACTTGATCAGAATAAGACCTTTCATGTGGAAAAAGTAAATTTAAATTATTTCTGAGAAATGCTTGACTGGAAAGTTCTTATAAAAACATTTGTGTCTTGTGAATTTTGAGTATTTTGGATGACCCAATTAATTTAACTTCTTTTTGCAGGCTGCTTTATAGTTTAGCCTTTAATGCCAGATTCCTGAGGCATCTTTGGTATTTGATATCTTCAATGACTACACGGATGATTACAGGGTATGTATTGTACCATCTCTGGAGCTGATTCTTTGTTAAAGTAGAATATCTGGTGAAGAGGAAATGGGACATTTAGAGGTATGGTTACTTACCTCCTGTGATTTCATAACACTGAGCAAAATCTTGGAAATCAGATAGAATAAAGAGACTTACTTAAAATGAGTGTAATATTTGGTAGTTCTTGCAGTGCTTACAAGCATCACTGGAGCAAACACCGAAGCTCCAGGTGGTTCATGCCAAGTGTGTGAGTTTTACCTCACATGCTCTTAGTCCAGAAATAGATGGTGGCAGAAGCACTTTCCTGGGAGCTGAGGCAGTACAGGTGTGTTCAGTGCTGACATGCAGAGGATTATTCTCTTTGCTTTGTGTCTCCAAAGTATCTGCAGTCTGTATTAGTTAATTTGCCATGCAGACACTGAGGTACCAATAACAAGAACTTCTGAGGAGTAACCTTATTTTTCAGAAATTGAAAACAATAATTATTTAACAACAGAAAATACCGTTGTTACACTGCTGTTGGAGCTGCTACCACATTATTTTACCAGAATGCTGAAGGTAGTACTGTCATAGAGTATTTTACTAACCCTCTCTTTTACACTGCATTTTGTATTTTAAGGTCTATGGTGCCACTCCTTCAAGTGATTTCAAGAGGCTCTCCAATGTCCTTAGAGGACTCCAGCCGAATTATCCCTCTCTTCTACCTTTTCAGTTCTTTGTTTAGTCACTCACTTATTTCTATTCATGATAATGAATTCTTTGGTGACCCAATAGAAGGTGAGTTTCAAACATGCTAAATAGCAGTGCTTTGTAAAATGTTTTTGTCTGAGGCTGGAGGGCTCCCTGGGCAATGATTTGCTGACATCTGGGAGGAAGGATCTTCTGGCCTGGCTTGCTGATGGTCCCCTGAGCACTCAGCTGTCAGCTGGCTCTTTTATGGTGATTGCACTTAGAAAAAAAGAGAGAAAAATTAATGGGCTGCACCTTGGGAACCCTAGCTTTACACAGGGTCTGATATGGAAGTTCTTAATCATGATAATTTTTAATGAGTTAGTGAAGAGAGTGAACTTCTTCTGGACTGAACCTGTAGTTTAATGTATAAATTTAACATAGCAGGAATCACAAAAGAGATCAAGGGGATATTGTAATTAAAATAATTGTAACTGCACACAATAATATTTGATCTCCTTTCTAAATTTTTACTCATTCTTTTTTTGGATGATGTTTCTTTTCTCTAGATTACTTGTGTGAATATTAAAGTTGAATTAAATAATTAGGGTTTTAAAAAGTAATTTAAGGAAACTTAAGCTTGTGTTTCATGTAGTTGTAGGTCAAAGACAATCATCAATGATGCCTTTTACACTAGAAGAGCTTGTAATACTGTCCCGCTGCCTTCGAGATGCCTGTCTGGGAATCATCAAGCTGGCTTACCCAGAAACCAAGCCCGAGGTTCGGGAGGAATATATTGCAGCATTTCGAAGTGTTGGAGTGACAAAAAACACAGAAATGCAGCAGTGCATACAGACAGAACAGAAAAGGTGGATTCAGTTATTCAAGGTAAATTCTGGCAATTTTCAGAACATAGCTGAGTAAAATTGTAATGATTCTGCTGAAGATATGAAATTAGGTTTTTGTCCCTGTAATTTTATTGCTGTTGCAACAAGGAATATGGATTTGGGAAGATTGCTGTTTGGCATATATGCTAAACTTCAAGTAACTAAATTCTGATAACTATAAATTTTTTTTTTCTTCTGACAATTCTTAATTTTCTTCTTGCTTGTCTTGTTTATAAAACAGTTACTGTGTAAAATACGGGGTTTAACTTGGACTCTCATTAACCAAGGTGCTTAAGCATGTTATCATGACTTTGTATAGGTGTGAAATTCTAACAAAATCTAATGATTATCAGATACTTCTGTATTAGAGACTTCACTATACTGGTACCATGCTGTATTGTTTTTTTTTGTAATCTTCTAAAACCTGTTGGTATTCCTCATTTTGGGTTTGCTGGAATCTAAAGGGAAGGTGAATCTGGCTTAGCAAATGTGAATTTAATGTATGTTCTTTCTGGGTATCTACCAGTGTTTTTCTGCTGGCTTTATCCGTGGCATGCTAGTGAAGACATGAGTTAAGAGAAGCTGAAAACGTTAGCAGAAAAAAACCCCTGATATAACTATTGCTGAGAAAAAGGAGTGCTTGACTTGTCATGAAAATTCTGCAGCAAACACATCTAGTCAGCTAAAATTGCTCATTAAAGAAGTGGGAGCAGAAGAAATGCATTTTCCAAATTGAATGCCAGATTTACAGTCTGTTTAATACTGGCGACCTCTCGCACACTAATGTTCAGTTCGAGTCATCAGCTGTCCCTTCAGGTCTTTTATCACTGCTTTTGTCAAGCTATCTATTTAATTGAAAGAAGTTAATTGAATGAAAATGATCAACTAAGCTTGTATTAATATTGCTAATGGAACTTTCTTCTTGGCCATGTTTGGAGAAAGATGTCATGCTAGACTTTAGGAAAGGCCCATTAAGGCTTGCACTTAACCTGATGGGCTAATTAAGGAATGCTTATTCATTCTACAAGTCTAAGGTAGCCTCTATCCAGCCTATTCTGCCTGATTTTACAACACATTTCACTTATGAGCATAAGCATTAATAGCAGTGAGAGTAACTGATAATGTTTTGATTGCTTTGAATACAGTCCTAATGCACCACTGAATCTGTAATTTGCACAGATTGATCTAATATGTGTTTGCACAATGTAATTTAATTACTTGTCTTTAAATTGCCAAATAAACTTTTGATTTAAAGGTCACTAATGAAACCCCCAATATGTGTTTTTTTTCTGAGAAAGATGTCAGATCAGGGGTATTTTCATGCATGCAGTTTGTAATCATGCCTCCTTCTTTTTGTTTGCTTTAGTTTGTTATGCTTAATCAATCTTTGTGTAAGTTGGTGGATTTCAGGTGAATTTGATCATATTTTGCTGTCATTCAGAGAGCTGTAAATTTCTGAGTTACTTTGTCCCACTTTGGCAGTCTGAAATTAAACTTGTAGTGGAACTGTCAAAACTGGGTGTACTCTTACTATGTTCAGGAGCCAGAGTTGTCTTCCATCAGCTGAACTGGAAATATAAATCTTGAGGGTATCTGGAAGGCTCCAGTTCTACCCCAGAAAAGAATATAATAGCAAAGCTTCCCTTCTTTGCTTCTTCAGAAGCACGTTTGTTGTTACAGATAAAAATTGAACATGGCTAAAGTTAATGTCCTCAAGAACACTCCTGTGTATGGCTCTGAGTCTTTCCTGACAGCAGCTTCAAAAAATTGCTTCCTGCCAGTAAGCAGGCAGCAGTACCTTCTTCTAAATCATTAAAACAAAGCTAAAGTAGTTAATTATAAATTCAAGTAGAAACTGCTTTTTCTTTCTTTTGCACTATGTCAAATATATCTATCAAATATATGGGATTTATCTTTGCTAAAGCTTTTGCAAACTGCTGGTGGAAAAAAAGCACATTTTTTCCTTATAATCTGTGCTTTTAATTTCTCTTTTTTCTTTTAACTCCTCACTTCTTTTGTGTATTTTCAATACCTCTGGTGTCTAATAAAATACATATGTGTATACATGAAGTGAATTAAATTATATATAAATATATATATGTTATATATTATTATTTAATATATTATATAATGGTAAATCTGGAAACAGTGAGGCTGCTGATAATGATGTGCATATTTGCTAACAGATTGGAGGTCTTTGGTAAGATTTACATGTGAAAATGTCTTCAACAGACTCCTCCATTTTTGGCTTGGTAGAATGATAGTATAGTCAACTATACAGATTCCATAGAAAATCTTAAATCCATTTTCATATACTCATAACTTTGTTAAACAGAAGAATTATTTCACCATCTTGAGTTAATCCTGTGAAATCAAGTTTCTAATTTTGTTGAATTTTAATTTTAAATGCTGCTTGCACTGGATACTTTATTGGAAAGAAATCCCCATTTTAATATTTTTATTGTAGTACATCTTTCCTTTCCATGGAATACATACTTAGGAAAGTTTTTACAAAGGAATGCTGAGTTGTGGTGCCAGCTGGGTTGGTGTTCTCAGTACCAATGCATTCTGCAGGAGAAACTCCAATTTCATCTAATCTGATTCAGCTTCCTTTAAGGTTTCTTTAGCTGCTTGTAAAATATTGTATTTTCATTGCCTCCATGTAGATAGTCTTTTCTGATTTTATTTTCATTTTAAAAAACATTTGCCTCTCAGTGGTAATGGGACCATAGAGCTTCAGTGATTCATGTAACCTGCACTGAATTTTATAAGGGAAAGGTGATGAAAATTCCCATGTAATCAGACAGTTCACTTAATAGCATTCTTTGTTCTGTCTTGAATAAAGACATTACCTTAAAGACTGGATGTTAAAAGCTCTTTTGTGTAGCATCTAGACCCAGAATCTTTTAGAAGGCCCATTGAACTTTGTTACTGTTGGCACCTGTCTATTAAGACTGTCTTTTAGCAAGATTATTTCTATGAAAAACCCTGTGTACACTTTTTTCTTACTCATTTTTCAAGTGCTGTACTTTGAGTTTGCCAAACAGATGGCTGATCATTGTAGCAGTGATAATGTCTTTTTAGCCTAGTAATTTACTATTGTATTGATTCCACTTAATTATGTTTTATGTAGTGGTGGGTGAACTTGATTCAGCTTTGGACAGAAGGCATGCAGCTGAGTATGGCAGCTCTGCTTGAGGTGGAGAATTTGTTAGCTTGGTTTCTCTACTTACTTTCATTTTTTTCTGGATTGGAGGAAACTTCCAGGAAAAACACTAAAATTGAAAAGATTACCCTAGTGATCACTATAACAATTTTGCTTCTCAATTTTGCTAGAAAGATAAAAGAACATGATGTACATACCTAATATACATTGTGTGTATACTTGATTTGGTGTTATTTCTTTAAATAAGGAGTTTAATGTTGATAATGATTTGTTTGGGCTTCCTTGAACTGGCATGCAGCACTTCAGGTGTGCAGTACTGCTAAATCCTATGTACTGCTGGTTCCTAGATTTTGGAATCACATGTTAATAAGCCAAGTTTTTTGATGTCTTGCAGGTGAGCCATGATTACTTAATTTCATTCTATTTAACTCTAACAGCAAGTTTTTGTGAGTTAAAAAAATAAATGGCAATTTTATATGTTACTGATTTTTTTTTTAAACTTTTGCTTTGTGAATTATGTAATTTCATTCACAATGCTTAGTGTATTCTGAATGTGTGTGTTTCTGACACCTAGGTCATCACAAACTTAGTGAAAATGTTGAAATCTAGAGATACAAGGAGAAATTTCTGTCCACCAAATCACTGGCTGTCAGAACAAGAAAACATTAAAGCAGATAAGGTAAGAGTCATGTCCTTTTCCACCAAGCCTTACAGGTGCCAAATTTTCAATGGTAAAGTCTTTGATTCCTGACAATATTAGTGATGTTGATGCTGCACAGATTATATGATTTAACACCTGGAATAATGTTGCTTTTCTCTAATGTAGGAGTCTTGTCTCTGTTAAGAAACTTGTATGTTAAAGCACATTTCTAATCAGTAAAGGGGAACTTGCCCTACAGTGCAAGACTGTAAATCATTGGCATTTATAGCAGAGGAGAAGGGGGAATCTGGTAGCACATAGTTGCATCTTCTCATAGTAAAAATGCTAAATTAAATAATTGCTCCATAGTGGGGAAAAATCTCTTTTAAAATAAAAGAAAATTCAGCAGCATTTTCTGTACTTACTTCACCTAGAAATGACTTTATTTTTCTAAGAGCTTTTGAAAAAAATGACATTGATGTCAAAAAGTGTGTATGTGTGTGCAAAAGAAAAAGCTAATACCTGCTGTGTACTAGATTCCTGTGAATCATGACACATGCTCAGTAAAGAATAAACAGAATATTTGATATCTCAAACTTCAAATTTGGCTTCTCTAGTGTCCTAAATACCAGAACTGAATGTAACATTGTGTGGTATTTTTAAATACAGGGCATTTATATTGTACTGTTGTTAATTGTGCAGCACTCCTGTAAGGCACAAGTGTAAGGAGGGATCAGCAGAAATGAAGATGTCTCAAGATGTGTCAAGGGAAATATAGGTTGGATATTAGGAAAAAGTTTTTCACAGAAAGAGTGATAAAGTTCTGGAATGGCTGCCCAGGGAGGTGGTGCAGTCCCCATCCCTGGGTGTGTTTAACAAAGCCTGGATGTGGCACTGGGTGCCAGGGTTGGAGGTGTTGGGGCTGGGTTGGACTCAATTATATTTAAGGTCTCTTCCAACCCAGTGATTCTGTGAATTCCATGAATTAAGACATTCAGACACACTCCTGCATGTGACAGCTCTGTGTATTTAGTATGCAGCAGTAAATGATAATGTGTAATTAGTCCTGTTTAACTGTGAAATCCTGTTCATCTGTGAGGTCACACAGCTGTACGTGCCATCGGCCAGACACGTCTGGAGAGTCAGGAGGATGGGGAGGATAGGACCCCTGCAGTCCACTCTGGATGGTGAGACACTGTCCTTGCAATTTCAGCTTTGCTAAGTCAAAATAAGAGATTGCTTTATGCAAAGAAATCTGTCTTCTCTAGAATGCAGTTGAGCATTTTGTAGTAAAATCTTGCTAACCAAAAGCAAGACAATCTTCCATAATTTTGGTTAAGATATTTTTAAAAATTGTGTACTTGTATGCATGTGTGTAAATCTTTAGAATATGTCATGTTATTTAATTTAATAATTTCTTTGCCCAAGCTTCCACTGGCATTGATGAGGTGGAGAAATGATGTGTTCTTAAAATAATGTATTAATTTGTATAATAGGCAGTTGCATAGAACAGAAGATGTAAAGCATTGAGATTTTGCTTTTACTGTATACTCTAAAGAAACATTTTTGTTATGTATTAAACTGTTACAAACAGGCTTTGTATGGTAAATATTAATTACTGTTTATAAATATTTTATCTAATTAGATAAGGCAGAAATGTAAACCTCTAAAGTACTCAAAATACCAGGATTTTATGGAACTGCAGAGAAAAATTAGAGAATGGGACAAATTTAGCAATTTACACCAGATTGTTCCAATATGCTTTCTCATGTAGACAGTCAGTTTCTTCCAGCTTTTCAAACCTTTTCAGCTTCACTGTTCTAGAATTTTACCTCTCTGTGATCAGGTAAAATAATCATTAGATCACTGGCACTTGTACAGAATTAATAATGATTTTAAAATGGGGCCTTTAAGCAGCAAAATGATTCATCTACAAGAAGTCCTTGCTCTCTTTCAGGGTGATGCAATCTGTTTGAGTTAGTTTAGCCAGATCCAGTAGATCATGGAGGGACTGTAGCCTTTGAATGCTGCTGTAGGGTTGTACAGAATTAAAAGCTTTGGCCAGAGGGGAAGCCTAAAGACTTCTAGTGATAATTTTTATTTGAGTAGCTACAATGGTAAAAGTTAATTTTGATTACCTTATTAGTGTAGTTGCCAGATAATAACTAGTTGGCTCACTTCAAGTACTGCTGAGAATTATTGATTATATATTTTTCCAGTTGGTTTCTTTCTCTGGAAGTCACTGCTTCTCAACATCAGCAATCCTTGTTTCTTTCACTGACCTACATGACTCTCCACAGCTGTTTATACTGTCTGGATGTTCTCCACTGCCAAACCTATTCCACATTTATCACTTCCACATTCTCCTGCTCTCCTTGCCTTCACACCTACATTGCATTGAGGTTTTCCTTCTCCAGCTGCCTCCACTTCTTTCCATTTCATGCCTCTCCTGCTGTGGGCACTTGAGGGATGAGGAATGCCTGTGCTGTGCAGGTGTGAGCAGCTGTGTGCCCTCCTGTTCCTGGCTGGCTCCGGGTGAGCTGGCACACTGAGCACTGCTCTCCAGGCTGTTGCTAAAGGAATTTCTCCTCTCTGGCCTGTGAAAATTTTCACAGTATTTGGTATTTTTGAATTTCCTATTCTCTGCCAAAGTTGAAGTTCAGCTGATGAACTCAAGAGGTGTGTTGGAGGAAAGATGGCACAGTGTGTTCATGTAAACCTTGTTTTCATACAAAGTCAGGCTAAAAAGAGAGTGCAGTCAACATGAATGTGTGAAAACAAGCAGGTAACCTTGTGCACATGACTTGTTAAATCCCTCTTGACTCCATATGGGTTAAAGCCAATTAGCATGAAAGTACTGCTGAATCACATATGGCCATGTTTATTTGTGCTTTTTCATTTACTTAAATGGCAGACTTGTGAGTTCTAAATGCCCTCTGTATTGATGACTCCATCCCATATTTCTCTCTAAAGAAAGAAGCTGTGATGGAGAAATGCAGATAAAATTGACTAATTGACTGAAATAATTGAACTGTCGAAGTCATGTAGTAGTTTACCTTTGCTGTACATGCACTTTTCATTTAAAATGATTTTAACTGTTAGCTTAATAGGCTTCATACATTGACTTTAAAAATGTTTACTAAGTAAACTAAAGATAATCACAAATCAGCATTTTGTCAGAAATTCCAAAGGCTTGCAATGTTGAAACCTGCTCCCAATGAATATATATCAAGATTAGTGATGTTTAGGGTCATATCCTATTAAATTGGTCTTAAAATATCCCTACTTCATGTGCTTTGAGGATATAAAAAAGAAATAAAAAAGAGCATTGAAGTGTTCAGTCCAGAAGATTGCAGAAGATGCTTGTCACCATGGGTAGAAGTCAAAGAAAAAACTTAGAAACTGTAATTAAAAACTTATAGACAGGGTAGTGACATGAAGCATTTACTTATTTTGTAATACATTCTGTGTGTTCAGACTCTGGAGTCTTTTTTCAGAGGTGATTATTAAACATGAGAATGAAACAAGCAGGGAACTGTGGGTGTTGTTACCTCTGTAGACTGGAGTCAGGTGCACCTTTGGCCACAGTGGCTCATCAGTGAGCAATACTGACTGCACTTAATTAATTTACAGTCAGGTGTGTGCTCACCAGCTGAGTTTCCTCCCATAAAGTTAGAGCAGGATTGTCATTTCTACTGTGCATCACCAAAAGTTCAGTTGCTTCCTAAAAATACCCTGTGAGTTCAAAGGAGCTGCACAGTGGTTTGGGAACTGCATGAATTAGTCTCTCTGCTGTGGCTTCTTGGATTCTTCTCCAAGATTTTTGTCTTAAATACATTATACAGGTTCATGATGGTGCTTTCACTGTTTCTGCAGTCACTGGGATTTAATGTGGTCTCTGTGACTTTACTGTTAGGGGAGAAAACTCACTGAAATAAATGTTATCTTTCTGTTGGTTTCCTTAGATTTGGTTTAATTCTTAAAGTTTTTACCAAAAATGACTTGATTGGAATTAGAATATGTAGTTGAAAGCACAGTAACTGTAAAATATTCTGAACATGAGAATAGGAATATTGTCTATTCCTGCAATGAAAATTCTAAATCATCAGTTACTAATTGTCTTCTGTCATGCATTTTTTCCTAAGCTTTTCCTAAGGAGATTTTTATTCTGAATAAAAATAGAGGTACAGAAGTACATATTTTTATATGCATTTTGATTTTGTATGTTTTCAATACTTATATTTCAGTTTGCTTGTAGCAACTAATGTTTAAGGAAAGGTAAGGCTTTGAGTGAGTATGCAGTAAATAAACTATTTTAATGTATGTGTTTTTATACAAAGTAGATTGAGTCACTTGATACAAAAGAAATTGTTTTAAAAAAATGTTCTTTCCAAAATTTTAAAAATTATTATTTCTGTTTTAAGTGGGTTTGGAGCCAGCACCTCTTTCTGTATCTGAAGAACGACAACTTGCAATTCTGACAGAGCTACCTTTTGTAGTTCCTTTTGAAGAAAGAGTAAAGGTACCTAATTTCTAATTTAATATGCAATTGGTGTTTTTTGTTTTGAGTAAGTGTAAAAAGAGCACTTAGTGAAGTAGAAACTGGATGGATTCCCTACAGAAGGATATGGCATTCTGCTCTGTTTTTCTGCAGTACTCATGCAGCAGCTGAACATTTGAAGTTCCTGACTTCTCTTTTACTTTCCTGCTTATGTTGCCCTTAATAATATTTGCATTAAAGTTAGGAACATTTATTCTGAGCCAGCTGAGAGCAGTTTGCAGTCCTGGCTCAGAGATGGCTCTACCTGATTGCACCCTCTTGTGGTGGCACAGCACTGGCTCTTGTGTGCTGTGCCAGAGTGCAGGGTCACAGCTGGGGACTCAGGAGCACTCATGTGCTCCAAATGAGATCATGGATCTCCATTCTGGGAAATTAACACCTACAGATTGAGTTCCTGCATTCATAGCTGAGTAGCTGAACTTTATTAGAGTGTATACTTTAAACTTGCAAGATTCTTGTACTTGATTGATTGGATTTGCTTATGAATGGTTTTGAGATTTTATAGATGTAATTGTTAGTTCCATTACCTATTTCAGTTTGCATCATTAATATTATTAAAGCTTTCTTTTTTCTGCTAAGCACATTTTTTAAAAACTGGTTTCCTTTTCAACAATATCAATTATTTCAAAACTGCTCCCCAAATTGTCTTGGAAATGTTACTTTTAAAGACACCATCAAAGGAATTAAGAGTAATTCAATAGGGAAAGTCAGTCTTTATTTGTCAAAACACAGAGGTAACTTTGGTAGAAAATGTGTGGTTTTTTTTCTCAGGCTTCTATGAAACAGTTGTTCCAACAAAACATCTTATTACTGTATGGCAATGGCACACCAGGATTACAGGGAAATTATAGGAACTGATCTCAAGCAGGGATCTCTATGTCATGACTTAGTCACTGCCTTCCAACCTCTGGACTTCTTAAAGCTGTGTTGAGATGCACACATGTTATGCTTTTGGAATTCATAAAGCTTTTTTGGAATTGGAATTCATAGAACCTTGTATGCTTTTATCACAAAAACTGAAGTAACAATGGCATGAGAGCTTGGAGATGAGGATAAAGCTACAGCTGATCTTCCACATTTCAAGGAGGAGATCCTGTTACACTGTGTTTTGGAACAAGTGTGTACAGTCCTTTTTGTGTAAGAGTGGGAGTCAGCATTCCTTGGAGTCTCCCACTGCCTCTACAGAGCAAGTAACAATAAGGGAAGAAAATACCATGATCATAATAAGGTTTTTTTCCCCCTTTTGGTCAGTTGCTGTCTATTGCTCTGTAATTTATTATGTAAGCTCAGTGCTGCTTGTCTGTGGGGGCTGTTCCATGTGCCCTTTCATTTTCTGACTTCCTCATGCCACTTTTACCTTGACTCACCAGATAACAGATAGTCTAACAAGCAATTGCAGAGTCCAGTTCCATGGTGGGCTCTGGAGCTTTCTGGCCCCAGGGAATGTTTTTCCATTCAACCTTAAGGCACACTGGGGTGCACCGTCCAGTCTGTGGGAGGAAATGAATCCAATTTGTAGCAGTGCCTTGGTTCTCACCTCCTTAGGCCATGCTTTGGTCAGCTTGCCTATGGTGATGCTGCTTCCATGGTGTGTGCTTCAGTCAGCCTTGCTTGTTTTTCTCTGTCTGAAGTCATTGCAAATTCTGCAGTTGTGCATTAGGGTTCTCATTTTCAGGACTAACATATCCATGAACGTTGGGTTCTGTAGGGAGTCAGTACCAAAATGAGTTTTTCTATGAGATGTAATACCAGGTGATTTTTTCCATCTAGAATTCGGTAACAATAATGAATAAACTGTATCTAGGGCTGCTTCTGGAAGGAGAGTGATGGTGAGCATATTCTCATGCTCTGTACATAAAAAAGGAGCCTGTGACTCCATGTCTGGATGTTATAAAACTGTAGAAAAAGTAGGCCAGAAAAGGCCAGAAGGAGCCTCTGGAGGTACTCTAGTCCACATCCTTCCTCACACGAGAATAACTTCAGACTTGGGTCAGCATGCACAAGGACTTGTCCAGATGAGTTTTGACTATGTCCAGAAATGGAGATTTCACAAACTCTCACTCTCTAACCTTTTTCAATACCCAGTCACTCCCACTATGAACTTTTTTCTTTATGCCCATCCCTTGTTTCTCTTTCTGCAGCTTAGGACTATTTTCTTTTGTTTTCCTGCTGTGTACCTTAGGAAAGATTCCTGCTTGGTCTGTACTGTAGTCTTCCTGGTTGGAAAGCATCTTCTCCACTAGCAACAGTTGCACATAAAAACAGTATATTTGAGACCTTATTCTACCTTTGTTTGCTGTGGTCAAATTTTCTCTTTCATGGTAATTTTTTTGTTTTTAAAAATCCCTGCAGACTCTTACTTAATGTTCTTAATTAAAAAATGGTCTGACATATTTCTGGGAGATTATATCCCTTGGATAATGTGCTAGACTATTTATTAAATATGGGAATGATGGCAAGAGAGAATATAGTAAGCCTGCACTCCATGGATAGAGGGAATATTATTTTACATTAGGCAACCCCCTCCCATGCTACATCCTGGTATAGAAGCACAGTGAGCTGCAATTACTCTTCAGGGGAACAGTTTCCTCTTGTGAAGACTTGAAAATGGACTGTGTGAAATTCAATTTGTGCTTCACCTGGCATAATTGTTTTGAATTTTTTATGATGCTCTGGTTCTTTTTTTAAAAATATGGTGGTAATATCCATTATTTTAATCTGAATTATTTGTTCACTGCTTATACAAGGGGAACTGGTACCTGTTTTCTTATTACTGAGAGTGTTCCTGACTATTGTAAACAGCAACAAAAAATTATTTACCAGCATTGTGAATAACCTTTGTCTGTGTGAAATACTCGTGGGACTTTTTAAATTTGTTTTTGAGTACTTTGCATTTCAGAACTCTAAAAGTTAGGGAGAGGAAACTGGAAGCACTGGCGCAGTGTCTGTAGATGTGCTTCTTTATGAAAAAAAACCTGAGGATGTTATTTTAGCACAGGAAAGTTCTTTGCATTTCTGTCCCCCTCCTCCTCTTCCATGGGTCGTGTATTAAGTTTCTGCAGCTCAGTGAGAGAAAAGACAAATAACTTGAAAGTGAATGCCAGAGGCAGCTCAAAGGACAGTAACAGTAGTGAATAACCATCTCTCATTGAATATTTAGATCTGCACAATGACATGATTGCTCTTTTCACTCATTTAAACAGATTTTTCAAAGACTGATCTATGCTGATAAACAAGAAGTTCAAGGAGATGGGCCATTTTTGGATGGAATTAATGTCACTATCAGAAGAAATTATATTTATGAGGATGCTTATGATAAACTTTCTCCTGAGAATGGTAGGTTTGCAGTTATCAGCTTGTTACAACACTTTATTGTTCTTATTATGTAGTTTCATATTTGCTTATTTGACTGGTATGCTGTAGGTGTATCAGCTCTGAGATGTGAAAGTTCTTAAAAGTTACATTTCCTTATTTTTACAGAAGTAATTCTCACCCATATTCTTTCTAATTATTGCAGTCTGAATGATCTCTTTACAACCTCTTGTTATGGTGCTTTTCTTCCCATTTGCTTGTCCAAATAATTGTAATTTGTATATTTTTCTATATAATTCATTAGATATTATCTGCTTTGGTAGTCTTGGCCAAGAAATACATATGGACTGAACAGGATTTGCTTGGTACAACGTGTCTGATAATAATGCAGGGCTCTTTTTATTGATGGCATGTAGTACTATAAATTTCACTACATCGAAATAATCACGTTTTTGTGAATCTATGTGATCTTGTGCTCACAATATTTTATATAAATAAAATTTTCAAATTATTCCTTGGTCTCTCTTAATATTTTGTAGGATTTTTTTTCTTCCCCTACCTATGGTATTACCCACTTCTTTTTTTGATGACTCTTAAAACAATACCTTTTCTACAAAGTGAGCGTTTCACAAACTGAATATTCCAAAATTCAAGCCAGTAATAGGCATTTAGCTACTATTTTGCTACTAGGTCAGATTTTATTCTAGCATATATAGTTTGTGTGTGTGATTTACATGTGGTTTTATCCATACAAAACTGAAGCAGACAGTTGCATTTGAGTTTGTCTCTCTCCTTTCCCTCCAGAGCCTGACCTAAAAAAGCGCATTCGTGTTCACTTGCTGAATGCACACGGCCTTGATGAAGCTGGCATTGATGGTGGTGGAATTTTCAGAGAATTTCTGAATGAACTCCTCAAATCAGGATTTAACCCTAACCAGGGTTTTTTTAAGACCACCAATGAGGGGCTGCTTTACCCTAACCCTGCTGCACAGATGCTGGTTGGAGACTCGTATGCCCGACATTACTACTTCCTTGGGAGAATGCTTGGAAAGGTAAAACCTGTGGTCTGGAATACAAAGCTATAGCAGTACTGAAATGAATCAGTAATGGTTTTTTCTAATTAGGAGTGGATGGGGAAAAACAGATTTTCCCAGACTTGAGAGAGAGTAACTTTCAGATATTGGGTATGAATATTACTACTAAATTTCTGATTGATTTTAATAAATTATATATTTGGGAAGTGCAGGAAATTTGTGTTATCCTGACTGCCAGTTGAGTTAGGTAACAATAGTTAATAAATTGTATCTAGGCCTGCTTCAGGATGGTGAAGTTTACATATGTGTGCTTCTGTGTATATCCTCATGCTTAAGGTAAAGTTGATTGAATTCACCAGCTCTACTCTGCATATAATGATTTTCAACCTGGAGATTTTAGGACTATGACTGCAGTTTACATTTCCATCATTTGAAATACATGAAATGAATGTTTTAAAGTTACTAGTTGTATGAGGTATACCATTTTTGATAGCATTTAAAATTTGCCATCAGCATTTAAAATACTTAAGAGGCACATGCAATGACTTTTCACATATTCTCTTTGGGATTTTGTACATTTTGCATATTTCTTGAGTATTAGTGCTTGATAATTCGGTGATATGAATGTTCAAAGGCTAATAGATGCTTGTTGAGCTAGATGAAAAATGGAGGGAGAAGAACAAAGACAGAAACCATTACCAACATTAATTACATTCAATTTTCTTTTATGGTCAGGTTTAATACTGAGGCTATTTCATTCTAAGCACTCGAAATAATTTTTATAAAGCTAATAATTGCAAAACAAAATTTGGAATACAAATTCCATTTCAGAAAAAAAAAAGTATTAACTGCTACTTAGCTGTCTAGTACTGAAGGTATTTAAGATGTAGAAGTCTCATTTAATTGTCTGCAGTATTTAGGGGGCTAAAATCTTGCTACTGCCTTTCAATGAGGTTTGATTTCTTTGTAGTATAGCTGGAAGTGGTTTCAAGGGATGTTGTTGGCAAACAGTGAAATTTTGAACCAGTGCTGTGCTTGGGAGTTGCCAGTCAAGTGATTTAGATCAAACTGCTTCTTTGTAAGCAAATACCCTGCTAATGCATCCCAGCTACTGCCATATCCAAATCTCCTAAAGAATGAAATTGCAGATTGGCCATTTCAATAAATAATCTTTGACTGATGTTCCCACTCCTGTTGCGAGATGGATTCAGTACTAAGACAACAGTTGGTAATTATGTCTGATACTACATATCCAAGCTTCATTTTCTTTCTGCATGTGTTGATTTTTGGAGTGGGAAAGCAAATACTTGTGGTATTGTTAAGGGGGTTACTTCACCCCAAAAGTGTTCTGTGTATATCTAGGAAGGGCTCATCTGTCAGGGAAAGTTTGAAGCATTATTAAAAAAAAAAATAATAATTTTGAGTCTTCTGTTTCCTCTGTCAAAACAACACATTGCCTTCTGTAACTGAATTTCAGATATTAGCATAGAGAGAGAAGTTGCAAAATGTGTTTTATCTCACAGAGTGCTACAAGTAGAGTTTTTTGTTTTTTTTTTTTTTTTTTTTTTTAAATCAGAAAATCTATTATTTAACACTTTGAAAGCATAAATTGTTTTTGTATTTGCAGTATGTGTAGATAAGGTAAGAACTGACAGTGCTACTTAATAATTACCCTTGCCCAGGTGCACAGACACCTTTTTAGTGGTGTGTTTAGAGACTTGATGAATTAAACAGAAAGATAAGGCACGACCATACTATTCCAAACCTGCTGGTATTGTGATCTTGGTTAGGTGATTGAATACCCACTCATCCATTTTCAAAAATGTGCCCATTTTATGCTTTGCACAGGGCTGTTTGTGAGCAATAGGGAATTATTAAAAGCCCCTTTGCAAACAAAGTAGATAAAATGCAACGGAAGCAATGAGGCATCCACAGCAATTTCTTATTTGTGGAAATCAGTGTGCAAAGAGTGCTGCCATCAAAAACTCTCACGTAGGAGGCTTCAATGTTATCAGAAAACAAATACATTAAAATATAATAATTTATAGAAATTCTCTGTCTCTTGGTAACCACTTCATACTAATATCCAAATGCATTTAACTTTCAGCTCCATGAAGTTATACCTAATTCAGTTTTTCTTCTCATCAGGAGTTTCTAACAGCTTGGCATCTTCTTTGTTAATTGGTCAGTTCAGAAGCAGAAACATCTTAAAATATAAAACATATCTTGAGAAATGGTATATCTGAAAATAGAAATAATTTTAATCCTGAATAAATTACTGACTTTGGGATATCTTTCTAGTTAATGAAGAAATGAAAATCTGTGTACAAAATGAATAGCTTGTTCATGCAGCTTTTGTAGTCACTGGATGAGCAAAAGGTCTTGTGGAAATAATACTTTGTGATCATGTAATTGCATATGTTGTCTGAAATCATCCTTTAAAAAAACCTGAAATGAGTTTGCTTAAACAGCAGCTACTCAAACACTTCCAAAGTTTACATTTCTCAACTGTCAGTGACTTTACTCTGAAATGTAAATATTACCTTGACACTGGTGCCTTTTAAGCATTTTCCTTTCTATTCCTTACAAGTTGGAGCTCAGTTTGTTGTGCACAGTGAGAGTCTCCTACAGCCAGAGGGGTTGGAGGCTTGAACCTCTCAGTGTTGTTCACTGGAAGCAGAGCTGGGACTGAGAAGAGGCAAACACTGGTTAACCATTCAGGCAGAAACAGTGTCCAGGTAGAAGAACAGTGACAGAATTAAAATCTGAACTTCACCATGTTCTGACCTAAACTCAGTCTAGTACACAACCTACTTCTCCATTTCCAGTTCACACTTGCATTTATTCAGTCCTGTTACTGTGACAGATGTTGTGGAAAAGGACATTATTTGCATTTGGAATTCTTTGACATCAAGCTGCTAATTCTTAGGATAATTTACTTAAATTTCATGAAGTATCTGCATTAGTTTAAGAATATGACAGGAAATCCATAGATAGATTAGTATGATAATTTTTATGGTTTCCTCTTCTTCCTTTTTGACATAAACCTGCTAGTTCTTGCATTTATTTTGTTTTACAGTGACTGTCTTTGCATGTTAAGCAGAGTGACTCTGACAGAGATTTTTGTATTATACACTCAGTGCCTTTGAATTTACTGAATTCTACCTCCTCTCTTATTCCAGAATATTAAATACCACTTGTGAGTCACACATTCATGTTGCTGAAGAACATCTATTTTTGAAATAAAATGTGAAGTCCCCTTTTCTAAACAATAGAACCTGCAGTCCTTGGAAGACACTAAGGTTTTCTGAAAAGATTTTGATTTGTTTTGCCAAGACCCAACTTCTGCCTTAAGTGATTGGGAAAGCAATATGGAGAACAAAATGTCTTTTGAGTTGTTTTTGAACTGAGTTCTTCTTTTGTGGAACCCAGTAAAGAAGTTTCATAGAGGAAGCAGCAAGGATTGAGGAAAAACTAATGTGTTAATTTCAAATTTCAGCATTATTTTGATGGTGGATACAATCTTGGTTTTGTTATTTGATCTTTAATATTTAATGGCATATAGGAGGTCAGTAATTTGCATGGACTTGTGGATATTATATTGATGAAAGCCAAAGTTGTTTATTTTCCTATGAGTTTTTGTAGTTTACTGATTTAAGATCTAACAGACTGTTCTTAGCACACATCTAAATGTTATTAAATATATATAATTGAAAAAAATAGATACATGCTAAGTCCTTGAGTAAAATGAAGCTTTAGAAGAGTAATAGTAGATCAAATACAGAATTTATTACACTAAAAGTAAATGAATGGGACCTAATTTTTGATTAGATTATTCTTCTGTGTATTAGAGAGTATGCCTTATGGTTTCTGTTTGTAACTTTGAATATTGTGCCTCTGTGGAAGGTACAATTCTGAGATGAGCAGTGTCTGTAGAATCCATTCTGCAGAAAAACTCAAGTAATTCTTAATCATTCTCGGGCCTTATCTAAGAAGTATTGATTCACGGGAGTCTTCCCACAGCAAGATCTGCATCAGATCCTAAACTCTTTAATTATGGATAAGCTGCATGTATGGAATTAAAACATTCAAGGTGATGCTTCTAATGACATGTTTGAGTGCCATTCATGCACCAAAAGCTTGTGGAAAGAAAACAAAGCAAGAAAATTACAATGAGAACTGGCTTTCATATACTGGATTGTTTGGTGTCAAGCATTGCACTGCCACTCTGACTGGTGGTGGTTTTTTCCTTCTGATTTTTAGCCTCCTATTTCAATTTTCTTATTGTTCTCTTAATTAGACCCTCTTTGGCTTGATTTAAGTCAGTACACCCTTAATTAGTTTGCTCTGCAGCCACAATTGGTATTACTGGTACCTGGAATGGTAGCTATGGGATTGGTGATACTGATGCAAAGAGGAGGTAATTGATTAAACTCTTGGTTTTATTAATTTCAGTTAGCTCTCACATGACTTTGTAGCTTCAGCATTTTACTTAAGAGCAAGTTAGCTGATGATCATTTGTCTCAGAAAATCCTGAATCATCTGATATGGAATCAAAACAGGAATTTTCCATGGAAAGTAGCACGGTCCTTTAATGATGTACCTACAGTGCAGAAACACAATCCTAAGAGAGCAGAATTGCTACCTTATGGAAGCTATTTCATGATTTATGAATGCAGATGTAAACTAATTTGAATCTACTTTCTGACACAGTTCTTCAGCTTGACAATTCCTTTGTGTACTGGTGCATTTAACAAAACCAATTATCTTTTGATTACAAATAGCTATGTTAGTAGTAACCCTGTAAATATATGTCTAGTGCTAAAAGACTACTGAAATGTGGTATTTTAACTCTAAATCTTTAGGGAGGAAAAGTGTTTATTGATGGATTGTGATATTTATTGGGTCATAATGTATTTAAATTTTCTTTAATGCATATGTTAGTGATTGTTTACCGTGATAAAGTGCATAGAGGTCTCTGCAAGGAGTTCTGCATGGAAAGAATTACCTCATGTCAGTGGTCACTCCTCAATTAAAAGTTCCATTAGCAGATGATTCCTGCTTCTGGTTTGTGTACTGATTGCATTTTATTGCCTCTAAATCAGGTTCCTGGACAGGGAATAAATAAACAGTTAAGAGTGTGTGGTAATGGTATCCTGATCTTTTTTCACAGTTGGGAACACCTACATCCATTTCAATCAATTAGGTTTGGAATATTTACTGAAATTCTTAAATTGGTTTGAACTTTAGAAATTACTTGTTTCACTGCTTTTAAAATACAGATTTATCTTAGAAGCATATCCAGAGGTTAGTTAGATAGTATTAAGTGTTTCAGTATGTCAGAAGATTAAGTTTAAATAAGAAGTTTTCCTTTTATCTTCAAGTTCTTCCTAAATTATGTTTAAATTTGAGACAAGAAAAAATCTATTAAGCCTTTACTGAACTTCACTAATGAATGATAACTATCACTTATCCAGTGCATCTACAGGTATCCACAGTGCTTTTCTCTCTCGTCATTCAAAACCCCCAAATGACATTGATAGCAATTTATATCATATTTATGGCATAAGTTACAGAGATAACTGTTCCTATTAAATGAGAAAGAAAGTATCAAGCTGATGAAATTGTAGTTTTCTGCACGTGCTGGCATTTCTGAAGCACTCTGTTTTAGTAACAAACATTAATGTTATTAAGGGCATCCTAAATTCCTAGAATAAAAACACTAGCATGACTTTCTATTTTTAAATTAAAAATTAACTCAAGGTCATTATAGTTGATATGATCCAGTGAAGTCTTTGGGAGTGGATCCTTACATTTTCCAGGTTCCTGTGTTCAGGAGTTTGGTCTGTGCTGCCACACCCCTGCCATCCATTTCAGGGATTTGTACCGTCCTTTATCCCTGAGTCATGCCACCTCAGATCTCTGAGACTTCTATAAACTTGTCCTTACTGACCTTCAAATTCACAATGAGTGGGAAATCTGAAGTAAAACCAATTTTTAAAAGGCTTTTTCTAAAAAAAAAAAACAACAAACCCAAAAATTTTAAAATGTAATGATATTCACACTGCTGCAAGGGCTGTTAAAGCTTGCTGAAGCCTCATTACAGGCATCAAGCTGTGGAATTTTGGACTCCTGTTCTTTTAAAAGACAGAACAAAGGCAAGCAATGAATTTTCACAGTAATACAGGGAAGATAATGCACCAGATTTTCCATTACTATGGTGATACAAATGCATCTAAACATCTGCTACTGCTCAGAGGCTTGGAAACAGTGGCTTAGAGCTCCAGGGTAACAGGACACATTGCATTGGGACGCACACCTGGGAGGAATAATTTTATTTTACTGTATTGGCATTAGAAACAATATATTTTGGGGTTTCCTCAATTTTAAACACATTATTAAGCACATCTTTAAGAATTTATTTTATCTAGAGATTACTAAATGTTAGCTCTAAAAATGCTTCAAAATATGAGTACATGTTGATTTTAATTTAACATAAATTTTTAATCTTTTTTATTAGGGTTGAAAAGTCTCTGCTGCCCCCAATAGCTTTGTGAGTGTGATGAAATATTTCTAGGGTATAAATAATAAGGTAGAAGGAAGTTCTAATGGTTTTGCTATTTTTCGATCATTTTTATTAATGGTTCTGTACAGCTTTGAAGATCTATTGCACTCTGTAAGTGCTAAGTATTATTTAATAGTAACTGTTTAAAATTACTGAAATAGAAAGGGTTATGGTCTTGGAGACTGATTATGGAAATAACTGAATTTAAGTCCAGTCATTTACTGCTTTATCCCATCTTTCTAGGGATATGACTTTAGCATTGTTTATGCTTTAAAATACAGTTCTAAGTTGTGAGGCATTAATGGAAAGTAGCAGCAGTGACTGATTATTTTTCTTAAGAAAGATTTTACTTGAAATAATAAATGAGAATTAGTTGTAGATCTGAAAGTATAAGTGAAGGCACTAAAACTGCCTTACAGGGAGGGAGGTTTAATTAATTCATCTGTAAATTTGTTTGTGCAATTTGTTGAACCTTATTCAGCATGTTGTAGTGCTTGTGTAACTTCTGCTGTGTATGGCTAATCTGGCTGAAATTACTCCAATAGCTTACATTTTGTCCAAATTTAAAACACGGTGTGGAATCTTCTCTTTCTGAAGAGCAATTCCCCAATCTTGGGGTCATACTTGAACAATACCTTGTATTGGAGTACAATACCCAATGGAGTACTTAAATGGTGTTGTGATAGTTACATCTGTAGTCTCTATCAGGCACAATTGTTATTTTGTTGGAATAACAGAAGTCCTCCTTGTCCAGAGAGCTGTCATCCTTCTCTTTCTGTCACTATGTACAGCTGTCCTTCAGCCCAGATCCTTCTTCCATAATGTATTACAGATATTAATTGCATGCCTCTGTTCTGAAAGGTGCTTGCTTGACGAATTGGTTCTTGTTCCTCCACATCACAGATGTGTAGTGAGTGCATTCAGTATATTTGTGTCTGAAGATCATATTTTTCATCACTTCAAATGCCCACATTGTGATCTGTGTCACCAAACTGAGTAAAGGCCAGTCCCTGTAGCAATCAGTTACTGTGGAACTGTACTGTAATCACAGGTGGCTGAGATTATTTAAAAGAGGAACAACTTCAGACTGCATGTGAAGTGAAAACTTCCTAACCACACGAGGCTTTCTCTTACTTTAGTTGTTTTTAATATTCTGGTGTGTTCTGCAGTCATTCTCACAATGGGGGAGATAGGTAGGTGAAGTTCCTTTCACTGAATACTACCTTTTCCATAGTGAAATAATTGCTCTTGACCTTTTAACAAGAAAAAACCTCTTATTTTAACCATCTCTTCAGAAAATAGAAAAGACTTGACATAATTAGAACACTGGGTTGGAGAGTACTGAAAATTATTTGTTACCGAAATAGAAATTTTTTTTGTTTTAGTCATTTCAGAAGCTTTTAAATAACTTTTTTTTTTTTTGATCTCTAGAGATGTCAACTTTTAACTAAGGACCTAAATTCCTAATCTACATGAGTTTGAAAGAGTGCTGGGAAATCCAAGTTGGCCTTTTCACAGACATTACCTTTTAGCTACTTGGGAATGTGTCACCCTGTGAGCATCACTGTGCTTTTGGGATTGCCCTTGATGTGAACATCACTGCCTCTGCTTCAGACCAGCCTCTTACCCCAAGTTTGTACCTCAAATTACCCTTCTGTCCAGCTGGAGTGTTAATATCCCAGCCTTGCAGGGAGACAGAGCTCTGCAGGATGGGTTGAGGTTGTTGGTGTTGACCCCCATGTCTGAACATTAGAAGGTGGAAATCTGATGCCATCCATGGCCACCACTTGCTCCTTTCATGACTTCCCACCTGCACTCTCTGCCCTCCATAGGCCTGTGCAGTTCATGGGCTGCAGGGCAGAGCCAGTGGGGTCAGGGGCTCAGGTGGGAAAGCTGGGGATGGGAACTGTCAGAGCTCAGCATAGAAAGGCATCAGTCCCATTGGTGATTGCTGCATAATGAAAGGAAACTTCTGAAAGGGTGAGAGTATTCGAAGTTTTAAACATTCGTTTTAAAATAGACATTGGTTAAACTGGGTGAACTTGCTGGCTTTGAGCTCCTGAAGCAGTGTATGAACAGGAAGCTCTGATTTAGCCAAACAGAAGAAGACATCTCTGTCCAAGAGCAAGCCAGTTTCTGCCATCAGTGTTGTTGCTCGTTGGCTGTGAGAGGAAGAAAGAGAACAAGATCTGTGTGGACAGCATGGCCATATATTGTATGAAAGGACTGTTTTAGTACACTCTAATGATGCAGCTTCACACTGCAGCTGATTAATCTGGCAGAGCTGCTTTCCTCTGAGAGAGGTGGTCACCATTCCCTTGCCTGTTGCTGGTCTGGGCTCCTGCCTCCTTGATGTTGATGTTGTAGAAAGCCAGTTCAGAGAGTTCAGACAGGCAAAAAACTAAGCTTAAAACAGGGTAACTTACAGCTTCCCAAGGGAGTCCAGTATGGAAAAACAAGGAAGGAGGGGAGTCTCCCTCTTGGCCTTTAGATTTAGCTTTAGAAAAATCCCCATCAGGGTGAGCTTCCATGGGCAGCTGGCAGGTTTTGCTCCTGGTGGAAACAAATTGTTCTGCAGTTCCCACCCTGTTTCAGCCATAGCTGTGAGCTGGATATTACTCTGATTTAGAAGAAACTTCAGTGTCCCTGCTGTGACCACCAACACACACCCACCCTGCAAACCCCAAATCCAACAGCCCAAACAAAGCGCAGCACAAATAATCTGCCAGTTGTGAACCTTATTCTGGTTGTAGTGACCCTGTACCCTGTACCCTCCACTGTACAACTGCTCTGCTTGCAAACAAACCCAGGGAAATCAGCTGAGGGTTTTATTGCCCTGGCAGGAATGTATGGAATCACATTTTTAGCAAGAATAGGCAGTCTGATCAGTTGTGCTGAGAAACAGTTAGATGGAATCCAGAAAATAAAGTTTCAGTTATTTACTCATATTGTTCACAGTAC
The DNA here is from genome assembly GCF_035770615.1 of Melospiza melodia melodia. Classification (NCBI taxonomy): domain Eukaryota; kingdom Metazoa; phylum Chordata; class Aves; order Passeriformes; family Passerellidae; genus Melospiza; species Melospiza melodia. Next base: position 9,447,971 of record NC_086194.1, read on the forward strand.
TTCTCAGCATCTCTGCAGTGCTGGGGCTGTAATGGTGGCCTTCACCTCTTTGAAACAAAACCAAAGTTCATCGTGACTTTATTCACCAGAGTTTTAGTGCATTTTTTATTAAACTTTATTAGGATAGCTTGACTTTCAAACTAATTAAAACACTACTGTTTGTCTTCTTTCCAAAAATACTTTATTTTGAATATTGCAATCACTTAGCTAAGAGAGGGAGTAATTAAAGATATTCTCAAGTTGCACAATTTAGTTTATTTAAAAATGCTTTATATAGTTTTTAGATGAAGTTATAAATGTTCACTTTGGAACTACCTGAAGATTAATAGTGATGCATTTGAAATGCATTATTTTTTTATTGATTCTTAATGTAGTAAATTACTGAAGTTATTTGGCAGCAAACAGAAATAGCCAGTGATGTTGTTCACATTTATTTTCCTGATAGCATCACAATTTGCATTAATTGCATTGCAGCTGCACTCACTTATATTAAAAAGCTTCTACCATAATTAATCCTTTTTATTTCAAATCATTTTGGCACAATTTCTTGCAATAAACACTCATAAAAGACAGACACTTGAAAAATAACGTACAAGTTTCTTCAATATACCTATTGCTGTTTTCTTCCTGACAAGGAATTATTGATAGGCTTCTAGGATCAAGTGTTGCAAGTGGTGAAGACTTAAGACCAGTTTGAAAAATGCTAAGTGGATTATTTTGCATAAAAAATAGACAGGTTTTGAATTTGTGTAATTAACCTGTGTTTAGAAAATACCTTGATTTATGTCTACATTTGTATTTCAGTTGCATACATTATGGAAATTTAATTTATAATCCATTTAGCTGATGTGATCATAGTTTTTAGTGCTATCATTTATTAGTCCTTGTATATTGAATGCTCTAAAGGCTTAAACCTGCCTTGTGTAAAAAATTACACCTCTGCATTTACATTTTATGAGTCACAGATGGAATTCCATTTTAAATTCGGGTAGCTTTGATATATTTAAGGAATTACAATAGCTTTATTGTTACTAATGCAGGAACAGCAAACACTGACCTTACACATTGCAAATTAATGATTTATCCCTCTAGTTTGCTTTTAAAGTCAGCTATACAAATGAGGATTTTGACTTCTACACCTTGAATAAATCATATGGCTCTAAATATAATGCACCCTTTGGCTTTGAACTCGTTATTCTCAGGTTTTTTTTGCAAGGTCTAACTCACCTCATAGAAAAATGTTCTTTCAGAAGTTTAAGGAATTGTGTATATTATTTCTGAAGTCTTTGTTGCAATATCATTGAGTGATTAGAGCTACATCTATTCATCTTTTTTTAGTTTTGTTTTTTTTATCCCCTCAGTGGGATTCCATTTCTAAGTTTGCAGCAGATTATGGAGGAATTCAGTAACACCAAAACTCTGCTCTTGGAGACTTAAAAGGGAGCAAACAATGATGTTACAGTGATGTTATGTTGGTGATGCCTTGTCTGATCAGCCTGGCATTGCTGTTAATGTTCTGTAAAGATTTGGTTGTCACTGGTAGAGATGCTGATGTGGCAAACAGAGTGGACAATGAGAAGGGCAGCCTGTACCAGGAATGGGCTTTTTAAAGCAGTGGTCCTTTATTCAGAATAGCCCTGAAGGGTGCACCTCTCCTTCTTCTGAGAGCTACAATAAGTAAATTTTTCTTCCAAGCAAGCAGTTGTTACTGACTTATAAAAAACAATGCAAAGATACTTTGCATTGCATGGAAATGTGCTCATACAATGGATGAACCTAGAATGGTATGTGAAAATTCTTGGGGATAATTTGAGGTTGCAGTCAAAAGATTTGGGTCAGGTTTGGATCATGGATTTTTTGACATCTGTAGCAGAGTCAGGCACAGGCAGGATTGGACCTGTGACACAGAACTGGTCAGCTCTTGGCTTGGAAAGAAGGATATTTTGACTGTGTCATTAGAGCAGTGAAATTCACCAAAGGTGAATCTGTGTAACATGCAGCAGATAGTTTTTATTAGTTTAAAATGTGCTGGGTTTGCAGAGTTCCTCTAAGGGGGTGAGGGGGATGACAGTTCTACATGCAGTGATTGATATGAGTGGAATAATGCTGCTTGTGATGGTGCTAATGGAAGTAGAGGTGTAAACTTCTTTTGTAAGACATTCTTGGTGCAGTTGCATTGGTGCAGTTGCATTGTCCTTTAGCAAACCTTGCTTTTCCTGAAAATAAATGCAGTTTGGATAAAGAGTGATGGCAGATAAGCAATGACCTTGCATTTTAAATCGCGACATAATTAATTTGTGAGATTTGGGACCTTGATATTTCACAAGAATATTCACATTTCAAATTTTGGATGAATATTCTTAAATTTATGCAATATTTGAGCTATTTCCATGCTAGAAGAACATTCTCAGGCACCAAATTAGGACAGAATTACTCAAAAATTGAGAAACCTTCTGAATTCTTGCATGTACAAACAGTTATATCTAATGTGCTTTTAATTGCTTTATTTTTCAGGCTCTTTATGAAAATATGCTGGTGGAGCTGCCATTTGCTAGTTTCTTCCTCTCAAAATTATTAGGGACAAGTGCTGATGTTGACATCCATCATTTAGCTTCACTAGACCCAGAGATGTACAAAAATTTGCTTTTTCTAAAGAGCTATGAAGGGGATGTGGAAGAACTTGGACTCAACTTCACCGTGGTAAATAATGACCTTGGGGAAGCACAGGTAAGAATGCTTTGAATTTTTATTTTCTTTAGTTTCTTTTTTATTGTATTTTCTTTTCATCTATGACTGATGAATCTTTACTATCCCTGCTAATTAATTTTTTAATTTAAATATGATGGGAAACAACTGTTAAAGGTGCTGTAAGTCATCAGTTGGAATTGTGGTTCAATATTTGGAGTAGAGAGTAACTAACTGTGTACTTAAATAACTTTTGATTACTTAAAGGTCTGGTCTTTTAAGGAGTGAACTGCAGTGATTTTCTAACAGTCATACATATAAAGTTCTATTGCTTGAGAATGTTTCCTGAAAAAATCTGTTGTTTCTTCAATTGCACTTGTAATAGTAGCAAAATTTAGATTATGTGTAAACTACAGAAGTACTGCCTAGTTTTAGAGTTGCAGTCAGCAATAGTTAGAGAGGTTTTAAATGATACTGTTAGTAAAGACCCTTTATTGTGAGATAAGCATTGTCTCATTTATCTGTAATTTACAAAGTAAGAGAGCCTGAAGTTTGATCAACCTTAATTTTTTTATTAGCCCCCACCCTTTTTTTTTAAGGCTTGAGATACCAGATTAGTCAGAGGGGATGAATGGTGTTCAGTGCTTCTGAAAAGCAGTTACTTAGGTCCTTAAGTCTGAGTTTTTAAGCAGTTGCACCCTATAATTTGATTACAGCTTATATTTGCTCTGTTGTGTCTACTGAAGATCACTCATAGTAGAAAATAAATATCACTAGAGCTCTAAAAGCCTGCCTTAGTGTGCTAATGCAGGTAACCTCCTAGGTAAAGTCTTCTGTCATGCTTCCTCTTTCATTTCTGAGGATTTAAAATTGAGGATTCCAAACTTACACTCGATTATGGCAAATAATTGGATGAAAAAAGTAGACCTGACCACACTGTGATGAGCAGCAGCATCTGAATTCAGCTCCTGTTGTGAGGCAGGAGCAGACTCCAGGAGGGGGTGAGCAGTGCTCTGGCTTTGCTGCTCAGGGGGCCAGGACTGAGCACATCTCCAGGGCAGCAGCACCAGTGAGGTGCACTGACCTGTCCTGGAAACTGGGAGTGGAATTCTCTGAGGCTCTTTAAGTCAGGGCAAGTTTGCTGGCCAAGACTTCTGCTTGAACAGTGTCAGGCTTGGATTTTATCTTACTCTACTGTCATCCATTTCCTGTCATTGTAGAAGATCCTAAAATCTGGATTGAATTAAATTTTAAAATAGTACCCTCAGATTTGGGATTCCTAAAGCATACTAAAGGGGAGAGGCAACTGTTGACTGATGTAAATAACATTTAATATTAAACAAGTATCATGTGTCATTTTCCTTCCTGGATTACACTCCCTATAGGAAAACATCTGACCTGCACTGTCTTTAGAAAAACACTTAAAAACTTGAGATAAAGATGTGATACAGATGTACCCAAAAGCACATTCTGAGTGCTCTGTGTGGCTGGTACTGAACTGAGCACCCAGAGGTTGGGTTCTAGGAAGCAAAGCACACCAAATGGCTGTTTCCAGTATTATCTGAGATTTTTAATACTGGGGGGAAAGTCTGAGTTCTAAAACTATTTATTTAATTCTGCTTAAAGTAATAGTTTTGTTGGTCACAGCTAACACAAATCCAGTTTAGTATCTAACTAAAATGAGGGCTGTGGCTGCTATTTTCAAGACTTATGATTTGTAGTTGTTTGGCCTAACTTTAAAAGGAAGATTTAATGAATTAGTGAGTTACTGAATAACAAGATGAAATGTCAGTTAAAATAAATATTTTGATGATGGTTTGCTGGTTTTATACTTGAACATTTTACCCACAAAGTATCAGCCATCTTTTTATGAGGGTCACTGCCTGTTAGTGTAGTTCAACAGAACCCATTGGTTCTTGTCACTGTCTTCTGCCCTTCAATGCAACAAGTCTCTTTTTATACTTCATTTCATTACCTTAATAAACCTCATATGGATAAATACATTTTATCTGCTGTTTGACTTGTAACCATTGCATACTAATTGCTTGTGCCAAGGTAAGGCTAATTCACTTTGGGAAAAGAGCTTAATTTGCACTCCTTAGGTTGAATGTACATTATATGTAGTTTTCAGCTAAACAACCACTTTAGTGTTTAATAAATTAGTGCCCAATAAATGCATCATAAATCTATCATTGTAAATAGCTCTGCTCATGGCAGTGTCCATCCACCAATTGTGACACAAAAGCATTATCTGCAATGAAAGACACATTCAAAAGGGGCTCTATTGCCTCTGTCACCAGTAGAAGGTACAGATTCTATTATCAGTGTATTGATTCCAATCCTGTAATGTGCTTTTAGACCCCATTAAACTATTGTCAAAGTGCATTCACCAGAAGTTGAAAAAGGTACTTAATAATTTGCACATTAGACCTGCTAATTAGGGGAGCTATGCCATCAACCTTATCTTCCAAGCCCAAATAGCTTTTGATAAAGATCTATCTAATGCAGTGATACCAGCCCACATTTCAGCTGTTGGGTCTCCTGCAGAAAATGGTGGCCAGTAGCAAAGTCTCAGAGGAGGTCAGCCTGTGGTTACAGGTCTGTATATTGATCTAGTTTTTCCTTTTATCTTGTAGATGAGATGGTTATGAAAGGTCTGTAAGAATAAGGATAGCAAATTCAAGAAAATACCTTCTCTTTTCAAACCTTTCTCCCTCCCCTTCTTTCAGTGAGGAAAGCAAGTTTTGTGGCTGCCCAGGGCAAGAGGGAGATGCAAGCACTCATTCCTCTTCCTTCAGAAATGTTGGATGCTGTACTTAAAAAATCTGCTTGAGAATATCAGTCTCACACTGGTACTTGAGAGTACATGGATCACAAGCTGAGTGTGATCAGAAGATTCCATAAATAAAGTGTAAAGGCACAAATCCACAGAGAAGCACTATAATAAATATTCAGTTTCTATGAAATCCATATCATTCAGAACTTGGTTTTGGGACACCTTGGGCTTTTTAAGCAGGTGTGAATGCCCTTGTTGTCACTGAAAATATGCTGACTCACCAAAGGGGAGTTCTTTGCTTTTAAATTTCTTTGGGGGAAAATTTTGAAGCCCTAAAAAGAGTTTTGAAAGTTTGTCTTGACAACCTCTTTACTAGGATGTGGTGGCTTAGAAGGATGATTTTAGAGGTTTTTCAGCAGCAAAGTAGTTAAGCTGAGGCTGAGCCTTCTCAGGCAGACTCATAACACTTACAGAAAATGCATTCTTAGGCATTCATTGGCAATCTCCTACCTGGAACTCCTGCATGAACATCTGGTAGGCAGATGACAGGGAAAGGGAAAAGAAACTTCATCGTCTTCTTTTCAAAAGGGGGAAGAACTGTAGGGGTGATGTAAACAAAAGTGATGAGAGCCCAAGAGAAAAGATTCTCATCTTGTAGGAATTCTTGATTATCTATAAGATCTGTATGAAATTGCACTGGAGGTTCTGTGATTCTGTGAAGAGATAAAGTGTCTTATGTCTTCATCATACGGGACTTTTCTGTCCCCTTTTGGTATTTCCCCTTCATTTTGAAGATGCACTTTGTGAGTTGGGAATCAAATTTGTCTGAACAATCTGAATACTCACCTAAAGGATATCTATGGTTTGATTGCCTTTAGTACATGCGATTTTGATTACAAACCAAGGTAAAAGGCTCTTTGTTTGTTTGTTTAAACTTAGATCTGCAGAATAGAAACAGGACACAGGGCTGTGGTTTCCTCGCGTGGCCGTCCCGGGTAACCTGGGTTATTGGCTTGCCCCATCTAGTGGCCAAGACTGGATGGATAAAATAAAAATGAAGCTGATAAAGTGTTTTTGACCTGTTAAGTTGTGCTATGGCCTTTTTGAAAAGGAACTCTTCAACAATCATTCCTGACTTTAGAATTAAGTGAGAATTCTACAATAGTTCCTTTAATGCCATTAACACACTGAGTGCATCTACCTTTACTTCAGTTTTATGCTTACCAGGTGTTACTGTTTTCTGGTTTACATCCTTCTTGGCCTTTTTGGCATAATATATTTATTATTTGTGGTCTGTTATCCCTTTTGCTTTGGTCTTGGATGATACTTTGACACAACAGTGGTAAAATTAACCTCACACTGACAGACTCTGAAAATGGATAGTTGGGTCTCTGGAAAACCCCAGGAAATGCCCTTAACTGAGTGCTGTGCCTGTTCTTGTGGCAGTGCAGGGCTCTGGGGAGGAAGGGCAGCTACAGAAATGTTGCTGGATCAGAAATCAAGATTTGCTACTTTAAAATATAAAAATGAAAGGAATAATAGGATTTAAAAAACAAAACAAAACAACTTTGTCCTGTTTTCTAAAAATAGTGGTCAGAAAGAGTTCACCTTTTTTTTTTCTCTGCATTGAAGGAAGAACTTTATAGGAACAGAACAGCTTTTTATTATAGAATGAATGCAGCTTTCCTGACATGCCTAGAGCACTGTGGACCAGTGCTCTTACAATGCAAATGTAAATTAATCTGTGTCCTGATTTCTGTTTGCTGGCCTGCAAGGAAGGTCAGACATTGTACTTCACCTAGTGCTGGGATGAACTTAAAATACAGAAGTTTTCTAGAATACCCTGCCAGTAGTTCCCTTGGGCTATTTTAGGAAAGAGGTCAGTTCAAGCATTTTTAGTGTAAATACTGAGCTCACAGAAATTGTTGTATGCACATGGAGTGATATCTATTAGTTTATTGTTGGTGTGCATATTCTTAAAAGATGCTTGATGAGTTAGGTGATACAAATATGCTTTAATGCATTTTAATATGGCCTAATTCAGTGTGTCCATGCCTCAGTGTTTTAATTGGTGTCAGAAACCCAAGGGATTCTGCAGTTCTGCAAAACAAGTAGAGAAGGTTTGTAAGTGAAGTGTTAGTAATACTGAGGTCACAACACTGATCTGTTCATGTGGAACATCTCTGGTTGCTCTGATCTTGTAAAGCTAAAGAGATGAGAATTTAAGAAGTAAGAGAAAACTTTCTGGTCTTGTTAGGCTTTGTAAAAGGTATTTTATAAGAGGAAATTAAAAGAACTGTCTTTAGTTCCATGTAAAAGTCTCTGGGAAGATGAATGAAGTTATTACCCTTTAGTAATACATCATGGATATATTTGAGGAGGAAGAAAAGAGCTGATTAAACTCTTCAACACTGAAATAAGGACAATAGGTATGAACAAACTTTACCCATTGGATTTGAAGTGTTAATTAGAATGCTTCTTTTCAATAATTGGATTAATCTGATGATTAACTGTTCAGCAAGAGTAGTAAAATTAGTACAGTGGATGAAACACAGAGAGCTCAGCAGTGCAGGAGCCCCTTCCCATCAGCTGTTTCCATTGTGGTGTGGAACATGTCCCATACTTCTATTCATACTCCTTGAGGACCAGTAAAGATACCCTCAGGCCAGCCAGTGGTCCCAGGCACTGGCCTGTACCCTCTGGAAATGATCCCTGACTGTGTCCCAGGCCTGGTGCTGTGATGGGTGGATCCCAGAGAGAGCCCTCCTGGCTCTTGTGGAAGGAACAAAGTAATCTGTATAGGGTGTGAAATGGTGCCACCTACACTGACACCTTAATTTTACTTAATTCTTGCAGGAGTAGGGTTTAAGCATTATCAGTACCTGCACACAGACATGGTGGAGTAGTGATGAGTTTTTTTACTGCAGGAACTAACAAAAGCCAGAAGCTTGCAGCTGAAGGATTAAAGTGGGAAGTAAGACATATTTTTAACACCTGTTGTAATTCAGTTTGTGGTAGCTTATCAAAGAAAGTGGTAGATGCAGAATCACAGGATTGCACGTCTCTAAAAACGTGCTCTAACTCATCTGTGGATTTATGGAGTTGAATACAGGAATCTCTAGACAGAATCCTCTGGCCTGTGTCATCTGGGAGGTCAGAATTCACAGATCTTAATGGTTTCTTTTGTCTTAAAGGGCTATGAATCAAGAAAAAGTCTGAATGCTCAAAAGTACTGTGAATTTTTAATCATACCATTTTGCACATTTTACTTAGTACATGAGCAGCTGCATTACTAGGTAACATGTTAGAAAAGAAGCTATTAATGTGTTTAATTATCTGTGCTCTAAAAATGCCATTATTACCACATACTGAAGTGCACTGTTGGTTTAAATGAAGAAATTGCTGAGTCCAGAGTGTTGGAAAAAAACAGCATTTTTGGAAGAGTTCAGAAGGTGATGGTATTACGGTGTTTTTAGGGTTTTTTTTAATTCTTCTCTTAAGTACTCTAATAATACCTTCCAATTGGGCTGCTGCTTGACTGAATTAACCCCATGTAGTAAAGAGTAGGATATGTGAAGGCCTATAGTGTTCTAATTACAGCTATCTTTGAACCTGGTTTATATCTTAATGCAAGTACAGCATCTTTAGTTTTGGGATTTTTCTTTAAAAATTCTCCCATACTGAGGTACCTTAGTGTACTTGAAGGACAAAAGTTGAGCTTCCCAGTAAGACTTGATTTGTTTGGTTGTGTTTTTTACTTTGATTGAATATGCTGAGTATGTACAACAGTGCATTTTCCACAGGATGAATTGTGAATGCTGAGCTTGCAATTTTGACTCAGCAGTAACGCAGCCTCCGGCCGGGTTTCAGGGTGTCCCCAGCGGGCTGCAGTGGATCCGGATAGCTCAGCCCTGCTCAGGCTGCCCACCTGTCCCAGTTCCCAAGCAGTTCTTAGCCTCAGGCAACCTTAGCAAGCTTAAGTGGTATCAGCTCTTTTAGAGATTATCAGCGCATTGTGATTTCAGCTCTTTGCTTGCTAGGTGCCAGTAGGCAGATGCAGGGAGAGAGAGAAGGCTGTGTGAGGTTCCACAGCGATGTCTTTATTGAATCTTCTGTGAAGGTTCTCAGTGACAGCTCTTCTCCTGAGCTGGGCAAAAGTAGAGGTTTTTATAGGATACAGGGGTTTTAGAAATTGTCCAGTAGTAAGGGTCAAAGGAAAGTGGCCTATAGTCTTACAGAGAGATAAGCAAGGCTCCAAAGGGGGAAGAGAGGGGCTTCTAAGCTCCAGTCATCATGACTAGGCATTTCCTATCTTAGGCTGCTGAATGCTAGGGAGCCCTTGCAGGCTCTGGGGCTGCCCAGTGGCCATTGCTTTACCATAATGTGACCCTGCAGAATTCACCAGCAGCAGCTAGGGAGGAGCCCAGCCAGTCAAGCACAGCTTGCCTAATCCAGCTTTCTGATGATAAACCATAGGGCTGTGTGATGAGCTGTATTGGCAGTGGAGGTCTGAGTGCACAGAATGTGCTCTTACACATAACCAGAGAAAACACCTTTGTAGCTCCTCCTAATCTTCTGTCTTCATTGAGGTGAATATTCCTGAATGTGTCATCATAGCCATCTTCAAACAGATACATCACTGACTAGAATGTTTTAACTTCCAAGGGATTGAATATGAGCCAGCAGTGTGCCCAGGTAGCCAAGAGGGCCAATGCCATCCTGGCCAGTATCAGAAATGGTGTGGCCAGCAGGAACAGAGAGGTCATTCTTCCCCTGTACTCGGCACTGGTGAGGCCTCACTTGGAGTATTGCATCCAGTTCTGGGCCCCTCACTTCAGGAGGGACGTCGAGTTACTTGAGCGTGTCCAGAGGAGGGCAACGAGACTAATAAGGGGCTTGGAGCACAAGCCATACGAAGAGCGACTGAGGGAGCTGGGGTTGTTCAGCCTGGAGAAAAGGAGACTCAGGGGTGACCTCATCACTCTCTACAACTTCCTAAAGGCTGGCTGTAGTGAGCTGGGGGTCGGCCTCTTTCTCCGGGCGACAACAGACAGAACAAGAGGACACAGTCTCAAGTTGCGTCAAGCTAGATGTAAGTTAGAAGTAAGAAGGAAATATTTCACAGAAAGAGTGGTCAGATACTGGAATCATTTACCCAGTGAGGTGGTAGAGGCATCATCCCTTGAAGAATTCAAAAAAAGACTGGATGTGGCACTTGCTGCCATGATCTAGTTGAACAGTTAGAACATCGGCTGGACTAGATGATCTTATAGGTCTCTTCCAGTCTTGAAATTCTGTGATTCTGTGATACATCACTGACTAGAATGTTTTAACTTCCAAGGGATACAACACCGACTAGAATGTTTTAACTTCCAAGGGATACATCACTGACTAGAATGTTTTGCAGCCCCATTTCCCAGCTAGGGCACAGAAGTGCAGTTTGCCAGGTGATGAGAATGGCTGTGTTTTAGGTGGTTGAGCTGAAGCCAGGTGGGAAGGACATCCCCGTCACCAGCGCCAACCGGATCGCGTACATCCACCTGGTGGCCGACTACCGGCTGAACAAGCAGATCCGGCAGCACTGCCTGGCCTTCCGCCAGGGGCTGGCCAACGTCGTCAACCTCGAGTGGCTGCGCATGTTTGACCAGCAGGAGATACAGGTACTGTGCTTGAAGCTGCACGGAGCAACTGCCCCTAACAGAAATCATCGCTCACTTCGGCCTCTAATGGAACGCTCTCATTTCCTTTCCCTCAGGTTCTGACTTCTGGTGCACAAGTTCCGATTAGTTTGGATGACCTTAAGTCTTTCACAAACTATTCAGGTAAGCAAATTTTACTTAAATAAAAAAATCTGTTATGACTGACTTGGGAATAACTGAACTTGCTTTTCATTCTGCCTTTTAAGAAAAAGTTGCAGGGTCATTCTTGTTACCTTTGGCCAAATTCAGAAAACTGGCTAAAATTACAACCCAGTTCTATAAATGGTAGGAAATTGAGATACACAGTTTATTTTTTTCACATGCTTAAATGCAAGTTTATAGCCAGATAATTTGAGGGCATTTATTTTCTAAATTAAAATTAGACTGTGTCTGATCAATCTGAAAATAAGTCTGCAAATTACTTTGGGATAGTAGTTTCTACTGCCTCATTTAGATACTTACCATTTCTCAGACAGTCTGAATAGAGATCATATATTTTCCTTGTGAAAAATGCAAGGTATCTTACTTCATTTGTCCCCTGCACTTACCATTAATGTAATCAAAAAGTAGCTACCAAATCATCAGTTCACATCTGGGCTCACCTCAGGGTTAGCAGATTAATCAGTAACATCCTGGGTCTTGCAGATTTTGCACACTCTTGGAGTGAAAGGCAATAATCTGAAGTTACTAGCTAAATACTAAACTAAATAAAACTAAATTAAAATAGGCTTCAGTGAAGAAAACTGCATTTAAGAAGATGAAGGATAAAGTAGCCACAGCTAAGCAATGAAACTGAAATTGCAGTGATGACAGATCTGTAGGTACTGGAAGTTAGCAATAAAAGCCTGCTGGCTATAGTATATTCTCCAAACCTTCAAGATTGATGCTAGGTTTTCTGAAGAATTTATTTCTTACATAAAACTGTTCTAGCTGTAAATCATTTAAATCTCATTGTAGGTGGCTACACAGCAGACCATCCTGTAATTAAAATATTTTGGAGGGTTGTAGAAAGCTTCACTGATGAAGAGAAACGCAAACTACTCAAATTTGTAACGAGCTGTTCTCGACCACCCCTTCTGGGGTTCAAGGTATGTCCTCTGACTTCCTGGCAAGCTTTTAGAAATGCTGCAGATGTTGGCTCCAGTTTTTCTTGTCTGGGAATCTACAATTTGAGAATTCTCATCCATGACTACAGAAACAGCTTCAGTGTTTGCATTTGCATGTATAATAAGTACAGTTTTAAAATATGTAATGAAGTGTTCTTTTGCTTTCTGTTTTAACTGTGAAAGTTGATAAGCCTGCAGATCACTGATTAGAGCACTTGCTGTGTGTGATGGAAGGTCCTTGCTGCCATTTCATGTTGTGCAGAAGAAGAGTTGCTACCAGTTTCACACAACAGGTTGGGTTAAGCCTAGTGTCTTCTAAGTCAGGCAAAAGAGAAGTTAAAATATGAAAGCAGTTATGAAATTTGATCCTCTTAAATTAACCATTTGAAGCAGGACATGTATTTTCTTGTAATTGCCATTTATCTGCTTATAGCTCACATCTCATTACTCTTAGCAGCAAAATATTCAGCTGCAGTCTCCAGATTTACAGGGAAGCTTGAGTATCAAAATCTGCTGTATTGCTGATAAAACTAAAGAGAGGCCAAGGCAAGGTGAAGACATTTTGAAACTAAATTCTGGGGTCGTTCTACCTATGAATTTCAGTGGACTTCAGAATTTTGGCTAAGAACCAGCCATCACATAATTTCCTCTAAAATGTGGGAACATTCAGTGCTGTGTGGTGGTGTTACCATGTGGACGGATGGGCAACATCCTCCATCTTCAGTATCTGTAATCTATAGCTCAGCTACACTCCTTTTATAGACATCTAGGATTGGAGCTGGCACTTTCAGTTGGTGATTGGTCTGACTGTTCATGTGTCAGCTTCAGGATGAAATGAGTCATGTCTCAGACTCCCCAAAACATGCTAACCAGATCCCCTTTAACAGTAAAGAGTGTCCATAGATAGGGATATGGAGACAAGGAACATGGCTGTTGAATCACATGAATTCTGTCTCTGGTATTTATCTATTGATTTATGTGATTCCTTACTTAAAAATCTGCAGGCTTTTCTCTAAAACCCCCCAAGTCCATGCAGATATCACTGTGCAGTACTCTAGCAATGAATAGGATTTTACAGGACAGCAGGAAGAGCAATTGGAAAACTTTGGGATGAGACCAGGATAGAACAGTGCACATCAGAAGGGAGAACTGGGAAACAATTGGGGAAACCAAGTAAGCAGAAGTTCCCATTGGTTGTCATCCTCTTTAATTACAAGGGGAGAGGAGGAAATGCAGATGTAGGTACCCAGCTTTGAGGTATCCAGTGTGACATGTGAAGAGATGGAGGAAGTGAATCAAAAGTCTAAAAATATTCAGGCTGACAGTGGCACACTCAAAAGCTAAATGTGGAAAGCTGCAGTGTGTGTGTTCACTTGGGAGATGGGCCCCAAACTGCCTGTAGCAGACATGGCTAGGAAAAAATGAAAATTAGTCACCAGACTTTCAGCATGAAAGCAGTAAGTTAAAAGATGGATTCAGTGCACAAGGGGCTTGCATGCTCAGCCACATGCAGCAGTGTTGGCAGAGGAAAGCAGCTGAAAGGGCATTAGAGCTGCTCTGCTGGCTCTGCAGCTGTGGTGGCTGCAGCAGGACCTGTGAACAAGGATTTGCCTCCAGAGCAGGGGCTTGCCTGGAAAGGCAGTGGGTGACTGTGTTTGTTATCAGCAGAAATGTGTTGCTAGCCCCTGACAGGGCATTGTTTGGAGCTTGGAAGGTGCAGAGTGTGAAGCCACAGGAGTGCTGAGTATTGCCAGCCAAGTAAGCATGAGAACATGTTTATGTTGATGGGAAACATGAAGACAAACCATCTTCAAAATCTTCAAAGTGTGTGTGCTGTATTTTTCTGAGAGAAACACAATTTCTGGTTTTCACTCTGAAGTCTTCTGTGTATTTCTGGTTCTCACTCTGAAGTTTTCTATGTATGCATTATATTGTGGGACCAGAATGTTTTCTTTAAGTCAGTGCATGTTAATTTAAGATTAGGAAATATCTTGACAGTCATAGCTTATCGATAACATAGTTTAGCTTTGCATCATTTAAAAATGTTTAACTTTCATTGCCAGAGTCAGGTTCAGAATAACATTTACTAAAGCTAATTAAAGTTTAATAAGTTTAATAAATGTGATTGTTACAGATTAAAAAAAAAATCATTAAATTGTGGTTGAAAATTGTTAAGTTCCAATCAGGTCACATAATAAATTGATGATACTTTTCCCTTCCAAACTATTGCAGTTTCCCGCTGTACAGTATTTAATTATGCAACAAATGGTGCCCTTGGCATGACATTTCAATTTAGAACTCCATTTTTCCATTTTTAAAGCTAGAATGGGGGAATTCAATTAGCATTTTGAAAGGAACACTAAAAATGCAACATTTTAGCCATGAAATACTTTTAAGGCCTCCATTTGAACAATAATTTAGCTTAGAATCTCATTGACCTTTTGCCTTTGAAGCTGGAATTTTTTTCCAGTTTCTGAAATCAGAACTTTTTTACCTCAGGCAAGCTTTTGATAAAATGAATACTGTGTTGCCAGCAAAAGCAGTGATTTGGAGGTAACAAATAAATACATTTTTCACTATACTACTTTTTTGGAAGATGGGATATTATTAAACCAATTAAATACTACATACAAAATGTCTTTAAAGCATGTTCTTCAGATCAGTAGTTAATGCATCAAAGAACAATCAGGGTTTGACAAATTTTTATCATTACAGACTCACTATGCACATTGATCTTATGTTTGTGTAGCACTGCAGATTTTTACCATAGACTGTATGAACAACAACAAATCATTGTATTTTCCTTAGAATCACATAAATTGCTCTGTGTGTTCCAAATGAGTGGATCTTGTTGGGACAAGGCAGAGGGAGACACTGCACAATTTAAGAATGGTTTTGGTGGTATGAGGAGTGAAAGAAATGCCACTTGAGTGTCATTGTGACAGGTTTTCATCCAGTCATTTACTTTGTAGAAATGTGTGCCAGCTGCTACAGTATGGTTGTGGCTTGTATACATTTTTTGATATGTGGTTGTTTTTTGTTTTGGTTGCATCTTCCAGGAGTTATATCCTGCATTTTGCATTCACAATGGAGGATCAGATTTAGACAGGCTGCCTACTGCCAGTACCTGCATGAACTTGCTGAAGCTTCCTGAGTTTTATGATGAGAACCTGATGCGAAGCAAGCTCCTCTATGCCATTGAATGTGCTGCTGGATTTGAACTCAGCTGAGTCCAACCCATGCTTGTGTGGATGACCTGCAGAAGAACGAACCAGTGCCTACTCTATAAGCAGCCCCCATACCCGAGCAGTTTTAAGGGAATTCTGTCTACATTTCTGCAGCTCTTGTGTCTTACCAAATGCCCTCAAATAGGTTTCATTTCTAAACACGATTTCTTAGTTAGCTTCCATTACTGAATATTGCGTTGACACTGCTTTATGACTGAAAACAATGAATGCTGTGTGCAGCGTGGCTGATTTCTGTGTTGGTGTGGAGAAAGAGCACATTTAAAGAACAGTGACATCTCAGTGAAATTAACCAAAGATGAAGCTTTGGCTATGTGCTGTTCAAACATAAATAATTTTGCAAACTGGCAATAAAGTTGTGTACTGTGCGGTGCATTGGGATGAGACAGGGCTAACATCCTGTAATTAATCTTGTAGAAGGAAGGCAAGCAGATGTTTGCAGATATCCCAGAACTGAGAGGATGAAAATGCTCATTTCTGACAACCTGACATTGTAACTTATATTGTAGAGTTGTTTACAAATCATGGAGAGATGGGCAATTACCAGCCATATGAAATTCAACCAGGACAAGTGCTGGGTTCTGCACCTGGGACAGGGCAGCCCTGGCTGTGTGGACAGGCTGGGCAGTGAGAGGCTGGAGAGCAGCTGTGGAAAGGGACCTTGGGGTCCTGCTTGATGGCAATTTGAACATGAGCCAGCAGTGCCCTGGCAGCCAGGAGGGCCAGCCCTGTCCTGGGGGCATCAGGCACAGCACTGCCAGCTGGGCAGGGGAGGGATTGTCCCCTCTGCTGTGCACTGGGGCAGCCTCACCCCGAGTGCTGGGGGCAGGTGTTGGGGCCACAATATAAAGAAGACATTGAGCCATTAGAGAGCATCCAGAGGAGGCCATGAGGGTGGTGAAGGGCCTGGAGGGGAAGCTGTGTGAGGAGTGGCTGAGGGCACTTGGCCTGTTCAGCCTGGAGGAGATTGAGAGGAGACCTCACTGCAGTAACACCACCTTGTGAGGGGAAGAGGAGAGGCAGGCACTGATCTCTGCTCTGTGTGACAGTGATGAGACCTGAGGAAACAGCATGGAGCTGGACTGGGGAAGGTTCAGGTTGGGTGTCATGAAATGGTTTCTCACCCAGAGGGCGGTTGGGCTCTGGAACAGGCTCCCCCAGGACAGTGGTCACAGCCCCAGGTCTGCCAGAGTTCAAGAAGCATTTGAACAATGCTCTCAGACACTTGTGACTCTTGGGGTGTCCTGTGCAGGACCAGGAGTTGGACTGGATGATCCCGATTGACCCCTTCCAACTCAGCATAGTCCATGATGCTCTGACAGTTGTTGCAGAACTGATTTTGTTTCATACCACCTTCCCTCAAGATGGTAGACACTGAGATAAAATGGGTGTAATATTCCAGTTGTGCTTTCTGAAGCACTTTGAAGAAAACAGATTTGCATTATTTTAAGTTCAACCTTTGCTGCATCATTATCACTTGGACACTGTTCTGAATGGATGTGACTTTCCAGGTGTTCTCTGTCCTGTTCTGTCTTTTGTGCCTGTACAGGTTTGTTGATGGTTGGTTGGTTTTAAATGAATCAGTCTCCTATTGCATACAGTACATATAGAAATCACCACTTTGGAAAAATATACATGTAATAATAATTAAAGTTATTTGAACCAAAGTTATCAGGCTTTATCTTTTATATTTGAAGCCTGTGGTGTTCACATTCCTTTTCCCTATCATTTCTTTCCATCTTAAATGCCATATCTGTGCCGTAGATACTAAACAAATTAACTTTTTTTGTGATTAAACAGCTTTTATATCCATTTCCCTGCAGTATTTCTGCTGAGAAAAGTAAGTGGGAATATGCTGCTTAATGTAATTTGATATCTGGGCAGAAAAATTGCTCTCACATGGAAGGAGCTGATCCTCTACCAGTAGGCACATTGTAGGGTTTCGTATGCAAACTCCAGGGAGTTTAGAAAAGGAGTCATAGTTCAGACTGTAAGATTCATCAGTCCATCCCTCTGAACTTTACTTTTATATTTTAAATCATCAAAAATTACAATCAAATTTGTATTCATCTCTTATGCAAAAAAATATTTTGCTGTTACTGGAAACTCTGCTGGATTTCCAATTTAATAAGCAGTGACCAGCAATATCCTTTTAAATGTGGGGGAACTGAGTGGTTTTAAGATGTTTACTAGTAACCATATAAAAATGTATAATTTCTTAATTTGGGTAATAAATGAAGTGTTAAAATACTATTTGTAGTCTTGATGTACAGAAATAAAATGATTGGTTTTCTTTTTGGTTTTGCTTTAGGCTTTTTATTTATGTTAAACGTTACATGCTCAACTTATTCTTTATCCCAAATTCTTTTCTTGTATATTTTTCTACATAAATTATGAAACTTGTAAAGAAGTTGAAGAGATCAGTAATAGTGAAACTGCCTCCTCCTAATTGCAAAACCTGAACACTTCTTTTAGATAGCATTATTTATTTTAGAACCTAATGCTTTAAATATTTTGAAATTATTTTTCAATTCCATTATTTTGCTACATCGAGTAGTGTTGTATCTGTATTTTGTAAAATTAAATTAAATTTTTCTATTAAATATTTGTATTTTGAAGATTGTGTTGGAGTCATGCCAAGTACTGGTGACTGGTACTGTGCACTTTGTGCTTTTGAAAAGGAGCCAGTGCCCACTATTGCTGTGTGTGGCCAGGAGAGCAGGGGTGCCACAGGGAGGGCAGGCTGGGGGACTGTGACTGCACAGGGCTGTAATGGCAGCAAGCACAGAGCTGCAGAAACCCCCAGGAGAGAACTGGAGTTTGCTGGCACTACTCTGGTGTTTCATTTCTCTGTCCTGCAGCACTCAGTGACGTTTGTGCCCTGTGGATGTGACACTGGCACAGGCAGCCATCAGAGCAGTTTGTGTGTCACTGTGCCCAGGCACTGTGTCACTGTGTGTCACTGTGCAGCTTCACCCCTTCAGATCCAGGCTGCACTGAGAGCACAGCGGGGCTTTCCCTGGCAGCCAGTGCTTGCAGCCCTGCCAGCTGCTCTCAGGCAGGCAGGGGGAGGCACAAGTTCTGCTTTTCTATCATCTATTGCTGGATGTTTAAGGAGGTAAAGGTGTGAGAGGGTAACAGACACGTCCTGGGGAGCAGGGGGGTAGAAATGATCTCTTGTAGCAAGAATTGTTTGTATGTGAAACTGAGTTTTCTGGATTTTAAAAAAAGAGCAAACTGTCCCCCAGTGGTGATGCTCCCAGGGTTGAGGTAGGCAGAGGCAGGAGCACTCTGCATGCAAGCAGCCTGGAATTTTATTGTAGATTTGATCATCAGAATTACAGCAGTAATAATTATGAGTTTGGGGTTGGTTTCTGTACAAGACAACCTTCCTTAAAGTAAGTTTCTGTACTACAGTGTTTCTTCCTCCTAGTTCAGTACTTGCTTTTGAAAAAGCAAGCATTTTCTGATTGGTTTTTGTTTTCAACTAGGTTCGGGTTTGTAATTTTACAACCTGTTATACAAACATTTTTGTCAAGGTCTGCATGATAGAAGAGTTCACAAATTTTTCACCTCTACAGATTTCAAAGGTGTTAAAAGTGGAATAAAGAAATAAAATTAACAGTTGGTCTCTTTCTTCCAGTGAGAGTTTTTCCAGATGGGGTTTCAGTCCTGTTAGGTGGATTAAAATAAAACAAAGCACAGCAAACCAAACCAGGAGTAATTGGCCTTGTGCTTAATCTCTGTTGTCTTCCTTCATGGTCCTGAAAGCCAGACTTGTATAAATGTTACAAAGCTGATTTCTAGGGAACATTTCTATATCTTTAGAAGAGGGAAGATTTTCCTCCAGTTCCCTGCATAAACACTGAGATGACAGATGTTTAATTTGAATGAGGAGGATATCTTCAGGTATTTTTTGAGGAGGTGCTCCATAAAAATAATAAAAAATGAGCTTCCTGATGCTATTAGTAGCAGTGTTGACTTTTTTTTTTTTTTTTTTTTGGCATCACTTGAATAATATAGCACAAAAATTCTCAATAAATCCTATAAAGGGGTTTGAAATTCAGAGAAAAAACTGAGTGCAGTGAGTTCATACATTTCAGTTTCTACTAAAAACTGTTAATTAAATACCAGTGAGACAGCACATACTCTTGCCACCACTGAAAAGCACTACAGCACAGAAAAAAAGGAAAAAGAGAAATATTTGTTGGACCTGTAATATTTGCTCATATACATGAATCTGTGTTAATAATGGTTTGTGATGTAAATGCTTGTTACTTTTTTTTCATGATGCTTTTGCCTGTCAGTGAAGGAGAGAAGAAATTAACATGGTCTGTAAAACTGATCAGGATATCTATATTTTTATTGACTTCTGCTTTTGTGAATAAAATAATTTGAGTTTTCTTGAAACTCTGCAGAAACACTCTTTCATTTTTTTGCAGTAAATTGGGCATTCTCTTGTTAAAAACTGATGGTTCTGAATAGTTTCTAAATCTAATATTAAACTGCTAGTTGGTTTCAAAGGTAGTACTGATGGAACTGGCCACCCATGGCAGTGATGGAGTCACATTCATGGAGGAATTTCAAATTCCTGGAGATGTGTCACTGAGGGGCTTGGTTCAGTGCTGGGATTGGCAGGGCTGGGTTCATGGCTGGCCTCAGTCTCCACTGTTTTCCAAACATTCCTATGGTTCTGCTTTGGGATGGTTCCTACCTTCAGCTGTTGAGCTGTGATTCCCCACTCTGCCAAGGAAGCCGCAGCTCTGAGGGTTACCTTTGTTCAGGGTGTCTTCCAAACAATGCACTTGCTCTGTTTTGTAAAAACTTCTTTCAGAATCTTTGGAAAGAATAAAACTCCATGGATAGAAGTCTGAGAAGCTGTAATTGATAGTGAGGAATGCTACTGTGAGCAAACACGAAATTTTCTTTCAGCTTCTGGAATTCTAGCACATGTGGGCTCCTTTGAAGGTGCAATTTAGTTTTATCTCCTTTGATAATTAGACTTACCTGCTTCCCTTTGCTTATTTATTATTTTCATTGTTAAATACACTTTTAGTTCTACTTTAATATTTATAAAGTTAGTATTGTGCATATTTCTTTTTGACTGTTTAGAAATAGCGGCATAAATGCTTCAGCTTACCTGCTACTAAAAATGTGGTAAACATAAAACTACAGAAAACTCCTCTTGTAGGGCATTTCCTAATTTGTAACATTAATAAAAGCACAAATGCCCATGTATCTGACCTGTTTTTCAGTATGTATCTGGTAGTCTGGAAAGGGCATTAAATTTCTCATGTGTGTAGAGAGGCAAGAAGTGATCATGAAGTTACACAAGCTGAATCCATTAAAGAGAGCACCGAGTAGCTGAAGTCAGGGGAATGTCTGGAGATCACCTACTCCAACCCCAGCTCAAAGCAGGGTCACCTACAGCAGGGTGGGCAAGACCTTCACCTGTGGAGTTCTGAATGTCTTCTTGGATGGGGAATCCACAATTTCTCTGGGCAACTTGTTTTCAGTGTTCAATTGACTTCACAATAAAACCTTTTAAATCAGGTTTAAACACATTTCTTGTATTCCAGTTTGTGCCCATTGCCTCTTGTTCTGTGGGGCAATATTAAGGAATCTGAGTCTTCTCCAGGCTGAACAACATCAGCTCTCTCAGCCTCTCCTCCTATCCTATGACACAGCTTCCAAGACTGTAACCATCTTTCTCTGCCTTGCTTGTTAGTGACCCCAGCAGCATCTTCAAAATTCCTTCTGTGGACTTTGATGTGACTGAGGACTGAGTTAAGTGACAGTAAATCTCCTCCTTGTCACATTCCTGTGGTTGTTAATCAGTGGCACTTACCAGGTAAGGTTGGATTTAAGATTTTGTGGCTTTGCTTTTTCAACCTCCACTGCTGCTTTGACTTTCCAAGGATTTTGCAAATCTTTTATCAATGTAAAATAACAGACTTGGTAAAAACTGAGTTCTGAATTATTTTTTCACAAATTTTTATAGATAGGATGCTAAACATTTATATAAAAACCATAGGACTAATGTTAAAACACCTAAATGTCTATTTGCTTCTGCCACCAGCAGTGTCAAACACCCAAGTGCAACCTCTTGTGCAAACCCCTGTATTTTGACTCTTCTGAAGGTCAAGTAGCCCAGAATTCAGCAAAGCACAACAGACAAACAGGAGAAACATGGGAATTCTGACTGGCAAAAAATGGTACATAAAGGCAGGCACAGATGTCCTGCAGCTTGATTTCACTGTCAAGGGATGAGCTCTTCCTGTGTGATGGTTAAATCAATGCCACATTTATTGCCAGGATTGCTCTCCAGTCTGAGTCTAAGCCTCCCTGTCCACAGCTCTGCAGAATCACGTTCTGTTTGCAGAGTTGCTTCATGTATTTATAGGAGCAGCGTGCTCAAATTTCCTACTATATTTAACATCATTCTTTTCTGCATTCCCAGAGCAGCTGTTTGTTCATTCTGTGTAACATTTAACTGAAAAGTAGTTTTGCATTATTTCTATTTTATTCCTTGTTTATAGTTACACATAGTTCTTGATTGCTGAAGAGAGAAGCAGGCATTCACCAGATGGTGTTATTTCAGATCCTCCTGCTACTGCTGCTTGCCCAAATGTTAGACCTGGGACAAGCATCTCTCCTCAGTTGCTATGTAGTTTTGCTGTATGTTGTCAAACAAACCTGCTGAAGGAATTGTTTCTTTTAGCCCTTGTGTCTTAAGAATTATTTTCATTAAGCTCTGTTTTTCTTTTTTCCCCTTTTCACTTTTCAGGCAAAAGGCAGCAGAGCTCAAAGTTCTACAGAGATACTTCAGGTATAATTATCTGGTAGATCTATTTGGCTATTGATGAAAAATTACATAGAATTAACTGATATTTCACATTGTCATATGGAGAAAAAAGCATATCCCTGATCAAGGTAATGAACATAAGTGCTGATCAAGCTGTCCTTGCAAAGAATAAGCACTTGGCATAAGCTGTGAGATCCTCTGACTGTCCCCAGTAGTTGCTGGGTTGTTGTGTGCAGATCCCAAATAATCAGCAGAATACACCTGATATTTCAGGAGGAATTGGCAAAAACATCAACTATGCTGAAGTTGTTTAACCACTTTCAAAAGCATCCACTTAGCTCAGGCTTCTGCACACAAAGAGGAGTCCAGATAAACTTGCAGCCTCTAGATTACCTAAGACACACTGTACCAATGAAAACTGAGGTTGTGCTTGACAGGCAAACACTGGAGAATGCTGGGGAAAATGGGTTATTTTGTGCTTTTAATGCTTCTAGTGAAAGTTTCAAACTCAAGGTGTATTGCCCATATTTCAAGTCTAATTGTTTCTGATAAACTATCAGCAAAAAGTTAATGCTTGTATTTAATTAAGTGCCACTTTCCAGAATTACTTTGCCAGCAGTGCTATAATTAGATGACATGAGAACAGTCTTTGATACATATGCTCATATTCTTTGTTAACAGCAAAAATAGAATCTGTAAATAGAAAAACCAGTTGCATTAAGCAGCAGGGCAGAGCAGCAGGCTGGGAAGGCTACAGCCATTTCCACCTCAGGAGGATTAATATTAATGTCTCTCTAATGCAGCATTTTCAAGCATTTCTTGTGTTCTGATGGGCTTTATATAATTGACCTCCACAAATCATAAAAGATGGTTTAAAAAAAGAATCTGGGAACTATGTGAATTGCCAATACCTCCTGGAATGCTGCCACGTGATTTCCATCATTAGGTTATAGCTCCCAGTTAGGGCTGAATTCATCTCACTGAGCTTCAGGCATCTGTGGGGTGGCTGTGAGGCACCTGGGGAGAACAGGCAGCCCCAGGACAGAGCTCTGGCAGGAGGCTCCTTCTGTGCTGAGACACAAAAGCAAAAATTCCACCCTCTCCAAAGAGGATGGGATGAACTGTGCCCTGGAGGTGCCCTCTCCTCTCTCTTCACAGTCAGTGCCTCAAACTGGATGTGTGAGACAGCTGAAGTTGGGTGAAGTGACCAGACCTTTCCCTCATGTTCCCAGAGGAGAGTTGAAAGATCTCAAACAATTAAGATTGTTTGATAGCAGTGTTTATCCTGACTCAATGGCTCAGCACTTGGATACCAGCCTGGATCTCTGATACCAGCTTTAACAGACCCACCAGAACTTTTGTTACTGGAATGTTGATGCTCTGCCAGCAACATCAGATTTAATGTCCCTCAACACAGTTCTCCAGGCTTCTGCTGCAAGCAGCAAGCCATAAAAACACAGGACACTTGGACTTCATACTTCTGCAAATACCTTTGAAGGTTTTCTGAATCTAAAAGCTTTTCAGTTTTATTAGTCCTATAAATAGAACTAATTAAAAATGTTAATGAGCCAGTTATGTAATCCTTTTGGATTTCAGCAAAACTTTCAGTAGGGTCTCTCCCAGGATCCTTCTGGACAAAATGTCCAGCACACAGCTGGATAAACACAGCCTGGGCTGGGGGAGCAATGGGCTCAGGGTCAGCACAAAGGGTTCCAGTGGAGGGGGTCACACCAGGCTGGTGTCCTGTCCCCATTGGGCTTCCACAGGGCCCAGCCTCAGGTCTGTGGAACAACATCCTCACAAATGACTTGGATGCAGGGCTGGAAGGGACACTGAGTGTGCCAGGGACACTAAACTGGGAGGAGTTGCTGCCTCCCGTGAGGGAAGAGAGGCTCTGCAGAGACCCAGACAAATCTGAGGGCTGGGCAATCACCAACCACATGAAGTTCAACCAGGGCAGCCCTGGATGGATGTGCTTCAGTGCCCCCTGCAGTGCCTCTTCTGCTGGGCTTTGCCATGGGCTATTTTAATTGAAATCACCTGCCTTTCCCTGTAACAGAGACCAGAAAACTAAATATCATGTGCACAATTGGAGCAAACTTTAAAAAAGTAAATAATTCTTATTATTGTTCAGTATTAGTGATAATCTGAGCTATCAATGATCATAAATTAAAAAAAGAAGTGCCCTATTAAATTATATTTGTAATTGGTGGCTCTGTAAAATGCCCATTCTGAGAAGTCTTGGGAAATGCCTTCATATTTTCTTCAAAGAAAAGCATAAACCAATTAAAATATATTTTTGATTTATTAAAAATAATTATACAGTCTTTTGTTTTCATCTATAACTTTGTTAGGAAACATTTATTTACATTCTCAGTGTTTTGCTGAGGCACTTTACCTTCTCATACCTTCCTTTCTCCAAATGCAAAATTGGTCTGTAAGCCTTCCCAAATATTTTTCCTATATCAGAAGGATGCTGAATCAGGGCTATTCTGTCTAGAGTCAGAACAGTGTTAGAAAATCTCTGGGCAGATTAATGTAATGATAACAATTGTGTTAAAGAAGCCATGGTCCTGGTTGCATTGATGCAGGCAGTGTTTGGATTCCAACCCTCTAGTTCCATGTGGAATCATGCTTCTTTGCCATGTTCTGTTTGCTTGGATAAACAGAAAGTTTTATGGTTGGCATCCATCATAACTTAACTGTAAACATAAAATCTGTTCTTTAAATTATTAAAGGAAAGAAACTGCCTTGTGCAACTTCTGTCTTGTTTGCTGCAGCTCAGGTTTTAGGACCCTGTGACCGTGTTCACAGGGGTCCGAGGATGAGGGAAGAGACGAGGATCTGACTCCATGTTTCAGAAGGCTGATTTATTATTTTATGATATATATTACATTAAAGCTGTATTAAAAGAATAGAAGAAAGGGTTTCATCAGAAGGCTGGCTAAGAATAGAATAGCAAGGAATGATAACAAAGGCTTGTGGCTCAGACAGAGAGCCCGAGCCAGCTGGGCTGTGATTGGTTATTAATTACAAACATTTAACACGAGCTAATCAAAGATTTACTTGTTGCATTCCACAGCAGCAGATAATCAAAGTTTACATTTTGTTCCTGAGGCCTCTCAGCTTCTCCGGAGGCAAAATCTTAAGGAAAGGATTTTTCATAAAAAATGTCTGCAACAGGACCCTTCATTTTCTCCCCTGTAATCAGTTATGAAATGTTGGGGGAAAAAAACCATTATTTCCACATCAAGAAATGTTTAAAGGATTAAATCAAAATTTTATATGGTCTCCTCCCACACCTGACAGTACTGACCTGCCTTTGCCTTTGCCAGGCTGTGAATGCTGAGGTGTGAACCTCACCCATAGGAAGAGCCAGTCTAACCTACAAATCCTTTGGTTTTGTCTTTCCAAGTGGATCAACGACTGGGACTCCACAGCTCCTTGCTGATGAGAAACTAATAATGGAGTGAGGTGTCCCTCTGCTCTAATTTTGAAGAATTGTTTCCATAACCACAACTTAGCATCAACAGTATTTCTTTTGAAGCTTGCATTTCCCCAAAGCACCAAACCTATACTTAGGGTTGTCCTACTACTTGTCCTGCTGATTTGTTTTAGGTTTTACTCTGCCTTATTCCAAGCTGGCTTTTGTCTTTTTGAACTGACCCCATTCCCGCACAAACATTTCCTAAATAATGAACTTCCTAAGCCTTTTAATTGACTTTATTTGGGAAGCATGCATTTGAGGCGTGGAAACTCTCTAACTTCTCTTTGGTGATGTATAAATTAATGCCTCCACTTTTTAAATAAGGAGCAAGAAATATAATTTTACAGCAATTTAAAGCATGGATGAAGTCCACATTTTAAAAACAGCATAATAACTTTGCTGTCAGCCATGGCACTCAGAAGACCACATACTTGAATATAACACAAAGGATGCTCCAATACACTCACCCAGCACAGGGCTCTGTCCAGGTGCTGCGTGCATGGAGAGGAATCTGACCTCAAAGGAATTGTGTGCCAGAGTTATATAACATTTGAGACTACAGCTAAAACACACAAGGGGGAAAAATTTTTGTCATCTCACCTTGAGCGCCCAAACTCACCTATTCAAAGAGTGTTCCTTAAAATTATTGGTTTTTCAACTTTTCCTACAGCACCACACCTAGGCATCACTTTTTGCATTTCTCCCCACAGAATCCCAGAATGGGTCAGGCTGGAAGGGTCAATCTGGTCCAACCTCCTGCTCAAGCAAGGTCACCCAGAGCACACAGCACAGAACTGTGTTCAGATGGTTCTGGAATATCCAGCAAGGGAGAGACTCCACAGCTTCTTTGGGCAATCTGTTCCAGTGCAGTAAAGAAGTAAAGAATTAAAGTAGAAGAAGAAAACAGTAAAGAAGTTCTTCCTCATATTCAAGTGGAGTTTCTGTGCCTCAGTTTCTGCCCATTGCTTCATCTCCTGTTGCTGGGAGCCACCAAGCAGAGCCTGGCCCATCCTCTTGGCAATCCCAGTTTTTGAGAGTAAAGACCCAGAAGGGGAAGAAATTTTGTCATCTCACTTCTAGCAGCCAAACTCACCCTAATCAAAGAATATTTCTTAACATTATTCTTTTCCCTTCTCCTTTCCCCTCAGCTGCCCACCCGAGCATTGCTTCACAAAATCACATTGTCAGAAAAAACCTCTGAGAGTCCATGCCGTGACTGAACACCAGCACTATGGCCAGCAGACAGGCTGTGATTCTGTGGAACTGGGAGCAGCCAGGGCTGTTTGCAGCCCGTGACCGAACACAACCATGCCCACCAGACAGGCTGTGATTCTGTGGAGCCGGGAGCAGCCATGGCTGTTTGCAGCCCGTGACCGAACACAACCATGCCCACCAGACAGGCTGTGATTCTGTGGAACTGGGAGCAGCCATGGCTGTTTGCAGCCCGTGACCGAACACAACCATGCCCACCAGACAGGCTGTGATTCGGTGGAGCCGGGAGCAGCCATGGCTGTTTGCAGCCCGTGACCGAACACAACCATGCCCACCAGACAGGCTGTGATTCGGTGGAGCCGGGAGCAGCCGTCGCTGTTTAAAACGCGCGGCGCTCAAACAAACGCGCAATGACCCTGCCCCGCCGGAGCCCTGCCCTCACGAAGCCCCGCCCCTGCCCCCACGAAGCCCCGCCCCCAGTGGCAGCCCCGCCCTTCCCTCGGCCGTTTGCCCCGCCCCGGTGCAGCGCCGCCGGCGGCCGGCAGGGGGCGCTCTCCGCTCGCACGGGGCACCCGGCGGGGCCGTTCGAGAAGCTTCCGGAAGCGGCGGGGCGGAAGTGACGGCGCGCGCTGGCGGCGCTTCCTGTTTGTGGCCGCTGCCGTTTGTCCCGGCGGGAGCGGCGGGAGGGAAGCGGCGGGAGCGGCGGCCGCGCTCGGCAGACACCGGCGGGTGAGTGCGGGGCGGACGGGCCCGGGGCCGCCCGGCCGCGGCCGTGCGGGAGGCAGGGGCAGCGGGGAGCGGGCGCTTGGCCGGGCTGCCGTGCTCGGCAGCGGCGTCCCTGGTAGCGGGGCCTCGCGGCGCGGCGCGGCCGGCGCAGGCCCCGCAGTGCTGGATCGGCCCCGGCTGCCGTGCGGGGTCTGCCCGGCCTTGGCGGGACTCGGGGATCGCAGCGAGCTCGGGGAGGGAGCGGCTGCCCTGGGCTCCCCCCGGCACTCGGAGCGGGACAAACCCCGGGACGTTCGGTGCCAGCCCGCGCTGCCGCCTGCTCGCCGCGAGGCAGAAAATAAATTCCGGCTTTCCATTCCTTGCTCACAGTGGTGTCAGTTCGCAGGGGATGAGGGCGAGCCTCGTTTCGTTGAACAGACCTTGTCCTTAAAGCGCTTTTTGTCGCGGGGTGCTGCCTTGGCGGCTTGCGAGCGGTGTTGCGTTCTCCTTTCTCTACCGTGCCTGAACGGAGAGGGGGGTGAGCTGCGGGCCGTGCCTGCAGTGAGAGCACCGGAGGAACGGCCTTGAGATGAGTAGGGGGAGATCAGACCAGATAATGTATTACATATTTGATTAGATAATGTGTTAGATATTTCGCGTTTAGGGTGGTCAGGCATTGGAATAGGTTGCCTAGGGCGGCGGCGGGGTCACCATCCCCGGAGGTGTTCGGGAGCGCCTGGATGTGGCGCTGGCTGGGTTAGTGATTAAGGGACAGTGGCGGTCGGTGCCGGGGGATGTTTGGGCTGGATGATCTCAGCGGCATTTTCCACCCCTGATGATCCTAAGCCAAACGCGCTGTGTTTCCCCCCGATGGAAGCAGTTCCGATACGTTCGCTCAGTGTTTACTGCTCGGGATAGGGGCAGCAGGGAGGTTTGTTGTGGGTGAGGTCGGCAGAGGTCGGGTGTTTTGAGTTCGCTGTTGCCAGGTTCCGGGCTGAGTTGAAAGCTGACACTGCCAGGTAAGGAACGCTGTTTGTCCTCAGTATTTGTTGCGCTCCGGAGGGGGCTGTGGGCTGGATTTAGAACTCGCGTTCTTGTTTGCGCCAACACTTTGTGTTGTGTTGCTGCCTGAGCTCTCCTTGGTGTGCTAAAAAAGGTGTTAGAAATAATTCTAAATACTGAACAAATCAGTTCTAAATTGTAATAATTATAAACTGCTACTTTTTTAGGCACGGTAACATGAAAGCTGCGTTTATAATGTTCAAATGGTTAGGCTTGTGTCATTGCATAGTCAGTGATCAAAGTCAAGAGTTTTTAGGGTATAAAGTGTCAAAAAGTGATAAGAACAAGGTGCTGACACAAAGGGAACAGCTGGGATGAAGCAAGGCTCTGCCTCTCCGGTCCTGCAGCAGAGGTTGCACTGCTGCCTGCTGACCTTAATTTTTGTTTACTCTTTGGAGATCCTTGTACTCCAGTTAGGGATTTTATGTTCAGCTGGTGATCAAGAGCCTAGTAGTGAAAATACCATTTAGTTTGATGGATTATGTTGTCAAAGAAGATTTGTTTAGACCAATGAGTAAATGTATTCGTTTGGACCAATGAGTAAATGTATTTACAGATTTTGTCTCTGTGATTACTTTTTTATTGCAAACAACCAGAATTTTAACTATTGCACAACACTATTCTAACTTTGTGTACTCCCCTCGGCGCCTGTGCTGACTTCTCAGTGGCGAATAAGAGTGTGTTGAAAATGGAAGTTAAATTAGTATTAATTTTTCTTAAAGAATCTCTATTGGAGTAGAAGTTTAACTTGCTGCTTTTATTGGCAGCACTGTTTAGACTGCAGTGCTGCTAATAATGTAAACTAAATCTGTAAACTGCAGAGTTCCATCGAGCTTGTCTTTTAAGTACTTGTGCTTTCAAACTGCAGCAGATTCTTACCCAGGCAGCTTCTCTCTCTGGTATATTCTCTGTCCTTCCCAGATCGATGCAGTTTGCTCATTTATCTTGGCTGGGCTTGGGAAGAAGGAGGTAAGGGCTTTACTTTTGTGAAGTTTTAGTTAGAGGGTTAATGAGGTTTGCAACTGATGTTTTTAAATAGATAAACAGATTTCTTTACCGACTGTGTTCTTGCTTTTATCCATTAGAAGTTTTGGAATGTATGGAATAATTATCATATGTAGGATACAGGAGTTCCTAACAGTACGTGAGATATCAATACCGGGTTTTTGGTTTGCTCTGCCCCTGTGCCGAGCTCGGTGGCGCAGTGAGCTCTGTGAGCGGAGCTTGCGTGGCCCGGGGGCGGTGACTGCGGTGTCCCCGGGCCGGAGGTGTCGCGGCCTGGCCTGGAGCGGGCGGCGGTGTCAGCGCGGGGGCCGGGGCCGCTCGGGGCTGCTGCCGGCGCAGCACGGGGCAGCGCAGCACAGCACAGCACGGGAGAGCACAGCACAGGAGGGCACAGCACAGGACAGGGCAGCACAGCACGGGAGAGCACAGCACAGGACGGGGCAGCACAGCGCAGCACAGGAGAGCACAGCACAGGACGGGAGAGCACAGCACAGGAGAGCATAGCACAGCACAGGAGAGCACAGCACAGGACAGGGCAGCACAGCACAGCACAGGACGGGGCAGCACAGCACAGGAGAGCACAGCACAGGACAGGAGAGCACAGCACAGGGCAGGGCAGCACAGCACAGCACGGGAGAGCACAGCACAGGACAGGGCAGCACAGCACAGCACAGGAGAGCACAGCACAGGACAGGAGAGCACAGCACAGGACAGGAGAGCACAGCACAGGACAGGAGAGCACAGCACAGGACAGGAGAGCACAGCACAGGACAGGAGAGCACAGCACAGGACAGGAGAGCACAGCACAGGACAGGAGAGCACAGCACAGGACAGGAGAGCACAGGACAGGACAGGAGAGCACAGCACAGGACAGGGCAGCACAGCACAGGAGAGCACAGCACAGGACAGGGCAGCACAGCACAGGACAGGAGAGCACAGCACAGGACAGGAGAGCACAGCACAGGACAGGAGAGCACAGGACAGGACAGGAGAGCACAGCACAGCACAGGACAGGGCAGCACAGCACAGGAGAGCACAGCACAGGACAGGAGAGCACAGCACAGGACAGGGCAGCACAGCACAGCACAGGAGGGCACAGCACAGGACAGGGCAGCACAGCACAGGAGAGCACAGCACAGCACGGGAGAGCACAGGGCAGGGCAGCACAGCACAGCACGGGAGAGCACAGCACAGCACGGGAGAGCACAGCACAGGACAGGAGAGCACAGCACAGGGCAGCACAGCACGGGAGAGCACAGGGCAGCACAGGACAGGAGAGCACAGCACAGGACAGGAGAGCACAGGGCAGCACAGCACAGCACAGGAGGCTCTCCAGCCTCCCAGAGCGCATCCACCGCTCCTGAGCCATGCAGTCAGGCTGGCTTTGAAGGGAACTCGTTGCTGTAATTTTCGACTTAGCTGTGTGAGGTTTACGTTCAAGCATTGTGCTCCTTAAGTAGGAAGTGCTCCATTTCTCTAATAGCATTTGTAAAAGAACCTCAGTTGTGTCCTGGAAACATTTAATGACAAAGCTTTTCCTTTGTCTTATTCAAGCAATGGAAGGATTAGTGAGAAATTACTTAGCTTTGTCAAAACTTGTTGGATCTTGCATATGATGATTGTTTCTTTCAAGATAAATTTAAAATAAAATTATATTTGAGGGTGCTAGTAGTTTAAATTCTATTTTCTTTTGAATGAAATACATTTGAATGGATGTTAGGTTTTCCTTACTTTAGACTTAATGAAATCGTTCTGCTTTATTTATTTAAGTGCTAGAGAAGAAATAATTCATGCATATGCATTTCACTCCTACAGTTACTAGTTGTAGATTTTATGTTTTCTCTTTGTTCTGAATACTGAAATCCCCCTGGTATTAGTGAGGACTCAGTACTTAACAAGGACCTTAAAGGCCATATAGTAAGTCTGAAGCCATTCATAGCTACATTGCAGCTATTTTTTATTAAAACTTTAATTTTTCTGATTAGAATTTTTTTTTCTCTCTTAAAATGTAGTCTGAATCTGTGACAGCCTATCAAAAGTTGCTGTTTGCTTTAATGAACCTTTTTTTTTCCTTTTTCTTTGGGTTAAATAAAGTTAACATGACTCAAAAACACTTCAGGGGAAATGTGTAGAAACTTTGAACTATTTTCTTTTCCCTAAAGGATCATCTGTTTGATATGATTATTTGCCTAAAACTTTCTGGGCCATGTTTTTCAGTTGAGGCTTTCACTGTTTTTAATTGCTTACTCATAGGCAGATCATATATATTTTAAAATAAGGTTTTATTTTACTTTGTATAAAATAGCCTTTTATGGTGAGTTTTAGGAGAGTGACAGTGTTCCAGATATTTGTGACACAATTCCAAATTTGGACACCTGAGTTGTTTTGGAAAAGTGCTCCTTTGCTTTAAGGAAAGATCATGAATAAGTCCCCCTTTATCAGAGATGAGATGGATAAGCAGGAGAGAGGGTGGCCTGTTGACTGATCAGCATCCTTTCCTGGTTTTTGTTAGCCACCTTACATTTCTTTCACAGATGAAGATTTTGGTATTTCTTCTGTTTCCATTTTTGGTTGGTTCACTCTTTTTTAATGGTTTTTCACTTGTTGCCCTCTTCAGGCTTTCCATGTGCCAGGCAGCAGTGCAGACCAGGTCTGTAATTCCTGCCAGAATTGTCTTGCTGTCCTTGGGGAGGAGAGCAGTGGACAGGACTCTCGGTAGCACCTTGAGGGGTGAGGGTGTCCTGGTCAGGTGCCTCTTGTCTGGCTGTGCTGGAGTTTTATTGTTGCTGGCTTTTCCACAATGGAACATGAGCTGCAAGGTAAAGCAGCCAGCCCAGCTGCCTTCTCCCTGCGTGAACTGGTATAATAATAACAACAACTGTATCCAGATCCACTCTGCTGTCTGACATACAGGCAGGATGTTTGCTGTAAACATGAGATTAAACTAAGCTTTTTGGAATGTGCATTTTATTAAATTCATCTCCTGAGGATACTGAGGGAGTATTAAAATAATGAGCATAAACATGGCTATTTAAGTACATCGTATTAATTTAAATTATATGGTAAATTGACATTTTTCCATGAAACAATAAATTTCAGGAGCCTGTGAAGTTAAACTGTGACAGTTTTTCTAAGCTTAGGTAAGTAAAAGCTAAAAGTATTGAAGCTGTTAATGTGCTTTAGTCTGCACTGTGTATGTATAAGTGGGAGGAAAAAATTAATGCTGGTGCCTTGTTTAAATGTATTTGTCAGGTTTATTAATCACAAAACTTACACAGGTTTTCTTACTCTGTGTTCTTGTACTCATAGGTAGCTTTATTTGTTCCTTAGCATTCTTACTCTTAAAAAATGTTCTGGTAAACTGTTCTGGTAAACTTTGTGTTAGCACAATGGATTTTTGTGAGTTCACCCTTCAGAGCAGGGTGTTTGTTCCTGCAGAGCTGACAGCAGGATGCAATCCTTTAGCTAACTCCATGGAAAGCAGCAGGTGCTGGCACCTGGGTGGCTGTGGGGCCTGCAGAGGATGTTGATGAGTGCCTGCTCTGTGAACTCTGTGAATCAGGAGTTTGGAGCTCCATCCTGCTCTCCAGGTGACTGCTGGAGTCACTGAGCTCGAGCTATTCTGGCATCTCTGAGGACTCTCTGTGCTGCCCATTGCTTCATGGCCAGAAATAGATAACTTTTTCTGACTGAGCTGACTGCAAAGGTCGCATGCCCCTTGCTGTCTGAATTCCCTCCTGGCTGCTCTGAAGAATTTCTTGTTTGGATGCTTTCCCCCATTCCCTATTTAGTTTGGGGTGCTGCTTTGTCATCCCTGCCGCTTGTTTGTCCGATTACTTGCTTTTCTCTGGCATCTGATCTTATGAAAGTTTGGAGTTCTCTATATATCTGTCTTCTGTAATGCTTCTCATGCTTTTTATGTAGCTGAGGACTGTGCTGTAAAGAGTTTGTGAGCCAGGTTTTGAGTAACTCAGGCTGAGCTGTGTGGGGAGGGCCTGAGCCTGGTCCTGTGTCCATGTAGTTCAGGGCCACTGTAAACCAGAACAAAGCTGCCTTCCCTGTGACGCCTGGGAAATCTATAGACTATGGAAGCCTTTGGTTCACATAAACATTGCCTGTTTGATTTTCATGCCCCAAAGAAGGAGTTGGAGTAGCTGATAGCACACTGTAAACATAGTGCAGTTCCCAGCTCAGGGAACTGCAGATTTTTGTGAGCAAACACGAAGGCCATGAAACATCTTCTTTCAGATGGTTTATTTTTTTTTTTGACTTGTATTTTCTTCTGAAATTTTGAAGATTTTCTGTGGATGGAGGCAGGAAATCAGCTAATGTGGGCTGGCTTCTTCCTTGCTTTAGAAAAAACTCAAGTGCCTAATTAATGAGCCTTGCTTGTATATTTGGAGACAAATTATTTGACAGATTGCGTGTTTGGAGAAGATTTTTGTCATGTCATTGTGATTAGGACAGTTGGGTGGTTTCTTGCAGGGAGGTGTATGGTTTGCATCTCTGAAACATGTAGACATTTTCACCATGCACATTCCTACTAGCCTTAGAAGTACTGATTTATTTTTTTTAATTGGCCATCTTCTATTTTCTAAGTCAATGGCGATCCATATTCTGCTTTATTATAAGCTGATGGTGGTTGTTTTCTTCAGTGAGTATTTTAAATAATTCTGTCCTGAAAAGATTGCAGATAGAGGTCTTTTCTAGTTTGTGAATATTGTTGGATATTTTGGGGGGAGGGGGGTTTTGTGGGTGTGCATGGTGTTTTTTTGGTCAGTCTTGGTGGCTGTTCAGGGGCTAAATACTAGCTGACTTTTTTTTTCTTTAGCTGGACAAAAGAAGCTGAAGATGAGTTTTTTTCTTCTAAATATTTTTAAAACCTTTTTATATACAAAACTTCCTTTGATAACTGAAGTTTCATTAGTACAGTTTATGCTTTATGATAACTAGCAGATAGAAATAACAGGATATTAGAGATGAATGCTTCCTGTCACCTGACTTTGGTGACACTTTGATTAGGAGAAGGAGAATATTAAGAATTTGTTTTCTTTAGCAGGTTTCTGGCTGTTCTAATTCCAGACTTTATGCTAGTGACAAGTAAAAACTGAGCAATAACACTCACTAAAGACAGAATATGCAATCCCCAGACATTTCTTTGAAACAAATAATTTCTCCATCTTGAAGGAATAGCTTTTTAGGGTCAGAGTCATCTGTTAAGAGGTGATCATGCTGCTTCAGCTTTGTTTTTTTGTCCCAACTTCAGGTTTCTGTTATCTGGGATATATGGTGTTTATATTGAGTCTTAACTTCACAGATCTGCAGCATTGCTTTTAAACAAGCAGGAAAGTTTTAAAAAAATACTGTGTTGAAAACAATATGACTACCTGTGTGCACAAAGTTCTCTAGGGAAAGATATGATTTATTTGTTACATCTAAGTTGCTTTTCCTACATGCTTTTTCTAGTTAGAAGTTTGAGTTTTAAGTTTTCCCTCTAAGATAGGTACCAGAATTGAGAAGAGAGCTAATGAAGGTCTTGTATAAGAAAAGGAGAATATGAAAAGACATTTAGTGTTATGGTATGTGCTCCTGTCCTGAGGCTTTTTTCTGGTTGCTTGCTGGTTTTAGGTTTGTTAGGAGGGACTCTGACCTTTAGCCTTAAGCTTCACTCATGCTGGATTCCCCCTGATTTCTTTGCAGAAATACATTCCAAATGTGCTGTTCCTCATAAGGCTGGCTGTGGGATTTGATAACAAACTTACCCACACTGACTCTGCTCCTCGCCTCTGTGTTCACAGAGCTGTTCCAATTGTTGTGTGGGAAACAGCAGAGCTAGAGAGGCCAGTTGATAGCAAATATCCTGGGATATTTTTGGTAATCTGTATGTTTACATATTGAACACTGCCATCAGTACATTATTATCATTGGCATTCTTAATTTTAGTGCACGTCCCCCAACTTCCTTTGGTGTTGGTCACAGTATTAACTATAACCTTATGGTTTTTTTGATGTGGAGATTTCTTCAAAGGGCTATTTACTTGCTACACTTTAATTTTGTGTTTGTGGGACTGTATGGTTAAGGGGATTGCTAAAACCACCCAAGTTTTAAACACGTGGGTCCTCCAGTACATTTGCTTCTGTAAGTGGTTTGGAGAGGGGAGGAAGCATGGCAGGGTATCTCTTAAACTGGTTCTGCCATTTGAGGAAATGTCTGTGTAACCATAATCCATAATTAAAGGTAATTAAGCTTTAACCTACAGCAGGAACATATTTTGAAGATGTACCAATTTATTTTGAAAGGAAGTATTTTTTCAGTGTTTATATCCCAGGATGTTGAAAGATACATGTAAAAGTAGTACAATAAATTAATTTTAGAATATTTCACTAGGCTACATCATACTTGGTTTTCTTGGGAAAGAAAAGGAAACTTAGACTGCCTGGGTTAAAATTAAAAACACTGAATGACTTGAGGGGGGGAAAGGTTCTTTCAATGAATTTTTGTTCTTGATGCACAAGATAAGAAAATGTGACTAATACATTGCTGTATTATGTTCTGAGTGTATTTGGGTGATTTTCCCTGCAACAAGTTGATAACTACTGGAAAAGGGTCACTGTTTATTGTTCCTTAAATTGAAACAAGCCAGCAGTGGTAGGATGGAAGGGGGATTGGAGATTTTTTAGTGGTAGAGAGAAAGACAGCATTGCACGAAGACATGAAACATTCTTGAAACTTTTTAGGAAGGTTCTTTCATCTTAGTGGTCATTTAGTTGGAGTAATGGTCAGTGAAACTGTTCCTTGTAATTATTCTCCAGTGTTGACAAGAAACTGTCAATATTTAAACTGCTTTTTTAACTTCTGGGTTTCTCAGGACTCTTGTGATAACTGTTCTTTTATACTAACAAACACTCAGTGCCTCTGCACTTGAATTGGTTGGTTACCTTGCAGTTGGAGCAATCTTGCCTGGTTGTGTGCTTGTCTTGGGAAATGTAAAGGAGGCAAATGATATTCAGTAGTTTTGGCAACATGCACATTTTTTGTCAAAGCCTGAGTACAAGAAAGGCTTATTGGATTCAATAAGAGATTGAGTTTTAAATTTCCAAGCCCTGCACAAACATTGTTTTTCTGGAGGGAGCATGTCAGTGGAAGTAATGTTCTGAAGAACAGATGTGAAAGATGGGTCCCTTTGTTTATGCCCATATGTGCTTTAGACATGACAGGTGTCACAGATAACAGGTGAACTTTTGCATTCAGAGTTATTAATATCTACATCAAAACTGTAATCCAGATACCCTTCTTAAAATACTCAGCTTATCACTCTAATCTGTTTCAGGAACTGCTGTATCTCTGTGTGTTTGTGTACTGTGTTTCAGTGGGATTAAGGAACTTAAAAATCTGAATTAAAGTCATTGTTTGATTTCTTGACCTAAAGTAAAGCAGTTTTATTTTCAATTTGGAACGTTTGAACTTTGTCTTTCTTGGGTCAAGTTTGATACAAGGCCGTCCCAGGCTTCTACCTGACTTTCACTGAGTAGCAGTACTGGACAAGCTTCATTTACAAGTTGTTGTTGTTGTTACAGGACTGGAAAGGCTCAGCTGTTGTTACCACAAGAACTCCTGAAACATGGTGGATTATTATGAAGTTCTGGGAGTGCAGAAGCATGCCTCAGCAGAGGATATCAAAAAAGCGTGAGTGTCACTGGTGTGGATGTTTTGGATTTTAAGGGACAGATATAATTACATGGTTTTTGTAGTCACACTTTGTTGTCTTCCCATTTCTTTTGCAAATTCCTGCCCATGCTGCTTTATGAACTCAAATACTGGAACTGTGATCTTGGATAATTGCAAAGCACATCAACCTAGGGGCAAGCTTAGCTTTGCCCCTCTAAGTAAGAAGTTATGAACACTTTGCCTAAAGTGTTTCATTTGAGGATAGGAATTGTGTGCAGCTGGCAAAGAAGGCATTGATGTTAGGATGTCACAATCCATGTGTTCTTGGAGCTTTATCAACTTCTAATGTACCAGATTCCTCTTGATGTTTCCCTTGGTTGGTTGTAATTACAGGGCTCTAAGGAGGAGCCCACAGCAGAGATATTTTGGAATGTTTTTCTTAGGTCTCGCAGATGTTGATCATCAGAAATACACAAGAATAATTTCAGAATAAGTAAAAAACCCCAAACCTACTTTCTAATTTAAAACATATCTGAGTAGGTGGTTCTTTGTGTACCTGCAGGTTGCTCCCAATATCTAGATGCAATATACAAAGCACCAGGAATTTCTTATTTTCATCCTTGACAACCTGTTTAACCTGACAACATTGTGTTTATTTGTATAGCATATTCTGTTATTTCAGAGTAAAGTATCCTTTGTTTTCCTTCCACTCAGGTACCGTAAGTTGGCACTGAAATGGCACCCTGATAAAAACCCAGACAATAAGGATGAGGCAGAACGGCAGTTTAAGCAAGTAGCTGAGGCCTATGAAGTCTTGTCAGATGGTAGGTATCTCACAAGGGCTCTTGAACTGCCTGTCTGTTCTGGGGATCAGGCTGAAAATGTTCATCTATGGTGCTTTGAAGGGATATTGTAATTTTGGTTCATCAGCCAACTTGACTGCTTCCTTTTCAAAGGCAAGGAAAGAGAAAGATGCTTGCAGATGAGACAGAATAAGCAGAAATTTTGAAACAAAAATTTCAGGATCTCCCTAGATACATAACCAAACTACTAGAAACTGAAATTCAATGTCTGCTAGAAATTTCTGTAGACTTCTGTGAATCTCAAGATTAACTTTGTCTTAGCAGGTGAGGCCAGTGTTACAGTCAGTATAGGGGTATTGTGTTTATCCTCTAAAATCAGGCCAGACCAACTCTGAAGTATCCACTGTTGGGCCTACAGCTTCTAGTTTTTGTAACAGTAAACTAGTCTTGAGAAAACCCAAGCATACTGTAAACCTTACTGAAAGTTTGGATTTCATTTGAGTGAGTTCTGTAATTTCAGTCAACTGTGATGCTAAAGATAATGTTTATTTTGAATTGTTCTGAAAGAGGTGTTTAGCCTGACCCATGCAGTGCAGGAATGCAGTTTACAGTTCACCCATGTCTTTTTGCTTGAAGAGTATCATTAACTTTTGCCAGTGTTCTGACAAAAGCAGCCTGAATCATAACAAAGTGATTTAAGCTACTTTGATTATTTTCCTCTGTAATTGACTGCAGCTGTCTATATGCTATTTCTGAAGTGTCCTTGATTTCACCTGAGACAGTGAGCATGGGAAAGCTATATTTAAAGCTCTAGCAGCATCTAGATTACCTCTCAGAGTTCAGCCTGATTTAGTGAGCTGCAGTCTTGTACACTGTGTTTCTTTGCTTGGTTTTGATAGTTAATTAACAGGGGAGAAAAAGAACTTAATTTATCATTAGTTCATTGTATGCTTGTCTTTTAGAGTGCTTTATCCTTCTTAAGCTAATTTTTTTGAGCAGGATAAAAATAGGATACTGGTCTGGTTGTTAAACAGATCTCTAAGTTCTTTGGAAACAGTACAGTGCTAGAATTTTAGAACAGCTTCTAAAAGTGCTGCCAGTTTTTGGATCTATGCCAAATCCTAAGTTACTGATGTCTTAACAATCATTTGTGCAGCAGGGATAGCAGAATCTTCAGCCCAGTGGTTGAGAGGCAGTCAAATGTTCTGCAAACTTAATGAAATTTTCTGACACCATTACAGGCTTGAATGATGACAGATTTTTGGCAGAAGAATAGTTTTGTAAGGGATTACATAAGCAAAAAAAAAATACTGAAATTGGGTGATCATTGAACACACTTCCCTTGTGGGAAACCTTGTGGTTTCAAAAACGGAACATTTTTCAAGATGAATTTTGGTTTTTGTGAGCCCTAAGGGCCCCCTTGCTGTTTCCTGCCCATGACAGTTTATCTGCCTTGCTGCTTTCTTCTTCATAATTGGATGGGTAGGTTAAATTCCTTTCTTTAAAAGCTGCTGTCTAGAAAGGCAGTACAGATAATGTATCAAGCTTTAGGGATTTGTGAAACTATTGCAAGCTCCTATTATTTGAGATGATAACCATTATATAAAATTTTAATTCCTGTTAGTCAGAAGTGTTTTACTTTCCAATATCTGTTTGAGGTAACTGCGTGTTCTTTCAGTGATGCTGTTTAAATTTTAAAAACATCTTTCACTGAAGAGATTCCACTGGGAAAAGCATAATAATATTAAGAGAATAAAATCAAATGCCCTGATTGGTTTTTGACTGATACTTCCACAACAGTGCAGGCAAAGTGAGCTGTCTGTCTGCCTCTTTAAGGTCTTCAGGTTCCCTTCCAGTACCAAAGTGCCATCTGATCTTGTGCAATAATGTGGAGTTCATTTTTCTCTCCTTTCTCATGAATACTGGCTGGTTTACAGTGAAATTAATAGTCATTCCATGCCTTCTGAAATAATAGAGAGCAAGCAGTTTGAGTCACATCCTTCCTTGGCTTTTTAGAACATCATTCTCCATTCCATATCCCACAATTAAGCCAGCAAAAATGGTTATAATTAATTTTAGGGGTTTTGCAGTCACTCTTATAAACACTGGTCTTTGTTCTCTTAACTCCCCCACAATGGGCTTGGTCTTGTGCAAGAAAAGGAAAAGAGGCAATGCTCAAGGTTGGCAAGTGGGAGAGGAGGAAGGGAGTGCTTGAGCACTGGAACTGCTCTCCAGAGAGCCTGTAGAATCTTATCTCAGAAATTGATGTGATCACAGCTTTATTCAGGCAAGTTGTGACCAACTTCACAGTTAGACTTGTGTGGAGGAGCAGGTTGAGGTCCAGAGATCCTTCACAGCCTTTAAGCTTTTCATGGTAGCTGTCCAAAGAAGAAATCTGCCATATTCTTCTTAAAGGCAAGTTTCTACATGAGGTTTGTCCTTAAACCAAAATTTTTCTCATACATCAGGACTGGACCTTCTACAGCTTACTGGTCTTAAGTTTGAAGTTCAGTAGCTATTCTTTTTGAACTAAATTGAAGATGCTCAGCAGTTATAGATGAGAACTTCCCTAAATAAACTAGCTTTGAGAAGATGCTTAACTGAGAATGCTGGTTAAGTGGTTTTATTTTTTCACAAAACCAACAAACCTGTTTACTGACATGATGTACAACTTCTCTTTGTAGCTAAAAAACGTGACATCTATGACAGATATGGAAAAGAAGGCCTAATAAATGGAGGTGGAGGTATGTTGACAATCAGCAGTTTTTTGCTTTCTCTATTTTCTGTAGCTTTCTTTTCAAGACAGGAATCTGGAAATGCCTGTACTAGGGCCTAAAATTCAGTCTTTTAAAAATCAAGATGTCAATTGTTTTACAGTTTTTCTGGTTATTATAAAAGGTATTGCTGTTATTTCAAAACAGAGAAACTGTTACGGAAAGTGATGAAGTAATGTGTGTATTTAAGTTAAATTATATCTGAAAGAGAAATTTTGGAAACTGTTTATATTTTTAGATGATTCAAGTACCCTATAGGCCTCAACTTTCTTATTAGTAAGAATATGTGAAGATAACTGAAATTTAACTTTTTTCCTTTTTTTTTTGTTTATTTGCAGGTGGAAATCATCATGATAGTCCATTTGATTTTGGATTTACATTCCGCAACCCAGATGATGTCTTCAGGGAGTTTTTTGGTGGAAGGGACCCCTTTTCATTTGACTTCTTTGGTAAGTGATCCCCTGGTTTTAGTAACATGTGTCTAAAGTGGGGCTTAAACTTTACTCTTACAAAACAAACAGAGCTAATGTAGTTTTAATAGAAATAGTTCTAAAAATGGGGCAGACAACTGGTATTTTGTATTGTATTTGAAATTTTTGTTTCATACCTGTTTCTTGGTTAATTTTATTGTACAAAACTAGGTATGGCTTGCCAGTTAATGTTTTGTTGGAAGGCCTGGTTTGCCAAACATGAAATGATGTCTGCAATGTCTCTAAGTTGAAATAATATTCAACAGAAAAAGTGCTTACTGGAATTTCCTCTCAAGAATTTAAGCAGGCTAACTTAGTCTGTTGATTTCTCTCTTTTGATCTGTAAATAAATTAAAACTTTGAGAGCTTCTGAATGGGACAGCTTAATTATAACTGTTACACCATAACTCTCACTGTGAACTTGTGTCCTAGCAGGACTGATTTTCTCCTGTCAGAATAGGAACAGTTGCATACATAATCTAAACATTCTCCCAAATTCATGTCACCTGTTTGCTTGGGGTATAGAGCCTTTAGAGACTCAGATAAAATGGTTCTTGAGGTTTGTATTCTTCATTTAGGAAGCATTCATTAAAGGAAGCAATATGTGATAAAAGTTGTCAGAGGAATCTTTTTGCCCTCATGCTGAAGGTCTTCTTGCTTGCTCTAGTGAAGGTCTTTTCAGAGGTGCTGGGATTCTTATGCAATCTCTCTGTGTATGTTCAGCTCAGCAAAATGCTGACCTATAAAGCAGAACTGATCCTGTGTTCAGTATTTACTGTGAGAAAGTTCCATACTGGAAACTGCAAGAAGTGTACTTGAAAAACCAGGCTTTCTTCCTGTTCAGTATGTAGATATTGATTTAGCTCTGTAATAATGTTTGCAAATGTTTTAATATTTTTAAAAGTAATTTATTTTCTTTGGCAGCATTAAGGGAGTAGTGCCTTTCAGATTTTAATTATATCTTTCTTTGGTTTGCTATTTCAGGATCATCAGCTGTTAGATGACTAATGAAGGATTAGAAAGGGGGTTGAAGGGCTTGAGGTTGAATGCAGTAGAATGGTAGTTGATGAATTAGATGAGCAGCTAGAGGAGGATCTGGTGGAAGACAGGCAGCTGAATTGGGCAGTTGGATCCAGTGTGAAA
Source organism: Melospiza melodia melodia (assembly GCF_035770615.1). Taxonomy (NCBI): domain Eukaryota; kingdom Metazoa; phylum Chordata; class Aves; order Passeriformes; family Passerellidae; genus Melospiza; species Melospiza melodia. The sequence continues at coordinate 9,490,616 of NC_086194.1, forward strand.
TCAGCTGAAAGTAGGAAAGGGAAGATTGGAGGAAGCTTCTAGCAAAATACTGATGAGTGGAATGGGCTCTGAACTGGGTAGATGCAACTTCTTCACTGTCTGCAGAGAATAAGAATTTTAGGAAGTACAAGACAGGGATTTCAATTTAGATGAGTGATCTCAACTGGTTAGGACACATCTGGAGTATTGCGTCTGCTTCTGGGCTCCTCAGTAAAAAAACAGAGCTGCTGGATAGAGTCCAGTGAAAGGCCACCCAGATAATTACAGGAGCTTCTCTCACATGAAGAGCAAGTTGGGGAATCGCTGGAATTGTTCACTGTAGAGAAAGCTCAGGGTAAGAGTCTCATCAGTGCATTGGGAAGGGAGTGGAGAGGTCAGAGGCAATCACCACCAATGGAAGCCCAGGAGTCTCTGCCTGAACTTAAGGTAGCACAACTGTACTGGGAGGGCAACAGTGTTGGAGCAGATTGTCCAGAGAGGTTGTGGAATCTCCATGTTTGGAGATAGCCAGAAGGCATATGGAGTAGTCCTGGAAATCCCCCTGCACTTGGTCCTGTTTGAGCAGGGGGTTGGACTGGATGAGCTCTGGAGGTCCTTGTCAAACTCAGTTATTTTGTGATTGTGTGGTAGAAAACCTGGAAAAATCTGAGCAAGATGTTGAGTAGGAAGCTACTGTGGAGGAGCTGGGAGAGAGTGTTCAGTTCTTTTGTTTATTTTTTGATTGAAGATCTATTAAACAAAACAGTTGGTTCTCAATCAAGTATCTTTATAGTAAATTGTACAGGTGAGATGCTACTAGTGGGAGACTGACATAGGCTCTGTTTGATTTTGATTAGATTTACTTCATCAACACTAGCAAAAGACTCTTCACTTGCTGTCCCTGAAAATGTCAGTATTCATGATTAACCTTAAAGCCATGAAGTTTAGTTCTGCTGTTAAATAAATGATAGGCTTGAAGAAAGCTGAGGCCCTGCCTTTTGGGTTCCTTGGAAGGGAGGCTGTAGAGCACAGTGCACAGAGCTCTCCAGCTTATCCAATGGAGGGACCACTGCTGCCAGTGTTCCATGGGGTACTGCAGCTGCAATGAGCCCCTCTGTAGAGGCTGGGATTTTAATTCCTGTTAGTCAGAAGTATTTTACCTTCCAGCATCTGTTTGAGGTAACTGCATGTTCTGTTGCCCCATCTTCCCTCGGGCACCAGTGGGCTTAGCAACATACCTCTGCATTAGTGACCTAGAGGGACATTCTCCCCTGCTTACCACACAGCTTTATTTATTTATTTATTCAGAAGCAGGTTATCTACTTCATGTATTCATCACTGTTTTTGTCAGCTGGAAGAGAAGAGCACTGAGCACAGGCTCTGCCTCTTGCCAAGGTTCTGGCAGTGGCAGCAGTGTTGTGTGCACTCCAGTTAATGGAAACTAATTGTTGCTAAGCTGCCTCTCTGCTTTATGTGGATAGTTGCAGTGTCAGTGACCAGAGGCCTAAAAGCCTCAGTTAAGCTTTGGATTTTGAGCATAAGCTCTTGAAATGTTTCTAGTTGGAAGGTTTCAAAGTGAGCACTTTTTTTTTTTCTTTAAGATGTTTAAGACATTCTCTAACATGGGTAATTGTGACTCCAGACATTTTTTTTTTCAAAAATTTCTGTAAAAAGTACTTGAATTGGTCTTTGCACATATATGAATATTTCAAGGTAGTACAACATAAAAATATGTGTGCTTTCATCTGAATGTAGTGCATTTTGTGATTCCAAAAGCAAGCAGTAGAATTGCATATATAGCAGAAATATTTGTATTGGTGAACTGCAGCCCTTACAGGTTCTGCTGTGTTGGAACACTAATGGAACAGTTCTGTCCTGAATAATAACAGAATTTACCTTCTTAAAATGAGGAGTTGTCAACTTGTTGATGAGTTTTCTGTGGAATTAGTAACTTCTGGAGGAGCTATTCAGGTTATAATTGATATTCTAAGCCACTAAATAAGTACTGAGGTCATGTTTTCTAAAAATGTGTACTGCTGGAATCAAAGATGAAATTGAATAAATACTTTAAAACATTTGTACTTTTTATGCAGTTTGAAGTGGCATGTAGTGAAGCCCACAGAATGCAGGTGGGACTCTCTATATCCTGATTGTCATTGAGTATGTAAAGAGCAGCATTCATATGCATAATTCCTGTAAATTTATGGATGTGAAAAATTTCTGAAATGGTGCTATGAATTGAGTCTGTTAAACTCTACTGAACTATACTGCACTGCTCTTGCAGTTACAGAAAGTTTTCTTTATAAACAGAGACATCTTTATTCATCTGTAGGAAAGAGGAGAATGTAAATTTTTAAATGATGTCTCCCTTCAGACTTTTCAAATGAAAATTTATAATGCTGTTGGAGAAAGCTCTGAACACTTCCAAATGGAGCAGAGTTAATGTTATGTGCTGTGTGTTGCACTGGAGACAGTCACAGATTATTTTCATTGTTTCTTCCCAGGCAAATTCTTTGTAAATCTAGGGGTGCATGAAGGCAAGTACTTTTTAAAACTTCATCTGGTGCTATGACAGATGCTGAGCTCTTACTCTGAGATTTGTGGGCTTGCTTTTTGTGGCACATGGTTGCAGCAGAGTGTGTATTCCTGGTGAGCTGTCCTAGGGATAGTTTTTAGCCTCTCACATATGGATGGATGCTGATCCTTGTGACAGGAAGAAAAGTTGGTGCTTCCTGTGCAGCAATACACTTTGCATTGCAAAGTACTGCCTTGGTATAGCAGTGATCTGCTGTTCAGTCTGTGCCATCCACCTCTGCCTCTCTGTTTACTCTTAATGTAGGGTTGGTTTTTCTTGTCAGTATTCTTAAACTTTTATATTTCAGCTATATAGCTATATCCTATTCCATTTATATGTGATGCTTGCCTTGATTTGGTTTGTGTTCCTTGTTGTGTTTTATTTGAATTTTACTTGTAAATTTTCAAGGATCTTTTTTCTTCTGTAATTTAACAGTTCACAGGAGGGAAGGATCCCAGTGTTACCACTGGTAATGGAAGTGTATTGATGAGTGGCTGCTGCTTCAGGCTGAGAAACAGAAATTGATGTGCTTTGGTGTAGGCTGGGCTGTGTTTCTGGGCTGTTAAAGAATTGATTTGGTTTTGGTTTAGAGGCTTTGCACAAAGTGCACTCAGATTTGCACTTTGAGAGTAAGTTCTGTGTTGGAAGGTGTTACCAGTGAGGAGTTACTGTGGAAGATGGAATTGGTATATAACAAGATCAGAACATTACCCAACAGAAACTCCTTAAGGAGTTAATTCTTTTTTTTTTTTCCTAGACTAGAAGCTGCATACAGACCCTAAACCATCTCAGCTGACTCCAGATGCATCAATGATGCCTGAGTAATTTGTGTATGGGCTAGGAAAAACAACTCAGGGCCTACAGCAGACCAATATCCTCCAGCAGCAGTGCCTACAAGCTTGACAGGATGGTTTGGGGCATTTCAAACTGCTTCCAGTGCCTGGGTGTGCAGTTAAATGAATCCCACAAGGAGCCAGGCTTCTCTCCCTGGCAGAATGTGTTTCTAATGTGACATGATAAATTGGTCCTGGTGGATTTCCCCTCTGGACTTTGATGTCCCAAGAGAAGTCTGTTTGTGGGATCTCTTTAAACATCACTGTAGTCTTGACAGTTTTGCTGTGGTTTCTAAACATACATTTGGAGATGGTAATAAAATCTAAATTTTTTTTAGATTGTGAAGTAGAATTCACAATGTACTTTGATGCATTATATGCCCATAGGGACTCTGTGGAGTTTTCCCTTGAGAGTTCTGGTTACCTGGTTTATGTGATATTTTAAAATTACTCTTGGAAATGAAAGATAAAATGAGACTTAAAAGCTTCATACAACTAGTTAGATACAAATATTTGTCACAGAGAATGTCAGCTAGCTGGTTTTCTGGTATGTACTTTGGTTCCATCAAAGGTCAGAATTACTTCAGATTGACTGCTGTAATATTGATTACATAAAGAGAAGCAGAACTGTTCTGGAAAAGTACAGCGAGTTACTTTTAGTATCCAGGCAAAAGAGTCTTAACTTTACAAGAGAGAGGAAATTTTATGTGCAATAATCATTGCAAACTCTTTGTTATAGGTGTTTCAGGATGTTTTTCCTGAATGGGACAGCTTCATCAAAGTACTTGTCTCAAGGACAGAAAGTTGTCCTGCTGTGGCAAAATATTCGCATAAGAATCAGATCATGGTTTTAATTCACATGCTGTCGCATTTCTGATAATTGATTGTTTAAATGTTCTAATGCAAAATGTATTTGTTAGTAAAATGGATTATTAAAACTGAAAATAGAGGTGGCTTTCATTTAAAGCTATCTTGAACAGCAGTGTCTTTTTGGTAATTAATCTTTTTGTTGATATAAATTTGCTGCTTTTGGTGCAGTTTCTGAAGTGCTCACAGATTTGCATGTGCATTCATTGCTTTGGTATGAATGTGCAGTTTTATTTTATAACCACCAGTCTTAGATCATAATTATCCACTGAATGGTCCATATCTCACTATGAATTTTTCAGAAATAACTTGATAGGTTCAAAGAGGGTTTTTGAAACACAGGAGTTGTCTCACCCAGACAGCATTATCAGACAGGAGTAGGTAGTGCTGTGGCTCCATGGCCAAACTAATACATAATTAGCCCTGCTGAAAGGAGGAGGCCTTACTTCAAATTTTTATGTGTATCTTAAAACTTTAATCTTTGTCTAATGTCCCATTAGATAGATTGAGAAACTGATTGATAGCATACTAGCCAAAGTTTGTCTTGGGAATCCCAGTCCAGTAGAGGTTGTTAGTCCCCAAGAAAATGTTTTGATTTGCTTTTCTTGGACAGGTAGCTGGTTAAATTGGTCAGAGCACAAATGCTGAATATCTTAAGGAGAGCAGGTCATAAGGAATGGAAGGTAATGGAAGTTGCCTCCATTTTTAAGGTGTGCCTGAAAATTTGAGCATTCATTTGATAAGTATGAAATGCTGATTAGTGTACTCCAGCATTTCTGTAGTTACCATATAGATGGCATTCAAAGGTGATGTTTAGGTCTCCTTTTCTAAAAACCAGTGAACCCCAAGATCTCTGCTATAAATCACTAGAAGGACTTCCAAATGTTTCTTCTGTAATTTATTATATGAGTGGGACAAACATCTGTTTCACATCTAATTTATGGAAAGACCAAAGACAAATTTACAAAGATCATGCTGAAACATGAGGCACATGAAGCAACCATGCTTGGAACAACATCTTGGTGTCTCTCCTTAGTAAGGGGCATCAACAGTGTGCTTACTTTGTAAGGAAGAAAATATTTCCATGCAAAAGTGCTTACAGGTGTCCCCTCCAGTTCTCATAGTGTATTTTTTAGTGCCTGAGTGCTCTCCAGAGCTGTAGCATGAGGTTCTATGTGTGTTTACTGCAAATATGCATATTTGAAACTTTTTTCAGGTAGGATACAAGGTAGAAAACACCTACTCCAGGAATTCTGTTGTATTCTGGGTATTGTGTCTGTAAACACATTGTTCAGCCCTGCATTTGAGAGTCTCTTCTGGCAGGATGTATAAAGCCATTTCAGGATGCTTTTGATAGAAGGAAAGGATGGGGCAGGCAGCCTTTGCTTACTGCAACACTGCAGCCATGCTCAATGCCAGTGGGTTTGGCTGTGCCCTTCCCTAGGGGCTGCAGAGCATCCTTTATCCTGTTCCATTATCCTGTGTTGTGCCAGTGCCACAGGAGCACTCAGCTCAGGGGCTGTGTTTTGGCAGAGCAGTGGTGGAGAATAAAGCAAAGAAGGTTCACTGGCTGGGGAGGTGCTGCAGTGAGTGAGGCCAGAGCAGTGGCCCTGCTTGGACAGGGTAATTCCCTTTGCACACTGTCCTGAGAGGATTATCAACATCTCTGACTGTGACAGTACATGCATGGGAGAGCATTTGCTGACAGCTCACCATTTATCTCAACACCTTTGATTTTTGGAGGTGAATGATGGCATTGCAGTGGAATGTGCCATCGTTCTGTGCCTGAAAGAATCCTCCTGTGCTGCCTGTGACCCTTGGGCACTTGTGCTGCTGCCTGTCTCATAACCAGCACAGTTGCTTTTACAGCCACACTGTGAACTCTAGCAAAGAGTTGATGTGGCTGAACTTGCTTTCCTGTGGAGATGCTCTTTTCAGCAGATCAATTCCTGGTCCAGTTCCCCAAGCAGCAGCCAGGATGCAGGGGTCTTGGCAGTGGTGGCTGCCATAGGAAATGTGACACTTGCAGTTTATCATGTATTGTAATTGCAGCTAATGCCTTAGATTGATATAATGAATTTTGAGTTTTAGCTGCATTGTGGACTGCTTCGAAGTGTGGGGTTTGACTCCTTCCCCCTCCTCCCCTGTTGTGTGGTGCTTTCCTGCCCATTTTTTTTCTGATACACGAGTGTTTCCAGTGCTGAAAGAGATTAGCTCATGGGTGCAACAGAAAGTAACAACTCAGTGTTTTCTTTTGGATCAGTGAATTAGTACAACTTATTTGGTTCTATGATCACAAGGCAGGAAGGGAAAACAATCACATCTTTTAAGTACTATTCTGCCATGAGCTGAAAGGGAAAAAAATCCTGTTTCTGTGTTACAGCTGGGGACCTCTCAGAGTGGAGAGGTCACCACCTGCCTTATTTTGAGCTGCAGTGTGATATTTATTACAGTAGTTGTTGCTGTTTGACCTGTTTAGAGGTGAAATGCTTTTCTTGTGACTACAGAAAAGCAAGGTAATATTCCATGGTTTTCAGGGAGCAGGTTTAATGTTTTACCCAGAGGATCAAGACAGTTGTTGCATTTGAATTGGGAATGATTTTTCTAAAGTAATTAAATTTTCCTGAAAACATTACCTCCAATGCAGTTATTTTCAGACAGGTTTGTTAGTGTACAATCTTCTGTTGCCGGGGGTTCCAATCTCCACATGAACTTTTTGGCCTCTGTAACTTCAGTTTTACTACCTAGTTATAGCAGGAGTCCTGAAGTCCTTCATTTTGCCTGGTATTCTGGTAATGGGCTACCATGAGTTCTTTGCTTAAGCATTTGCCTTTTTCCAGAAGTTTCATGTCATCTGCTGTTGTTGATAGATAAGAAGTCTTTCTCATTGACTTCCTTGAAGTTTCTCAGCTTTTGTTCTCTCTTGATCTTTGCTGTTCTTACAGCACCACAAATTCTGCATTAGAAGTATACTCCAACATTTTTAGGGAAACTGAGTGTAATACTCTGTCCTCCCATAAGCTTCTGGTAATACCTAGATTATAATATACTGAATTTATCTCCAGACAGTGGTTGGTAATACTCTTAAGTATCACTGGTTTAACATTTTGATTTTCTGAAGCTTGGAAGTTGTATTTATATAGTATTTTCCCCTTTTTAGAAAGGCCATGACTTCTATTTTTGTATTTTTTTTTTCTTTTCTTTTTGCTGCTTAGTTTTCTTAATCTGATACACTGCTCACATTCAGTAAAAAATGGACTGGAAGTACCAAAGTGACTGTAGTAAGAGGAATCATTAAAAAAACCCAACACCCTGCATTTGAACTGTTTGGAAAAGGTCTTTTTTGTGAAAAGGTTATCAGTTATCAGGGATGGAAAAGCTCTGCTTAAATAGACTTAGGGGGCTGAAATGTTACTATTTTGCTGAGTGATGCCATTAATCATCCTGATTTGGGGAGTAAAAGCATAAACAGGGTGAGTTTGCTATATTAATGTGTGTTTGTGGTAGATACAACAAATGATAGTGCAGCAGCCTCCTGCTGCCTTCTCTCTGTGTTCTTGGTATTTTTTTTCTTCTGCCTGCTGTACTTGGCTGTCAGAATCACAAGGAGTAGTTTCTCTGACAAGTCCTGCCCCTTTTCCTGTCTCAGCATAATCCATCTTGCTGAGCATTCTGCAGTGCTCTGCGGTGGAGTGCTTGCTGTGTCTCACTTGAGAGAATTACAGGAAGAGCTGTGGAGAATTGTTCCCAGGCTGCTGACAGCAATCACCTGGCGTCTGAACACGTGCTGATACCAAGTCTGACCTCTTCCTTTGCTGGGCAGGCTGATAAGGCATGGCCAGGTCTTGGTTAGGCTTTGGTGTGGCAATAATCCACTGAGAAGCTGGGTTGATATCAGGGATCTCTAGGAGAGTCCATGATCTTCCCTTAAATAACTTGCAGAATCTCTCTCACACTGTGAGAGATTAAAACCACAGAGCTTACATGATAGGTTGTTTTGTTTTTATTCAAACTCCAGGTAACGAGAAAATTTGGATTATAAATAGAAAGCTTAACAGTGGCAGTAATACAGTATATAGATCATTTGTGCACGTGAGTGAATGACCTTCATAACTAACCTATGAGTCATTCCTGTGAGAATAAATTGGGCTACAAAACAATTAACTGCTCTGCTTGTACTTGCTGCTTGATATGCTAGACTGACAAAACTGGCCTGTTTTAAGTATGGACATAGTGCTTGTTTTGGAAATGATAATAATTCCCATATTTCCATGCTTAAGTGTTCGTTGACTTCTATAAAGGTACTAATAGGTCATCTTTATATTGAGAAAAAATTGCTTTACATGGAAAAAAAGAAACTACAAAACAAAAAATGTCTGAGGTAGAAAAAGTCCCTCCACTTGCTTGCCAGTGTATGTGAGATAAAAGTTAGGTCCTGTGTTGTTTTACTCAATAACTGTGGAGGTTGGGAGGGGGTAGGGTTTTTTTTTAGCAGCTGCCCTTGTTCAGCATAAATACATTGTGACGTTTCATATTTAAGTAATTGCACAAAAACAGATGGTAACTTACATATTTTTATTATCATATTGATTACTTAATGATGCATAATGCATATTGTATTAACTTGGTGATTTATCATAAATCAGCTTGGATTTTTGTGGAGGTACCAGAAGTGGAACAAATACTGCATTTCTGACCTTCACTTTGTCAGCTGTAGTTCTGAACAGTCAGGCAGTCACAAGTCTTTCCTTGCTTTTATACCTCTATTGCTGCTATCACCAGGTTCTGCAGTTTTCATTAGAAGTTTATTCTGAACTTTCAATACTGAAGAACTTGGTAAAATCATTGGTGTTCCCAATAACACTCATTCTGGAAGAGTTGTGATTGATGAAGAGAGTAGTTCCTAAACTTTTCTGGTTTTAATGCAAGTATTATGTTTATTGACTTTTTGGTTTATGATTTCAGTTCTTTTCTTTTGTTCTCTGTCTCAAAAGAATTAGAGAAAACCAGTTTTCTGGTAATTCTAGTAAATAAAGACTGCTTGTATAGGTGCTGGTGTTGTACCCCATGGCCTGACACCTCCCCCATCTTTTTTTTCCCTTTTTGGAAAGAGACTATTGTCTTCCTGGTGGGGATGGAACAATAGCTGTTCTCAATGACATAAGAGTGGAACTAGAATTTAAAATAACATTTTATCCATTACCCCCTTTCTCTATTTTTGCCCTCTCCCTCCTGCTTGGTACAGACTGAATGCCTCCTTGGGACACTGTGTGGAAACCTCCATGCTTTGCTGCTAAATGTGCAGCAGAATTCGTGTTTGGAGTATCTAATGTGGCAAGTGCTAAATTAAACACTTGGAACACTTTAGGGTTATGAGTCATCAATCCCTGGCTGCTGTTTTTAGATTTCAATAATTAATACAACCTACCTGGAAGTTACTTTTCAGATCATGGTGATCCACAATAAATCATGAATACAAATAAGCTAGAAAGTTCAGGTACCTGAATGCATTAGGATTACTAGTTTTTAATGTTCAAACAGGTAAAATAAGAAAGTCAGCTACTTTATATGTATAAAAATTATTTTTAGGTCCAGAAGCAAGCAGAATTTAGACCAGAAGGAGCATGGCAATTATTGGGGGAGTCTTAGTTCAGTAGCCTCAAATGTTTCAAAGGAAGAATCTTACCTGTTAACAATTTTTTTAAAAATAAATAATCCCTAATGATTAAATACAGAATCACTCCGTAATATTGACTCTTAAATGTTTTCTTCTGTTTTGTAGAAGACCCTTTTGAGGACTTCTTCGGTGGCAGGCGGGGTCAGAGGGGAAACAGAAGCAGAGGTGGTGGTGGATCATTTTTCTCTGCCTTTGGTGGATTCCCTGCTTTTGGAAGTGCTTTCTCTCCATTTGACACAGGTAAATATCATAACATTTAAGAATGAATGCAATTTTGGCTCACAAAGGATTGCAATACAACAAGCTGGCTTCTCCATTCAGGCAATTCTGTGACTAATTTTTTTTTTTAAATTAAGATGGTGTCTGTAAGGTGTAAATGAAAATTAAGCCACTGTTAGAGTATTTGGGCTACCTGAAAGTTCATATAGAGTGAACAGATCTCTAACAAGTAGAACTTTCTGTTTTCTTTATTTTGGTGCTACAGTTTCTTCATGGCATTAGAATTCTTTTGTTCTGTTTGCTTTCAGGGGTGTGATGGCTTTAATTACAGGTCCTGAAAAACATGTGCCTAAACCCCATGGTGCTGCTTAGAGTGCTGGGCATTGGTTGGGGTGCTGCTGATACAGGACTTGTTCTGTCTGCCAGCTTGGGGCATCCCAGCATCTGCACTAAAGCTGATGATCACATTCATTAGGGTTGCTGGCTTCCCCCTGAGTGCAGTGTGGATAAAGGTTGAATGCCTTTTCAGGGAGGAATTGGCATATGGTTTTTGGACAATGCTGTGCATTTGGACCTGGAACTGTGAGTCCATATGAGAGAAGTGGATGGGGCTGGAGCCATGGTTTTATTCTCAGGCTGGTGTTAATGCCATCTAGTCACTGATGCTGTGTGATGAAACCAGCTGAAAGTAGGATGAAGTCTGAGTGGATGGTAAATTTGGATCCCACAGCCATGCAAAATTACATTTTATTCAAATGCCTTCCTTTTCAATAGGTTTTACTTCGTTTGGCTCCCTGGGACATGGAGGCCTTACTTCATCATTCTCCTCTACGTCATTTGGTGGCAGTGGAATGGGAAACTTCAAATCAGTATCAACCTCAACTAAAATAGTTAATGGCAGAAAAATTACTACAAAGAGGTAAGTGATGTAAATATATTTATATGAAACTATATGTAGAGATTAAAATACCTATAGTTACATTCATATAAATATATTGTATCTTTGCACACAAACATATAATGATACATGTTTTTATGTTTTACTTTTGTTGTTATGTTCATCGTATTACTTGGATTATTGGGTTCTCTGTCTCTTCTTGGCATTGTTGAGTTACTTAATGCTGTAGCTGGAGCTCTTTTAGGCTTCAGAACCTCCTGTGTAGGGCTGCACCTTTTATTACTAGAAATTGGGAAGAATTTTAGTTTTGCAGATGTTATGAAAGAATTTTCTTGACTAGACTAGAAATTGGGAAGAATTTCTAGAATTCTTGACTAGAAATTGGGAAGAATTTTAGTTTTGCAGATGTTATGAAAGAATTTTCTCTAGCATCTGCTTAGTGTGCTTCCCTAGGCAGTGTTTGAAGTCTTTCTAGTAATTTTTTTTCTGTGTGTTAAATGAAATAAGAAACTGAAGCCTGCTTTGGAGAAAAAATGTGCCTGTTTGTTGGAAAGTGAATTTTCAAGTCCTGTACACTGTACTTTCTCTCCATTTCATGCTTGTGATGGGGAAATAATTGCATTTGGGAAACCCAAGTCTTAGTTAACTACAAAAAAACCTACATGGAGTATTATAATCAATATAGAAGTACTGAACAAGTAGTTAAATGTAATTTCATTACTTAATAGAAAATTACAAAAAAGTGAGGCAGTATGAATTGTTTTTGTCTATTAACTTGGGTCCCGTACTTGTAAGTGCAAGGTTCTTCTGTGAACTCCTGTACTGGAGAGCTCCTATCATCCTGACCACTTAATAACACAAACAGCCTCTGGATCACATGCTGGTGTGGTCATAATATTTTTCTGAGTGTATGCCAGAAAAATCTGAAAACTCAAAAGCTGTTTAATAATCTCTCTTTTCAATCAGGGATACTTGAATTTTGTAACATGCAGGCTGGTCATAAAGTTGGTGTATAGTAAGGCTACAAATTACTTGCTCTGATCAAATTAAAAATGGATTTTAGACTGTCTTGTGTACAAAATTGTGATTGGTCTAGAATAACACACATTTAACAAATGGATAAGGAACTAAATGCAGTGTCAAGGTTGTGCAGTTGATCTCTCAAGGCATTTAGGCCTAGATAACAGTGTGTAGTGTGAGCACAGCTGTGACAGTGTATGAGGTGGCAGCTGTAACTGTGAACTCCACATCCTGGAGGATTCCAGCTTGCAGAAGGCAATTTTCCTGACTAAGCAGTGGGGAAATGAGCTGGGTGCTGGTGCCAGCTCCAGTGCTGGTAAATACCAAAGCTTGCCAAGTACAGTTGCATTAAGCAGGTGCTGCTCCCTTACAGTTTGTTATCTAAACCTGAGGTCTGGTGTGTGTTCAGAACTGCTCATGGTGTTTTTGTCCTGCAGGATTGTTGAGAATGGACATGAGAGAGTAGAAGTTGAAGAAGATGGCCAGTTAAGGTCGCTAACAATAAATGGTAAGGAGCAGCTGCTACGCTTGGATAACAAGTAATTCAACGCACGCATTTAACAGAAATTTTAAGCTCTAACAGCCACCATTTGAGGATTGACAGGAACATTTTTTGAAGATTTCAAACGAATTCAACTTTCTGTATATCCGTACTCAATCTTAAGTAGTATAAGTAGCTCACAGAAGCTCGTATTTGTCATAGACTTTTGAGTTAATCGTTGGGACCACATCAATTGGACCATTTTTTGTCCTTTAAATTGTTGTAAACTTCTGTATGCACTTTTCTTTTCTTATCTGTGATCAAGGTGAACCATGATCCTTCAGTAGTGCTAGGGCGAGATGTACACTAACACTAGCATGAATCTTGCTTTTTCCAATTTAAAATGTGAGCCAATTAGTAGTTCAAGTCTGCTGTGAAGTTAACAGTTCCAGGATAACCTTTTTAATAATTTCAACTTTTTTTTTTTTTTTTAATGTTTAGTAGTGAACAATGTTAATACATTTCTGGTAATGCATTTCTGGTTTAAATAAATTAAGGATGTTTTCTAGTTGTGCATGAATGCAGACAACTTTAGTAAGTTTTGACAAATGTTTAAATGTGTAATGTAAGCAAAAGGTAAACAAAAGTGAAGCCAGTGAGCTGAGTCTTTTGTCATTTGCTAAAAAAAATTCAAAATGAATAAATGCTGATGTTTGTGGTGCATTCTTTCATGAATGGCATTTGTAACCTTCCTGTGTCTGTGTGTGATTTGGGCAACTTGGGAAAACGGTGCTTTTTTTTTTTTTTTCCCCTTACCATCTTTTTCTTCAATCTTAAGGATGAGGGCCTTTTTTCTTTGCAGATGTTTTCTTCAGTGTGACTGAAAACATTATTTTTAATTTCATTTCTAAACCTGTATTTGAAGCACCTATTTTTAAGAAGCATTCAGAGGCTGACTCTTTAACTCCATCTTTTGCCCTAATATGTAATTATTTTAAGTCTAGGCCGAAAGCAATTCTGTTTTAAAAAGTTTTCTAAAGTTATTCTGAGATTTGCTTAAAAAATAATCTGTAGTAAATATAAATATACATTTGATAAATTTATTTATTTGACATTTAATAATTACAAAAAGACTGAGAATTGAGTTTTTTTTTGCTGTTTTGAGAACAAGTAATTGCTTTGAAGATTTGGACAAAATTGTTAGGATTATGATATCTCACTCTTATTTTTAGTCCTCAACCAAAAATCAAAAGATGGATTAATACCCTTTGTCAAATTAATGGAGTGAAATAAAGTGTTCATTTGTAGCTAAGACCAGATTTTCAAAGTTTAGTGGAAGATGATTTGGTTTTGGTGTGTCACAGAGAAAGCATGCAGGTAACTAATGGTATATGTTAACACCTGCCAGGTTCTGGATACTTCCATGCATAGATCATGGATGTGCAGCTTTCATCTGTGCACCACCTGTGAACATCTGGCCTGCACAAAACTCTTCAGGGTGGCTTAGTGGTTTAAAAAAAAAAAAAAAAAAAAAAAAGCATGGTGTTTTCAAATGATCACCTAATGCCTTCTTGCTGAACACCATCTGCTTTGTACTAACAAATGTGTTGATTATTAAATACATTGAAAAGATATGTTCTTGTTTTTCATGCAGGAAAACCATTTCAACTTAAGCCAAACCAAGCTAACAAACTGCTACAACAGAATTTGTATTTGCAGTAAAGTTAGTATATTGTACTTTTGTCCCTCTACCATTAATACTAATTTGATAGAACTGAAAAAAAATAACATGTAGAAGAAAAAATAAATATATACTTTGGTTTTGGGACTAAAGCAGTTATATACCTTTTCAAGTTCTTTGCAGAGTTCCTGTCACTTCAGTGTTGTGTTTTTGATGTAGAAGCACAAACTTAGTTTAGAAATAACAGTGTTTTCTTGTTAATGCTGTTTTTTCCCCCTCCCCATGTATGTTACTTCTTGATCCAGATAACTAAACATGACATTTATTTCAAAATTTGGCTTTGTTGTGATGTCTTGAGTTATTAAAAATGTTAATTTATATTTATAGGATGCAGTGTGCTCCTTTAAATTATGTAAATTGTAAAAAGTGCTTTAAAATTGATTAACCAAGTTAAATAAAATTAGGACAATCTGGAGTTGAGTTTGAATGCCTTCCTCTGGATACCCGTAGATTTTATATTAAAGTGCCAAACTTTGCCTTCTAGTTTTATTCCAAGTTATCTTTAACATTTCAATTGCCTTGCTCAGGTTAGGAACACAGTTAGGGTATCAGATCTGTACCCACAAGTTTATCTTCTTACCTAGGAAAGTGTGATCCCTCTCACTGTGTTACACACCAACAGGTCACACCAGGGTTCTGAAGTGAATTTTTTAACACTAAATGTGCTCAGGATCCAGTTTTTTGGATAGTCTCTGTTCTGCCTTCAGATCCCTGAAGCTGCTTGTCAGAGGTGGCCAAAATGCAGCATTGAAGTGGCAGTGCTGCATTTCCTTGGTAGGAACTGGCAAAACACAGGGAATGAATGAGTCAGCAGAAGGCAGAATTTGGCAGTAGATTCCTGCAGGAGTGAGATACCCACACACCAGGATTTCCATGGGCTGGTAGTTGAACTGGATGTGTGGTCTTCATCCAAATATATCATTGGACCAGCAATTCCAGTTCCAGGCTTAAAAAATTGTCATTGTTCACTTGACCTAAACCTAACAGTCTCCATTTCTTTCAGTGTTTTTTGAAATAACGTCACATCCAACATTTTTTTAATGCAACTTCTTGCATTCAACTCCTTTTTTAAAACACAAAATAAACTCACCTTCCATGTTTTATTCAGAATTTTTTTGCTGAATTTAGTTGTTTTCTCCTGAAAACCCACTTGTTAGGTTGCTTTGAAAAAAATTTAATGTTGTTCCTTTCTAATCCATAATTTGCATAGTTGTACAAGACCTGTTTATTAGAAGTGATAGATCATCAAGGGCAGCACATTTCCTTACACTTCAATTTTGGCCAAAATAATACAAAATAATTAACAACAGAAAAAGTTCCTGATAGCAAATGCTAAGTACAAATATACAGTGGGATGAGGCAGCTTTCAAAACCAGGTGCTATTGGATTAAAAGTGCCATCTTTTCATACATGAGGGATTAATTTTGAATTTTTAGGGACACCATCCCATTTAAATTAAGCTTCCTGGAAAAACAGTGATTTGGAAAAACCAAGATGGAGTTTTTGAACCTGCTAAGTCATTTAGTCCTTCATGCTCTGCTCAAAGTTCATTGGTGGATACAAGAACTTTGTGATGCTTTCTCGTGGTGCACCCTCTTTGCAGTCCCTCGTGCATGGCAGTAATCCCAGTGCAGCACACTAACCCCAGTTTCTCTATAGATTGCATGGCACCTGCCCCTTCCACTTGGCTTTCCTGAAGGAGTTTGGGATTTTGTGTTGGAATGCTTCACACGGTTCAGTGGCTGCACTCCTGCAGGGCTCAGTTCTCACAAGACCTTCTCTGCTGGGGATCAGAGGGCTTGCTTGGTGCTGGAGGTGACAGAGCTGCTCTGCAGAGAGTGTGTGCGTAGCATTTGTCAGGTGGATCCTGTATCAACTTGTGAATAATTGATGAGCTGAGTTAGAATGCTGAAAACATGATTGTAAAAGATTTAAAAACCCATCATGTCTAAGCCCAGAGGGTTTGTATCTCTTCTCAGTGCTTGTGTTTGGTTATCCTGTTTCCTTGACTCCTTCAGTGTTTTGGCATTAGGTGTAACTGGAGGTTTGTCTTTTGTACTGAGCTGTGCTGTGTTTCAGACCATCTGTGGGATAGTCCAGTGATAAAGTTAGATTTTAGTTTTTATTTTTGGAAATGTGAGTTCCTGAATCTGCTTCTGTTCTGTTTGAGCAGTGAGCTCCTTTGCCTGAGTTTAATCTGTGGTTGTAACAGGATAGTGCTTCTGAAGATGGTTGTGCTGCATAATGAATGCTACAGCTGTTTGATGCTTGGGGTCAGAGAACCTTTGAAAAAAGGGCCTAGTACTTAAAATACTTGTTAACCTTTTTGTGGAAGTGTTTCTTAGTATTTTTTGAAAATGTGCCTCTTTGGTTGTGATTTTTGGATGTTCTGGTTATTAAGGCTTATTTTTAAGTCATGGTATTCTCATGGGCTAGTGGCAGTATGGACATCAGTAATCTGGCAGTCAGCAGTAACCAAACTTTGAAACTTTCTCTTTTTTAACAGGAGAAAGTCTGTTTGCACTGTCTGCTCCCTCAGGGCTTGTTTAGTTTACGATTGAGCTATGACCACAGACTTGATTTGCCTCAACAAAGACAGTTTGGGTTTTCTTGTTATTGTTTGTCTTAAAGTGGTCGTTGTGGTACAGAGCTTCTTACCTTCCACCTGAAATGCTGAAATGGTCCTTACATTGCACCAGGGCTGGAATGAAGAATGTTGGCTTTGTTAGTGTTACAAACTGTACCTTTGAATTTGTAATTCTAGTGGATTTCCTACTTGGTTTTGAAAAATATATCTTGGCTAGAGTTGGTTGTTGAGTGAAGTGCACTCCTGAAAGGTTAAAGCTGAAGATGGTTGGTTTATTCTCTGCTATATAGGTCATGCATTCACAAAATAGTAAACCTTATGTTTGAGATGCTGCTGTCAAATTAAAAAAAAATCACGAAAGAATGAAAATCCTGTGATGATCAGAGCCATAACCATGAACCTCTGCAAGCTGTGCTGATTTAAACTCACTGAAACTTCTCTGAATACTCTGTTGTGGCAGACTCAGTGCTGCATTAGGTGTTATCTCACAACAGCTGGTAGAAAGTTAATCAAAACCCCACACGAGTACTTTATGCTCTGTCATGCTGCTGTGGCCAAAAGATAGGAGGAGTTTGGAGGTGATAGTGCCCATGCCTGAAAGCTGGGCTGTCCTGGTGTGAGGCAGATTGCACTGATGGCCTGACTGCTAATTGCCTTCTGAAAGAATAAAGGAGGACTTTCAGATGTTGTCAGATTCAAAATGCTGTGGTGGGGATTAAAGTATGTTTAATTGAGAAGATAAGTAAAACATTTTATCAGAGGGACACGATTAAATAGAATTCTCTGTAGTTTCTCTGGCTTTTACAATGAAATTAACTTTGCAGCATATTGAGTTAATTTTAAACTCACTAAAAAGAGGTAATTTTTGAACCTGACTTAAAACTGACAGTCAAGAAAAAATATTTTTAGAGGCTTCTGGTAATAACTTAAAATTTGGCTTTGGCCTATAGCTTATCTTTACCTCTGAATCTCAAATGAGGGCTTGTCTAGCTCTTCTTTGCAATGCAACCAACTTCAAGTGAATTTCATAAAAATAGAAACAAACAAAACTGTGTACCTGCTAGTTTACCAGCAGTGAAAGTAAAGCTGAATCTTTTCATTCACCTGAATGTTAGAGATGAAATAGTAACACCTCATTTGGAAAAGCTCATGTGAGCTTGCTGCTCTGTTACCTGACATTGAGAATGCTCCAGTTCCTCCTTCTTTTTGAAGTTAAAAGTCAAATTTGAAATTTCCTGCATTGTTTCTTATTTGTGAATTTATTTAAGTTACTGGAATGAGAGAGGAATCCAGCCTGGTGACTGGCCAGAGTATTCATGTTGAAGAACACAGATTTGTGATGGCCAGAAAAGAGAATTACTTGGCTGTGTCTGTAACGGAGTTGCTCGAAGGTGTTACTAAACCAGCTGAAAATGCAAAGCAGTAGCTCTGGAATCTTTTGTCTTGGTTCCAGTCACAAGCTTGATTGAATTGTGGTGGAGGAGGGGAATTTACCTCCCAATAATAAAAAAAGTCATAAGGCTGCAGAGGCTTTGAGACATCTGATAGAGAAACTGGGCAGCCTCATCCATCTTTTGGTTTCCCTCCAGAAATACATGTCAAGCCTGTGTTAATCTTTGTAACTGATATATAGAGTAAGATTAACTTGCTAATTTATCACACATTTGCATAACTGTCACCATAGCCACCTCTGGCAAAGTTTTCTCCTAGACATGTAGTTGGAGGCTGCCTTTTACTCTTCACAGAAACTAAACCTGCATTTGTCATCCTGTTGTGATATTTGTCATACTCAGCAATGGAAATACTGTGCTTTGCTTTTGTGTAAGAGCATTCTGCAGTATCAGTCACTGTCATTCTCCTTCCAGGGGGAGCTAGACTGTGGATGTTTTAAAATTGGTTTGAACTTCTCTGTGAAAGTATTTCTGAAGGAAAATGGAGAAAACTCACATGGCCAAGGCTCAGCCTTTCCTGCAGCATTTCTTAGCTAGAGGACAAGATCCTCTGTCTGTAGAGGACTTTGGCCAGGCTTTCTGTAATATCACTGCCTCCTGTGAGAAGGCACTTTGGTGCTTTGAGTTACTTGGGCATCTGCTGTTGAGCATTCACTCAGACACCCCTGAGAATTTCTCTGCTAATCTCATTCCTTACTGCTGGGTGCCTGTGGAAATACAGGCAGGTCCTTATAACCAAATGTACTGCACTTGGATAATGAAAGGGCATTGTTCATCTCTTCTACACCAGGTGGGAGCTGGCTGTCCAGGAGAGCAGTAGAGAGCTAGAAATTCACTTGGAGCTATTTTGGCTGTATCTGGTCCTGCCTGCAAGCAGGAGTAGCATTCACAAGCCTCCTGCCCTTGGTTTTTGACTGAGCTCCTGAGTTATTGCAAAGAGGTGGAAGATTTTCCTTTTGGGGACATTCACCTTGAGAGTTAGGACAACCACCAAAATGTTTCTTTTATTAAACACCTCTAGTGCTCCTTCTGTCTTTTCTGGGATTGGATGGTGTACCCCTGAGAAGAACAGCAAGTCTTAAGGTCCTTGAAACCAGTAAGGGAGAAGCAGGAAAACAATGTAGCTTGTTTTGTGCTGTTGACATAAATTTCAAGGACTTTTCTCCTCATTTGGCTTTTGCCTTTCTCATCAGGAAAACACGATCACGAGTTATCACAGTGAATGCAGAAGTGGTGGGTGTTTGTCTGTGTCTCCTCCTCCAGTGAACCCTGCCTGTTCTCTGGCTGCCCAGGCTCAGCCCTGCTCTGGAGGCTGTTCCCCGGCCAGCACAAGCAAGGGAGGTGCTTCTGCAGCCTGAGGATGCTGTGCCAAATTCCACTTTGATTCTAAAAAATGTGTACAACAGTTAGAAAAAACTGAGCGTATCAGAGGTCGCCTTGTTTGGAAGAAGAGTATAAATATTTGTATCAGGCTAGACAAATTCAAATGAGAAGATAAACACACATTTTTAACACATGGATGATTAACTGTTGGAAGAAGCTGCCAAGAGCAGTAGTTTCTCTGGCTTTCATGTCTTAAAGACCAGCTTTCTGAAAAATATCTCCGAGTGAGAAGGGATTGCTTGGGCTTTACAGAGAAGTAGTGGAAGCTCTGGGAGCCTGGGGCACAGAGTGAGATGCACCTTGGAGCACAGTGCTCCTTCCAGCCCCCCTCCATGGGCTGTACTTGGCTCCTTCCCTCCCGGTGGGCTGACATTGATGCGCAGGTCATGTTCCCTTACTGTGGTTTTCAGGCTGGGGGATGATTCTGTGATGTGGGGGCTGCTTTGTCTCTTGGGAGGTGCTGAGGAAGCAGGGGAGCTGGGAAGAGAGAGAGGAGCCAACACCACGTGCACCTGGGGCAGCCTGATGACTATTGCCCTAAAGCATCCAGTTTGGGATGTGTAGGTGCCAAGAGTGGACTTCGTGTGGGAGAAGACATCCTGGATCTGTTCAGGTAAGTGGCTTTATTGTTGTTGGATGAATTGGATGTTAAGTGAGGAGGAGAAGGAGGAACCAGGGCAGGTCAGTGATGACTGTGCCAGGGAGTTAGATTTGGAATTTGCAATACAATGAGCCCTTGTGTATGTCCTGTCTTCTCACCAGCTACTGGCTGCACACCTTGAGGCAGCCTAATTCCAGCTCCTCAGCTGAAGATCAGGATGTCTCTTGTTAATCAGTGTAATGATACAGCAGAGATCCACATTTCAGAGTAAACTGTTCATTTTCTTGAATGCTGGCAACGTTTTAATGATCTAAAGTTTTTTGTTTTTACTGTGTGTTAAATCTCAAGTGGGTAACAATACATGTGTTTTGAATTTTAAGTGACTGTGATGAAAAGAGCTGGCTTTTTGTTAATGGAATCACCTTTGGTATTGTGCTCAATGCTTAAAACTGCATTGTGTCAGACAGATATTTCTACAGAGTAGCCAGGGAAGTGTCCTATAGGGCTGTGTGTGAAAAACCTCTCTGTGGGTGATATTTTGGGTTTTGTATATACCCAGAGCTGCATTTGTTAGGTTCATTTCTAAGGAGGACTTGAGGAAAGGCAACTTCCTAGAATTAAAATTCATCAGCATTTGGGTCACATAAGGAACAAACAAGTTTGTAACAAAACTGAAAGGTAAGCTATTGTGTGGTAAAATCCTGGTATCTCTTGAGGTCCTCCCAAATTTTCTGGGAAAGGTATCCTGCTTGAAGAGCACTGCAACTCCAGAATGTTACTCTTCAATGGTCAAATGAACCATATTTTGAGATGTAAATATTCAGGCCTGAAAATAGCCCTTGTGCAGTCTCCTTTCTGAGCAAGTAATAAAAAGTGTAAGACTTTTTCCAGTCACCAGCATGGCCAGAGCCAGCTGTAGTGACACAAGGAATCTTGTTAATGGAAAAGCAAACAAGTGTACGTGCTGTACTGCTCTGCCTTCTTCTGGCCTAAAAGGAGGCTCAGACAAAAACATTTCTGTAGTTTGCAAAGTGTGTAGCCAGTGCACACCTTGAATGTTTGTTAGCAGTAAACAGCTTCTAAACTGTTAAAAATTGTTTAAAGCAACTGTTTTTAAATGTACCAGAACTGGAACTTGTCGAAGCAAAACAATTCCATCAATTTTATCTGTATTTTCCAAGGACCTTCAAAGATTTGAGTTGTATTCTGTGTAGAACCTTTTCCAGAGATGGAAAATGCAGTTTTGTTTACTGTACAAATCAAGTCCTCTGTTAGTCACTGCCTGGTCTTTGTAGACTAAACACCCTTTTGAGAAGCAGGTAGAAAATTACAAGTAGATGATTGGTTTTTACCACTGTTAAATAAAAAGAAAATTATGTGTACTTTACTATGAATATTCATATTTTAGAGGTGTTATGTATCAATGTCAGCTGCTCCTATATAGTATCTAAATTGGAGGATCTATTGCTATTGACCTACTTTTGATCTATATTGAAAGTATTAGCCTGAAAGAATGGGAAGAAAATCTGTTTGGTTAAAGGTTGAAAGAACGTAGAGTAATTTGTCCTGAAGCTTTCTCATGGCAGTTTTGTAGCCATTAATAATTTATTTATTAATAGCTATAACTCTGTCTCGAAAAGTGTCATAGAACAGAAAGTGACTTTTAAGTGGCTTCTAATGCAGTGACTAATTGAGAAGATGCTTCTTGTAATCACTCCTCAAACCAAGAAACTCAGCTCAGGGAAATAAAACATTTTTCTGAGAAGACACAGGTGTTCAAACCTCCCTGCTCTTCTTGATCAACCAAATTGAGAACATAACATTAACTGATTACTCTTATGTGGTTTCCACTCTTCCCCCTCCTCTA
Organism: Melospiza melodia melodia; assembly: GCF_035770615.1. Taxonomy (NCBI): domain Eukaryota; kingdom Metazoa; phylum Chordata; class Aves; order Passeriformes; family Passerellidae; genus Melospiza; species Melospiza melodia. The sequence continues at coordinate 9,512,795 of NC_086194.1, forward strand.
GCACTTGCTCTGGGATCACATGTGTGGTTTTGCCCTCGAAATGTTTATAGAAGGTGATGACTCCATCCCTGGTAACCCTTTTTGTGGAATAAATCACAAAGCCAAGTGCATGCTCGTGCTGCTCTGTTCAGGGGAGGTGCTTGCTGCCCTGCACAGAATAGTTTCCAGTAGTGGAAAGTTCTTTTATGAGAGCTGTTTGTGGGGGGGAATTTTGCCTTGCGCCTCCCAGCTCCTCCTGAAACCAGGAACGAGCCCTTGGTTCATGCTGGGCTCTAGATTCAGATTGCTGTTGTGTTTTCTGGGTGTGGTGGCAAAATTACCCAAATTGTCAGTGTCTCTGCTGTTGGGTTTGGGCCTGGAAGGGGCTCAGAGCCAAGCTGGCAACTTGGAGTGCAGCTTTCATGGAGGTTAGATGATAGATTGTTAACAGAGGTCAAAGCCTCTTGGGTTTTCTATTTTTGTGACTATTCTGGCTAATCTTTTAAAATCTAGGTCCTCTAGATTTTCAGTTTAAACTGGAGTAGAGGTGGACACTCAGGTCTTAACTGAACTGTCATCAGTGTCTATTTATTGCTGTCACAACAGTGTGGTTTTATTTGTTGATTTATTTTCTCAATTGAATTCAGTGCTTTGAAGGCTTTTGCAAACAGATTCCATCTCCTGGAAGGCAACTTTGCTGCCCTTTTGGCTCCAATTCTGTTTCCAGTCCACTATTCAGTCTTCTCTAAGCAACTTTCTCCTTAGAAAAACAGTTCATGATTCTTTTATTTAGTATTTTTAAATATTACTGTAAATGGAGATTGTTTCTGTAGAGATACCAGGCTGTATCCAATACCGGCAGTTCAAGCAAGGTCAGAATTTCAATTGGAAAGTGACAAAATGTTCTCAAATGTGCAAAATCTGGGGCTATTTCTGTCAGTCACTGACTTGCATGATACCAAATGTAGGTGAACATCAGCCTTACCTGTTGTGGAACTGTTCCAGAGTTGCTCTCTCTGTCACAGTGCTGTCTGCAGGACATTCCCAGCCCTGCAAAGGGACCCACCCTGGGTCACAAGGCTGAGCAGAAATGCTTTTGTGTAAATTGAGTTTGACACCTTCACACTCAGTAAAGCTCTTGGCAAATGTTTCTGAGAAGATTCTGAGTTTGCTGATGTTCAGGGAGGAGGTGGAGCAGCTCTGCTGGATGCTGCACTTTGAGCTGCTACAAAATTGTAGTTACACAGCTCAAACCACAGCAGCTTTGATACTTGTTTTTATAGTTTTTCAAATATTTATACCGTGATATATTGATCCCACTGACAAATAGTCACTCAAACATTCTTCCATAAAGCTTTCAGTGCCATTACAGAATTACAGGAGATGAGGGTACATCTTTATGCTGGGTGATTTTGAGCAGAAGCTGGTTATGGCAACTTCAGGTGTTGAGTTGTGCAGTTTTGGTGGGTGCAGCCCTCCCCAGGTCACATCCACATCTCCACAAGAACCAGTGGGCTCTGCAGTGTGCATTCCACCCTTCTGGAATGTGGAGCACTCCAGCCTCTATGCCATTATGGAAAGTTCTGAAATACTGGAGCCCCCTTTTTTACTTTGGCCCCAGAGATTGTGGTTGCTCCTGTCCTTGGTGCTTCATCCCACGGCTCTGGAGGTGTGTGAGAAGAGGAGAAGGTGGGATGGTGCCACTGCAGCCTCACAGAACGGGAGCAGCCCTGGGGTGGCTTTCTTGGAAGGTTCCTGGCCTTGCTGGTGCACCCAGAGCTACCAATGCCACTCTTCAAACTCTCCTTCTCTTTCCAAAACTCACAAAGCTGTCTTGGTGAAATCTTGCCTGCTCCCCCCGGATCTCTGCAGAAGGAATGTATAAACTGATGATTCTGTTTCCAGGCACAAAAGAGAATTGTAAGTATTGTTAGTGTTGGGTGGTAGTCATGTTCCTGGTTGGTGTTTGGGTTTTTTTCAGTTGAGAAAATCTTCATTTCTGTGCTCTCTTTATTGGTTTTTTGGGTCAGAAGTTCATTTTGAGAAGCATACATGGAACAATTTTTTTTACAATACATGAAACAATATTTTTATCTGTTTAAATACCTGCATGTATATGTGTGTATACATTGCATTTATAAACATTGACAGGATTTGAAAAATTATATTTTTAAACTGTGGTGGGTTTAAGGCATAGATCTTGGCTATGGGTGGGAAAGAAGAATGTTTGGAAACTTTTGAGAGGGATTGGAGATGCCAAACAACAAAAGTTGGTGAAGCTTGGGAGGCTCTTCTAAGGCCAGTTGTACAGGTTTCATAATTAAATATAGTATTCATCAAAACTACCATTGAGTGTCAACTTGAAACACTATTTTTTAAAAAAAAATTCAGGATTGTCATTTTTGTATCAAAAATGGAACAGCAGCTAACAACTTAGTGTTCCTGTCATTGGGAACTGGGTTTTGTGGTGAAAGTTCATGAAGTACTTTGAAACCTCCTGAGCCTCAGCAGAGATGTCCTGTTACTGTGAGCATGTGATGCTTTCAGGGTCATTTAAAAGATGATGGTCTCTGGAGCTCTGTAAATCAGGGATGTGTGCTCACGCTGGGAGATGGGATTTGCTTGCTGTAGTCGTACAGGGATCGATGGATGAGGAATAAATTGCATGTTGGGGGTATAATTGGAGAGGGCAGGTATCTCTTCTTTTTTTGTAATTAATACGTGGAACCCTTAGTGTCAGAGCCACACTGTCATATTTAAACCTCGGGGTAGAAGGGAGAATATTTTTCAAATGATGAACCTGAAAGGATGAGACCTTGCAAAGGGAGTGTGGACAGTGCAATATGAAACGTGGGGCTGCACTCACTGTCTCGTGTCTGTGATATTTCAACAGCACTAATAGCCATCTGATGAAAGTATAAACTCAGTGATTTTGTGCTTTTGCCAAATTACTATGGAAGTGTTGACAAAACAGCTGGGGAAGTCATTCATCACATTTTTCTGAAGTCACTCATGAGATTCTTTTCTTTTTAAATTTAACTGCATGGCTTTTTCTTGATGTATCTTTTTTTTTCTTTTACGGTAATCTGGGTTTGCTGTGCATCAAGGTTTTGAAGACAGGTTTAAAGCTGATAATCAATAGAAAAATATGTAACAGCTGTACAATTTGCAAATTAGGGCTTGCTCTGAACTGTTTTGAAGTTGCTCCTTTAGTGAGGGCCACTAATGGGAATATAAGATGACGTCTTGATACTTCAACTAATTAGTTTTTAAGAGTTATAAAGATCTGTTGCAAAAGTAGAAGAGTACTTTTCCTCTGCTTTTGCTGTTTGGAGAGCTTTTTAATTAGAAGCCAATTTTGCTTGACCTGGTGGTGGAAACTCCTAGAAGGGCTGAAGACAAGAAGCAAAGTTTTGTCTTTGGGGGCAGTGAAGGAGCTGTTTCATGTGGAACTGGGAGGTTCTGGAGAACAAATGTGAGAGATGTGAAGGTCCAAGGGGCTCTGCTTGGGCACAGGGGCAGAGGAAACACTGGTGGGAGGCGCCTCATGTCTGGGTGCACCATGGAGGACCTGGCAGGGCTGCATGCAGTTGCACTGTGGAATTTTTATTTCTTTGTTTTCCTCTAGTAATGAGTATTAAGTTTCATTATGAGAACTGGTTTCTTTTTTTTTTTTTTTTCCTCAGTAGGATTTTGGTTTGCACTTCAAATACAATTTCAAAGTGAAACTTGGGCTGTGAGGCTTCCTCATGGCAGAGATGAAACCCACGGGGATTTCTGTCTGAGGTCGAAGTAGAGCTGAGATAAAAAACCCCTCTTTGTTTCAGGACAGTTTGAGTTGGAAGGGATCTTAAAGTTCAGCCAGTTCTGATCCCCTGCCATGGGCAGGGACACCTTCCACCATCCCAGGGTGCTCAGAGCCCTGTGCAACCTGCCTTGAGCACTGCCAGGGATGGGGCATCCACAGCTTCTCTGGGCAACCTGTGCCAGGGCCTCACCACCCCCACAGTAAAGATTTGTTCTGAATATCTAATCCAAACCTGCCCCTTTCAATGGTTTAAAGCCATTTCCCCCTTGTCCTATCACTGTCTGCCCTTGCAGTATCAAACCAAATCAAAGAACTTGATGTCAGTGATACAATTCTGGAGGAAGAGGAGGCATGTAAGAGACAGACAGAGGTACAGTGTTCTGAAATCCACCTCAGCCATGATTTGTGTTGGAGAGAGAAACCCCAAGAGCAGGAGCCCCTGGTATAGGATGTTAAAGGGGTTTGGGCACTTCAGTGTAGTGCTGTGCAATGAGACTTGCAGGAAACTGGGGTAGACCTCTGACATGACCCTGAAGAGTGTAGAAAATATAATCTTTTAAGTAATCTTGATTGCTGTTTAAAAATCAGGTCCATTTGGTCAAGCTCTGAGCTTGAAATCTTGCTAATTTGTATTTATATATGTCAAGCTGTGCAGCTCATTCCTCATTCTTTGCTTCCTTTCAAAATTCATGCAGAATTGAATAAAAGGCCCCTGCTTGATAAAATCTTTTAAAATTAATAAAATTCCCTTTGAGCATGCAAATTGGGTCATCTCTCTGCTTGCTGGAAACGTGAGGATTCATGTTGTTACCTCCTGCCATTTGCATTTCCAACATCCCAGATCTTTAAGATGAGAGCAACTGGATTGTCCATATGGATGCCCCTGGTGTGCTTTAACAGAAGGAAAATAGCTGCAGAAAGCTGGGTGTGCTCAGCCTGTGCCTTCTCTCCTGCCCCAGAAACAATGCAGGACCAATTCATTGGGCTTTCAAAGGTTCTGGTGAGGAAGTTTTGGCAGGAGGAGGTAACTCCAGGCTCTCCCAGCAGCTCCCTCTCTTTGGGCCAGGCTCCAGAGCCCCTGGTCCAACAGGAGTGGCTGCAGCCATTGATCCCTGATGGCCACCATGGGGAACAGCATGACCACATTTCCTTCCAAAGCAGCACCTTGTGGTTGGTGTGTGCTGAAAACTCACTTTATTTTACCAGTTTGTTGCAGACTGGGGAATCTTTGTGGTGAAATGAGCCTTGAGTAGCTTGTGATGTGCTGGGAATGCAGGATTCATGTTGGTACACGCTGAGCTGGGTGCAGGATATCATGGGGTTCTTGGGTGTGGGTGGGGTGGCAGGTAAAATCCACCTAAAGAAAAAAAGGAAAATCTAAAGTTGCAACTGTCTAAGGGAGCTGCTGCAGGGCAGGGAGGGTGAGAGAACCCAGTGTGGGGCTTTCCCTGCCCTGGTCTGTGCCACAGCTGGGCAGGAGCAGTGGGAGCTGGCACTGGAGATGAAGAGGAGGGCAGAAATGAAAGGAGCAGGTCCATTGCCAGCTGTTAAAGCCAGGAGGGCAGAGGGTGGCTCAGCACGGAGCAGAAATCTGCCCTGAGCCCTGCCCTTCCCTGGGCACTGGAGGTGCTGCAGCCAGGCCTCTCCAGCACAGAAATAGCACTCCATCAGCCTGTTCCTTTTCCCAAATCCCACACCCTTGTTTTTCCAGCACTTCCCAGGACTTTGCCACCACCTCCCCTGCTGTCTCCTGCCACTTCTGGATTTTTTTCCCCCTTGGCAGGAAATGCCTGGCTTGCATGGCAGGCGAGATAGCAGTGCTGGTCCTGGCCTGGGAAAGGCCAGCCCAAATCCCCTAATTATAAACTTAATATGAGTTTTTTGGGTTGGAGCAGGGAGACATAACCCACATCAGAGTGCAGTGCCATCGCTGCTGAGGGAGCTGAGCTGTCAGAGCCAGTGCAGGATGTGAGAGAAGGGAGTGGGACACTGGAGCAGGATTCTGCAGGGCAGGCATTGGGAGCTGCTGGCATCTTCAGTTCCTACTCAGCTGAGCACTCCAGGCACCACTTTGGATAAATATTTCCTTGGATTCTGCAGGACAGGAGTCTCAGACAGACACCAGGAAACCCTGAATCACCTTGTGTTCTCTGTAACACCCAGTGCATTTGCTCTGGAAGTTAAATGATTGCCAATAACTGGTGAAAGACACTGATCTGTTGTGAGCTGACTCAAAACCTCGTTGTTTGCCCTGTGCTTTGGCTGATAAACGTCACTGTTGAAATAAACTCCCTCTACAGTTTACAAAAGTGATGGTGCAGATGGGGCAGCTGCTCCAGCATTCCCTGGATAGTTTCTGAGTGACTTCAGGCTCTTTCAGCTTTCAAAACTATGTGCATCTTTTAAATCAGAGGGTTTTAAAATGGCTGCTTTTTCTTGGAAGCATCACATCAAATAGCAAGAGGGAGATTTTTAAGGGCTGTCACTGTCAAACTCAGACGTTTACCAAAGAGGGCTCAATGCAAATTTTGGTTTCTGTCGAGTCTGACAAACCCAAGAGAGCCCAGGCTGAAGGAGGGTTTTATAACTCCTGCTGAGCGTCACTGTGTTCGTGTTTCCTGGCATTTAGAAACAGGTTTAAGACCAATTAATCAGAAGAACTTGCTCAACATAGCCTCTAGTAATGGTGAGGGAGTATTTTCTTGGCTGAGCATGTTGTCTACAGTTTCAGGAGAGGTGAGGGGTGTGTGTGTGCACGTGGTTTTGGAAAATACCCTGGGCTGGGTGTTTTATAATGAGCATCTGTAGTTTCCAACAGGAATTAAAAAAACCTGATGATTTGGCAACTTTATGAAAACAACTTTCAAGGTGTGGTCCCCTAAATTCTGTGTTTTGGTAGAGTCACTTGGTCTCCTGCTGTCTTCTCTGTGCTATCATACATTAGATTTCATAAGAAACAGAAGATCCAGTTGTTCTCCAGGATTTTTTCAGCCCAGGGTAATCCAGGCCTGTGGACAGATCTGTTAGATGAGTTCTCAGGTTGAGCTGGTTCCTGTAAATCCTGAGATTTCCCAGCAACTGGTGGACTTCAGTCTAGGAAGAACACTGGTAGCTTCTGCCAAGGTAAATATTAATACCAGACCTGCTGTAACAATGGAAAAGTACATGGGTAGAAAAATCTTATCAACAGATTACAAAGATCACAGTGCAAACGACTTCAGATAAATGTGTTTAAGTGGGGATCTCTCTCTTTCACTTTTGATTGCTCCTTCCATTGCAGTTCAGCTCTCTGCAGCAGCAGCGGATGTGGTGAGTCATCAGAAACTCCAGGTTCTCTGTGAGCACGGGGTAAATTCCAAACCCTTGTAACAAGAGGGGGAGAGAAATTCAAGAAAAGCTTCCTCCCCAGCTTTCTGCACTCTTTGTGGTGTCAGCTTGCATCAGGACCAGCTCAGGGGAGCCCCAGACTGGCTGAAGCAGCAATATGATGCCTTGCTCTGAGTTTACACTGCCCCTTAACTTTTGAGTCTTGAAGGATTAGAAAGACACATTGCAGGCCATCCTTTAAAGAAGATTTGGGTGGAGGAAGCTTCCTGCAAGCCAATCCCTAGGGGCAGGAGCTCAGCTGGGAGCTGTGGTGTCACTGGACACAGCCCCATGTCCCTCACCAGCTGCATCTCCTGATGCTGCCTGAGGCACCAGGGGCTCTCTGGTGCCTGTGGCCTCAGGGGAGTGTTCCTTTCCTGAGCCAACTGCTGCACCTGCTTTTTATTTCATAATAGAGGGGAAAACCCCAATTCCAGGTGTATTTCTGTGGTGTGGTGTGTAAGAGCACAGCAGGCAGCAGTGTGGGAAGTGAGCTGGTAAATGCAAATCAGCAGCTCCATCTCCTCAGGATGTTTACCCTGGTTTGTTCAGCATACTTCTGTCATTAATGTCTTGCCATTAATTACTGCTGATTCCTGCTAGGATTTCAGTTCAGTTCCTGGACATACAGGGACATTACTTAAATGTAACACAAAATAATAATGGTAGCCTGTGCAGGACTGTGAAGTGCTCTGGGACTCACCTGTCCCAACTCACCTGTCACAGACATCTTCTGTGGAAAATCCTTTCCTTAGGATTTTTCCTCCTGAGAAGTTGAGAAGCCTCAGGAACAAAACATAAACAATGGTTATCTGCTGCTGTGGAATGCAACAGGTGGATCTTTGATTGGCCTATGTTGGTTGTTTTTAATTAATGGCCAATCACAGTCAGCTGGCTCGGACAGAGAGCAGAGCCACAAACCTTTGTTACCATTCTTTCTTATTCTATTCTTAGCCAGCCTTCTGAGGAAATCCTTTCTTCTATTCTTTTAGTATAGTTTTAATATAATATATATAATAAAATAATAAATCAAGCCTTCTGAAACATGGAGCCAGATGCTCATCTCTTCCCTCATCCTAAGACCCCTGTGAACACGGTCACACTCATCTGCATGTCTCTGCCACTGTTTATATTCCTGTGTGTCATCCTCAGAATATAATATAGCAGATAGAATATAATATAGCATTATAGAATATAATACAGCATAAACAGAACAGACAATTGGGGATTCAAGCATCATAAAGTCACCCCAGGACACTGCTCTATTATAAGTCACCAGACTGTGCTAAGACAAATGTCCAGGATCACGCACAGAGCCTTTGGTGTAGCTGGGGCTCCCCTAGGCCCCCACCAGGCCCAGGTTTGTGACAGGTTTGTAAAGTCCCCGTGTGACCGCCCAAGCGCGGGCTGGCATCGCCTGTTCCGCTGGGACAGCCGAGATTGCCCTCTGCTGTTTTATCCCAGCTCCAAGGAGCCCTGTTTGCCACTGCCATGCAGCTCCTCTTTGCTGTGAGGAGTTATTCCCCAGCCCTTCTTGCTAGCTGTTAGCCCCAACACAGCTTTTTAGGATGCTGCAGCTCCTGTTTGGTTTTTTCTTCCCTGGAAGCTGCAGTTCTCTGCTGCAGCACAAACCCAAATCTTAATTATTGTTTTTAAATGTTACTGGTACTGCCAAATCAGTAATTTTCAGAACTAACTCTTAGAAATGTAACTTCTCCAAACTGGTTTTGCAAGTGACGCAACTGCTAGGTTTTTAATTATTATTTGCATTAGTAGAATAAGATCCTTTGCTTAACACTGTAACCTGGATGCTGATTCCAGCTGTCCTCAAAAATTCCCCCCTTCCCTGCCCCAGCTGGGGCAGCTGCACTGAGCTGGCTGCAGGCCCTGAGCTGGGCTAAAAATAAGCTGGCAAAAGGGTTATTTTTAACCTGAGTCCCTGTTGGGGTCACAGCCCGGCTGCCCAGGCTCTCACGTGGGTGTGGAGGAGCAGGGGATGGCAAGAAGGAGGTGCTGGGGGAGCTGAGGGCTGCTTGAAACCTGAGCACTCCTGGAAGGTGCTCCTTGGGTGGATATTCCTGATCAGAACTCAGGAATTCCACACCCAGCTCCTTGGGTGGATATTCCTGCCCAGAACTCAGGAGTTCCACACCCAGCCCCCATCCCCAATACCTGCTCTCTTCCTAAAAGCCATTTCCAGGACAAACATCACTGCTGACAAAGCTCCTGCAGAATTTAAGCACTTTTTTGGCGGTGATGTCCTTTGTGGCTGACTTCTCCCAGAGTAAATTCTGGTCGAGTTTTCTATTTGCAGTGGTTCTGTCTGGCTCAACGTTTCAAGTATGTAGAACAGGAGAGAACAGGTGATGCAAATCCCACTTCAGTTTTGCTGTGCCAGGTGTGCTAAAGGTGGATGATCAGAGGAAGATGTGACAGCTCATGCCATGCATAGCACTGCAGTCAATTCAGCGTTTAAATCACAGCTGATGTGATGTTGCACTATTTAACTAATTTCTGGTGCCATCGTGCTCTCCCACAACTCATAAGGAGGGAAAAGTTCGGGCAATTTTGTTGAACTAAAATTTGCCTTTGCTTTGGGGATATAGAAGACTGAAGGACTCTGTTAGATGATCAGGATGGATTTAATCCTTTCAATTTCTTTAAGAGAGCTAATAAGAAAGATGAGAACAGACCTTTTAGTAGGACCTGTAGTGACAGGACCCAGGGTAATGGTTTTAGACTGAAGGAGGGCTGACTTAGACACAACAATGAAATGTTTTCAGTGGGGGTGGTAAAACACTGGCACAGGCTGTCCAGGGAGCTGGTAGGTGTCTCATCCCTGGAAACATTCAAGGTCAGCTTGGATGGGGCCCTGAGACACCCTGATCTAGTGGGAGATGTCCCTGCTTATTACAGGAGGGTTGGACCAGCTGAGCTTTAAAGGCTCCTTGCAGCTGAAGAGTTCTGTGATTGCAGAGGTTGTGCGGGTTCCCTGAGCCCAGAGCTGAGGAGCTGTGTGAGCGTGCCTGGCTGGGATGGCTCTGTGATGCACAAACACACCCAGAGCCTCAAGGGTGCCCTCAGCATGTTTCCCATTCCTGCATCTATCTGTGAATATAAATTTTAAACATACATTAAGCAGAACTTTGCACATGAAAAAGAAATCCATGCACTGTGTTTCCATGGGAGAGGAGGGATCTCCTATTTCTGGTGCACTGTAATTTGTTAGGAAGTGAACTCTCTTGACTGGTTTTTGTATGTGCAGCTGATGTAAACAGGTTCCATGTGCTTTCTTTTCTTAGTCTTGGCATTTTATGGGCTTATCTCCATAGGTATCATCAGCCTGATACCTTCTTCAGTGCTGTTTGTACAGTGTGTAAAATCCTGTGACCTCTTATGGGTAATGATGGCAGTTCTGCATCTGGCCTTCCTTGAGCTTTTCCTTTCTCCCTGCCTCTCATTGCTGAAGTCGTGGTGCCACCCTGGCAGCCTCTCCTGCTTCAAGGATAGCCTTACACAGCCCTCTCCTACTGCAAGAGCCTTACACAGCCCTCTCCTACTGCAAGGAGAACCTTACACAGGGTTTTACACTGGCCTGATGCAGGCAGGCAGAGACTAAATGCAGAATCCTTGTCCTGCCATCACTGGTGTTTCTGTGGTGTTTGCTTGTGCCTTTGGAGTGTGGGGGACTCCAGGGTACAAAAGCAGCAGTGTTGGGGTGGGGATGGGCATTTGACCACTCGGGAAGGAGCCTCCTCTGCTGACACCCCAGCGCAGCCCATGGTGTGCTCGAGTCCTCCTCTGCTGCAGGGCCTCTGTGAAATGCACTGTGAAATGACTTTTTAAACACACCTTGCCTCCCTTTCCTCATGCCCTCAGAAGCATCTCCCGGTGTAGGATTACAAGGTAAAGACAATGCAGCCCGTTGTGTTTGGGAGGGGCACACACAAAGTGGGGGTTCCTGCTCTGTCCCGTCCTGCGTACGTGGAGCCTCCTTCATCTTCAAAGCATTTTCCAGCCATGAACTAAGAGCACACGCATTAGCTGGGAGCACACACCCCTCCCTGAGCAGCTGATGCCGGCCACATCCCAGGAAAAACTTCCAGAATATGACACACCACTTTTGATGAAAATAAAATGATGCCATATTTCATCAGCTCTATTAGAAGTACTTAAGTAATTGAACTAATGAAACTTTAAAAAGCCTTTAAGAGACAAATGTGGTACACACCTTTGTTCCAAGTCTTTCTCCCCTGCCCCCCTTATTTTCCCTGCTGAACATCTTTTGTTGACTTTTTGGGATCTGTTTGTTTTCCAGTGTGTGGTTTTGCTGGGTTTTTTGTGTGTTATGTAGTTGATTTCTCTGCTTTGCAGCAGTGGTGCTGTTACAGTTTCTGCAGCAAAGGAAAGTATCATCTGCAACACAGCATGAGTATGACAGGAGTATCTCATCTTTCATGCCACTTTTTGCAAACGTTGGGTTTTATTTCCATTGTGTGCATTGGCCTGTGCTGTGTGTGCCTGCCTTGCTCCTGGGCCGTGTTTACCTCTCACAGCTTCAACATGATTTCTTGTCCTCATGTGTTCCATCACACATCTCCACCATCCTTCCAGCTGTGATGTCCAACATCTGGCCCCTCTGAACCCATGCTGGCTTAATTCTTGTCCCACCACCCCTGTAGCCAGCTTGGGTATTGATCTCTCCTTTCCCTTTACCTTTTCCTTGAGCAGGACAGTCCAGGTGAGGTGGGATGGGATGACAAGCTCTGCACAGAAATCCTGTCCAGGGCCATGTGCTCAGCTCCCTCACCCTGCCCTTTGGGAAAAGGGAACAGTGGCCCCCAAGTCACCATATCTCGTGGACTTTTTGGGTGCCGCTGATGGAGCTTTCTGCTCCAGACACTCCCCAGTCCGCAGACACCCAGGATTGTCGGTGACCAACCACACCCAAGACATGAGCTTAGTGACCCCTAACGCCCAGCCCATTTCCGAGGGCTTTTATTCCAGGCTAAATGCATTCACTCTGGGTGCAGCTCACCTTTCTTGCCTCTGTTGCTTTTTGCAGGGGAGGCAGATGAAGAAGCCTTTGCCGAGGAGTGCAGACGGAGAGGACAACACGCGCTGCCCTCCCAGCCCAGCAACCTGCGCCTGCTGAAGCCCCACAAGCCTGGCAGCTCGCCCCGCTTCGCACATTACAGTAGTGATGAGCTGGAAGAGCAGGACAAGAGCCGCGTTATGAGCAGCTTCGAGACCCCTATTTATTTATCAGGTGTGCACAAGCATGTTGGTGAGAAAGGTGCAGAGAAGGACCCATCACATAGTCAAAAGCCAAATGCAAAAAGCCATGCAAAAAGCCATGCAAGAAGTTGGTGCTGTGTGTTGACTTAATGTTAGTGCCCTGGTAGATAATAAACAGCAGCTTGTTTGCCTTCATCCTGCTTTAGCTCTGATCTTCCATTTAGCCTAGATTCACTAACGCCCTGAGATATTTAAGGATCCAGGGCAAATACTGTTGTGCTGCTGAAGTGCCTGTGCTCTTTGTTGTTAAAAGTGAAGGCATTTTAGAGGTTAACTCATCACAGTACTTTGCACATTCATTTACTTAAATTGTGCTTGGCTTCCTTGTCTAAGGAGAAGTTCAGCAAGTTGATACTATTTCTGGAAGCTGCAGTTTTAGTCAACTAGATCCTAATAGAGGAGGCTGAGAACGTTCAGGCAAACGTGGCAACGTGGCAGTTGTCCGGGTTATTTTTGGAAGTAATTAGTCCTTTGATATATTTCCAGTCTGTAATTTTTTGGCAATGTAGTCCAGAGGCTATCTTGGACAATGAAGTCCTTGTAATTACTTGATTTAATTGGAACCTGTGGTCAGAGATCATCCAGGACTGCAAGGACAGGTTTTTCTGATACGTGAAAGATGCCTTTCTACTTGGATGCCCAAAGCAAGGACCCTTTTCAGTAGTGTGAAATCAGGGGAAGTGCTGGGAAGTGTGAGCCTATGAGGCTTCTCAGGGTAAACACAGCACATGAAAAATATGCACTGTATCCCAAAACAGGTGCTCATGTGCTCCCAGTGCTATACCAACTACCAATGTGTTTATGAGCCTTTAAACCCAACAATGTCTTTTGTATGGAAGGCCTAAGGATATTATGATAGATGGCACATTGAAAAAATAGAACAATTTAGATTAATATCTTCCTGACAAGTTGCTGTTTGTGTCTTTAAAGATGACCAAGTTGAGTATTTTCTTTTTTTTTTTAAAAAAAAGGCAAAAAGTTAGAGGCCCGAATGTAACCTCTGGGCTGAAGCCTCCCATGCCAGGGCTACAGGTTTGGTCTCCTGTGTCTGTGGCTGGCAAAACAAAACCTTGGCTCTGCCTTTGGACACACAAGGGCCTCTGCAATCACAATATTTTGCAATGGATTCCAAGGAGCAGCTGAGTTTGACACGCACTGTGCAATTTTTGGAGCAATTTTTAAGATTGCTTAGGTCTTTCTGCTGTGAATTTATTTATGCTCCAAGACGCACAAGTTTGCAATTAAAATTAATTTCCAGAAGTATTAGTGCAATCACAAAATGCTCTCTTTTACCAGTAGATTGTGAGTTGCCAAAACAGACTCAGGGTGAAAACTTGATTGCAGTAAGACTAAGATTTTACTGTTGCTTTAAATATTTTGCCTGCTGTTCCTCTGATGGACAGGGCTGCTGAAGGACTGGTCGAGTCAGTCATAAAAACCTACGTGAGTGTCTCAATCCCTCCCTGGGGAGTGTGTGCACGAGCCCTGGCCAGAAATGCCATTTCCCTTCATGGGTGTTCACCTCTGCTGAGTGCCTTGCCCAGCCAGCAGCTTCACCAGCACAGCTCTGTGATTGCAGAGAGCGCCCGGCTCGCTTGGCTCCTCACCGATCACTGCCGAGCTTACACGGGCCGGCGGCGGGAGAGAATGGCATCCTTTCTGCCTTGCTCCAAAGCCCTCCCAGCTCACTGGGAAACAGTTGAGTTCAATGGCCTCAATCCAGGTGCAGTTCCACCTTGAATCAGTTGTTTTTGCCACCACCAGTGTGGGGTTCTTGACAGCAGGGCCACGCAGCAGTTTTAGATGTTGTCCCAGTTGGAGCTTCTCAAGCGGACCCTCAGTCATTGATGATTCACCTGCAGTGAAGTGGTTTTCTTTTCCCAGCTTTGAGAATGGGACTGTTTGAGTTTTGGTTTGTAAGTCTGTAGGAAATTTAAATGAAGGAGAAGGGGATAGGTTTAATCTTGACTATGTGGTGGGAATCCCTCTGGAAGTGGCATCTCTCTAGTGCCCAAGAGGAAAGGCTGGCCAGCTCCTTTAGACTGGCAATATCCAGAGGTGAGATGAATCCTCTCCTTAGTCAGGATTGCCAGTTATCACACTGGGTATTTAACAAAAAAATTGAGAGTTTAATTTAATTCTCCATCTACCATGGATGCTTTGTGTTTTAGTAGAAATTGCTCTGGAAACTGTTCTCGGTTTCATAATGGCCTTTTAGAATAAAATTTCACCTCTCGTGCTCTGAAGTTGCTGCATATATCAAACAGTTCTCTAGCTCCAAAAAGGAATTTTTGAAATAAGAATTCAGACACCACAATTGATGTGCTCCTTGATAGTGTGATATACAGCTGACTGTGCAAAGTGGTGCTAATGCCAGCAGAGACCTGGGGATGGCAGCTCTTAATGCCAGAGGTAGTGGTAACTACCCCTTAAAAACTACTGCTTTGGATTTGAGAGTTTTCACCTTTATCCAGCAAGAATGATTGAAATGTTTAATTGTTTAAATGGCAAAAAAAATATGATACAAATTTCATTATTTGGAAGATAATATTGCAAGGTTTGCTCTTCCTTTTCAAAGAAATAGCTTGCATTAACCTACAACTTACAACATTAATAATTATTTTTTTGCTACATTTTCATCTGCTGGCATCTGTGAAGAGGAAACCACTCTAAAAGAACTAGCTTAACTAATCTTGATCCTTTCCTGGCATGGTTTCCTCTGCTGGAAAGTTGAGCTGTTTGTAGTTCATTTCATCTTTAATTCAGTCTCTGTTCCTTTTACCAATGTGCAGTTTCCTGAATTACACTTTACTAACCAGTAACAGTGATGTGCTTTGTTATCCAAACTAATTACTTTATAATTCCATCACAAACTTCCTTTTGGGCATGTACAGGAAAGAGAAAGGAAAGCAAAGCCACTGATTTTTGTGGAATTCTAATACATGAGGAGGTGCAGAGATGGAGTATTCCCTCCCTTTGCCCCACATCCCCTGGCTGTAACTGTGCAAGTGGGATGGGATAACAGCTGTACCCGTGTGGGGCAGGGCTGGGAAGGCTGGCTGGTGGATTTGGAGACTGGCTGATGGATTTGGAGACTGGCTGATGGATTTGGAGACTGCCTGGCTGCCCCCACGTTTAGCCCAGAGCTGCCTTCACTCAAGGTGTTTTGGCTGCTGGTGCAAAATCATCTTGTTACCCATCCATTATCTTGTTACCCATCAAAGGCAGCTGGGCTGTGTGTGGAAAGGTTTCCATGGCTGCAGAGCCTTGCAAGCTTTTGCTTGCCATTTGGGAGTAACACCTTGGAAATCCATTCAGTGCCTGTGTTACCCTAATTAACAGGAGTCAAACAGGTGGTATCTGGCTTGGTTTGTTCTTGTGGCAGTTCTAGGCAGAATTGGTAAAGCAAATGGTGTGGTGAGTAAGCAGGAAGAGGAAGGCCCCTGCAAGCTGCTAAAGCTTTTCAGTCCCCTAAAACATCAAAGCTGGGGTTACATCACCAGGTTGGCCAGTGAAACTGGAGAACTCACCCCTTGGATTTGACAGTGTGGACAATTGAACAGTGGAGCAGCATACCTAGACAGGGTGGGATGTTTTGCCACCGCAGGCCTTGACTGAAGGCTCCCTCTCCAGGATGCTCAGTGGCACAGGCAGGAGCTGTGGGTGAGGAGAGGAATTAGTAGGTCAGGTTGTGCTGGGTGCTGGGCAGTGGCTCAGGCTGAGGGGAGGGGATGTGAAAGTGCAAAGTTGTAATTGCAAATTGAGTCACACATGAAATTATACTCAAGCTCTGATCTGGGGTGAATTTTTACAATGGCCTGTGTGAGTCTGGTCAGTATAAAATAACAGAGGGTGGCTGCAATTCAGAAGTAAGCCAGCTGCCTTTGAAATAGCAGTTTATTGTTTTGACTAGAGAGAGAGATTTCTAAGATCAGAAAATTAGAAAGAGCACTACAAGAACCCAGCTTGAAAGTTCCTCATTGTCCTTTTAAAGCTCTGTGGGTGTTGGGGACTTGGCTGCTTCCATGCTTTGAAAGGAGGCCACAGTCTTAGCAAAAAGTTGGTAGATCTTGGAGAACATTTTCTTTGGAACTTAAGCAGAAATTGTGAATCTCTCCCAACCCCAGCCTCAATGTTTCACTCTGAAATTGGAAGGAGGCTCCTCCAAAGTCTTCACCCTGGCAAATCCTCTATAAAAATTGTGCCTTTATTGCTCACTGGTGTGGGTCAAGCAGCAGCAATGCTGGGTGTTGATTGTCAGCTGTGACTGAACACCTTGTTTCCTTCTGCTCACTCCTACGCTGCCCTGTGCTGGCACAAGGAAGGTGGGGCAGACCCGTGGCCACTCTGTGCATCCTGGTAGGGCAGGCAGATGTCGGGCAGGGCAGGAAGAAGCAGGATACCAGAAATGCACTGGGTAGGAGTGTCTTCCCCAGGACACTTGTGCCTCCCAATGTGCTTGCCTCCCTTGCAGCTGCCACCCAGGAATGTGATGAGTTTCACAGCCAGTGACTGAACCAGCTCATGACTTTGGAAGGTGCAGATGGCAGGGAAGTAGAAAGCCAGAAGGAAAGTCAATCTGGGACACAGCAGAGAAGTTTCCCAGTTTGTTTGGGTCCTTGCTGAGTGATGGTTGAAGGAGTTGCACCTAAGTGTTTCTGGAAGTTGCTTTCAGCCTTCAGCAGCTTCATGAAAGCTGGAATAGCTCCTGAATGTGCTCCTCATGGCTCTTCCTGAAGCAGGAGAGAAGGGGATGACATGGAAGGAGTGGGTTAGCTGATGCTGTTTGTTTTAGACAAGAATTATCCAAGCAGTAAAGCAGGTGTAATTCCAAATGGTGTGGATTCTTGCTTCACCCATCTCTGCCCCTGGCAGCTGACAAAAGCAAGAAATCCCAACTTAGGGAGATTTCTATCTGCATTTGAGTGACTCTGTTTTCCAAACGTCACAGCTTGGTGAAGCTCTTGGCGACCTGTTCTCCCTCTGCCCCGTGAGGCATCTCTAGAGTTTGGGTGGCTAAAGATTGCTGCTGAGGGTGGAAATGTGAGCAGCCTTCTCCAAGGCCAGCACAGTTTGGCTGGAGCCAGTTCAGCCTGGCACTTACTATGGGAAGTTTCTATGGACACTTTGGGATGCTGGCGGCTCTCCAGGCTCACTGCAGACTGATCAGTCACGGGGCTGCTGCTTTCTAATTCAGATTTTATTGTCTCATGACTTTGGGGCTAGTCTTGTAACCAAGGCAGCTAAATATACTTTTAATTAGTGCTGGTTGAAGCATTGGAGTGAAATAGACACTGAAGGGTTACATCTTTAGTGTGCAATTCTTATTTATGTTAGGAGCTGCTTCACTTGTTTGGATCAAGTTTTTGGCTGTTATCACCCAGCATCACTGGAGGAACAGACTGGCAAAGTTTGACCTATCCTCTCTTCTTAGGTGGGGGTAGAAAAGGAAATGGCAGACAGTGAAATTATTTATCACAGCAGGCTCAAAACAGAAAAGCCCTGGCAGTTTTCTCTTGAGGAATACTCTGTGTTTGTGTGTTATCTCCTACTTTGGGCAATCTCTTTCTGTGTGTCAGTGATAACGCTTGAAAGATTTCCACTTTTCAGCCTTATCAAGCCAGAGGCTGGTAGGAGGCCATGTTGTCAAATGCCTAAATATCTTCATACCACAATATTTTAACATTTGAGTTGTTTCATTTATAAGACAATAAATTATGTGGTATTCACTTCAAGTCATAATTTACATTGACTCAGTATTTTTAAGAAACAGTTGCTAGAATTGCTTTCAAAATCTCAAGCATTTGAAGAAAATGGAAAAAAAATAGTATTATGATATAAAATAGCAGCATCAAATGCTATCATGCCTGATTGTGGAAACCTTTTAGAAATACTGACACTGTTTTGAGAATGAAAAATGAAACAAATTATGAAGCTAGTACCTGCTAGGGTTTAACGATCCTTTCCCAAATATCTGTGTTATTGTTTCATAGTTATTACGTGAGCTAGTTCTGATCAGCTGATATGAATCTGGTTTTCCTTCCAGTAAAGGGAGGAATCCTCTGAATAACACCCCCAGATGACTGATTCTCAGGAATCAGGACATCTTTTCCTCCTCCTTTGTGGGAAAGCAGGGAAATGCTTGAGTCCCTCAGGGATGGGTGCCTTACTCAGTGAACTGAATGCAAAAGGATCCTATTTTTGGTGATGTGCAGGTGACCAAGGGGCTGATGTTGAAGGAAACTTCCTGGATGGAGTTCCTGGTGAGGAGATGTTCATACAGTGAACAGGGACAGGAGTTTAGCTCAAGGGGTGACAGAGTGCAGGGAAAACCCAGTGTCATCTGCAATTCTGCTAAGCACCACCAGTTCCTCTCTTCCTTAAACAAGAAAACTGGTTTCCACTCTAACTTTGTGCAGGCTGATCGCTCATGGCACAATTTCTAAATAAATATCCTGCCCCTTGACTCAGGTAATTACAAAAGATGAAGTCATGCTGTGGGTACAGCATAGGAGCTAGAGTGATAACCTAGAACAGTTTCCCGTTGCTACAATGAGTGTATTTCCTCTAAGCTTTTGGTAATGTCTCAAATGGTTTTAGCCAACAGACTTAGCTTGTGCTTCTCCCCAAGTCTTAAACTTAAACTGAAGAACTTCAGCTCTGCTGAGGGCACATCTCTAACTGTGCTTGGGAGGAGCTCTGGTGAGGAGCAAACTGCAGCCACAGTGTGGCTTTGTGCTCCCCCGGCCTCCCACCACTTCCTTTTCCTATCTTAATTTTGCTATTGAAAAATTGATGAAGAACCAGGTGCACTGGTGAAACTGCTCCCTTGGGGCCATCTCTGCCTGCCTACTGACAGGACAGAGGAGAAAAATAGATTTCCATAGAGGCAGAGCTGTGCCTTTCCACAGAGCCATTCCTCTGACTCCCAGCCCTGCCTCTCGGCCGGATTGCAGGGGCTGCTCTGCTCTGTGCCTGCCCTGGCCACTGGACTGTGCTGATTTCCAGTGACAGAGCACCACTGAGCTGAAAGATCCCTCCAGCTGCCTCAGAACATCACAGAGTGATTGTCTGAGGGAAATGTTTACTGGCTCTCAGTTTAGATTTATGAGTGCACCCAGGTAGATGTGGTGGTTCACACAGTTCACTGCCCGTGCAAGTCTGCCAGCAAGTTGATTTTACTGCAAGTTTGGAGGAAAAGGTGTGATGCTGAGCAAGACCTGTTTTACACACATCTCTGTGGGGGTAATAAACCATTGGAATGATGATCACATGGCTGGAAGCTTGTGCCTACTGAACCTGTAGCAAATAATTGTTGCTTGAACTCAATGCTTTCATGCACCATTGGGGCTGCAGTTGAATATAACCTGTGGTGCATAGTTAAGCATGAGCAGGCTGATGACCAGCATATAAAACATATATTGGTAAACACTGAGCACCTTCTTATATACTCAGGATTCTTGGCATTCCCTAGTCTTAAAATGGAAACGCAAATATAGTGGTAACTCTGACTACTGTGAGCAGGAAATGCCAGTACTTAAATTGCTCCTGCTGCATAAGTCTTATTTATTGCTTCCTTTTTGAAAATTATTCTGGTTTTGCATGTGCTCTAATTTTGAAGCTTTTCCTGAATGGCTTTGAAGTATTTTGAAAGTTCTCCAGATCTTTTAAAACTTCAAAGATTGGTAATATTTTCTTTCTATCCTATGTAAGGGATACAGTAGAATGGGGCATATAGTGGAAATGGCAATTAAAAAAAAACCAAAAAACAACACATTAGGAAGCCAGACCTTTTCTTTAATATTCTTTAAACCATTCAGAGAACATGTGCTTTTGCTAGAGAGAAAAGTCTGTGAATGCTGTGAAAAGTGTTTTACAAGCCATGTTTCCTCAGGATACAAAGAAGGCAGCAAGAGGAGGAAGCAGAAGCAGAGAGAGGAACTGAAGAAGAAGAAGTCAACCAAAGCGAGTTACTAAAATGGACTTCTCTGCTATGCCAATACCTTTAAAATAATGACAACAACTTCATGTACCTTCGAGCACACCTCTTTTTTGTGTATATTTTTTGATTGTTCACACTGCTACCAAGGAAGTGACTCATGTTTAAAACTGTACTAAAATTGCACTATGTTATTCCTTTTAGTTTCACGGAGTGGCTTTCTTGCCCGTTCAGGTTGGGGAATTCAGACGAGGCAGGTCGTGGTTAGACTGTGTCATGTTGGAAGATTGGAAAGAGTTACAGAATTTCTTACCTCTTCCTTCCCTTGGACTAAGGCAACTCTAGTCTAGTGTTTGTTATTTGTCTTGTAGGATATAAAAGGCAAATACCTGCTTGTTTGGTCACTGGCGTCAAATCAGGCCTGTTGAAAGAAGAGTCCTGTTCACTCATGTTGTTGGGAGTGGGACTGAGACATGAGCTCTTATAGGGTAATTTATGTAAGATTAATAAGTGACTTTTATGGTTGGGTTTTTGGGTTTTTTTCCCCCAGGCTGGGCAGTTCTCTCCCTAATAAAATGTTCCCTCATATTAAATTGCATCTTGAAGTTATATTTTCTGATTTTAAGTAATGATGGTCTCCTGTAAGCACTCCTACTGATTTCTTTAGTCTTAGTTGACTCCTGATGAATCATTTAGTGAAATCATTCCTTGTTTTAAAAGTTTATTTTCAGAACCTAGAGACAAATGATCCAAGTGCTACTTTAAAACTGCTCTTTGTTTCTCCTGAGTAGGTTTTAGATAACAAACGTATTTTCAGCATCCGTTTTTGATTTTATCAACTTGTTCTGCAAAGAACTTATACCTTTATGTATGAAAGCATTTTGCATCAGTTTTATTGCAGGACTATTTCATTTTTTGGCTTGAAAAGATGTCTTAGATTTAAAAGAAATACATATTTCCTGGCAAGATGACTTCCTTGCTTCCCATACTCGTCTCATGTGCATGACACGTTGCTTCTCTTAACCTTTTAGTGTGTACAGAGCCCCTCTGTTGTTGCCTTAAGCATTCACCTGCATGTTTCTTGTCAGTGTGTTGTCTCCTTTTTTAACCTCCAGGTAGGAGTTAGCAGCTTATGGTTTTGTTTTGTTTCTTTTGTCTTCCTCTTGCCAATATGTTGTTGATGTAACAGCCTTAAACCTGGCAATATTGAAAGTCCACAGTTCCTGGAGAAACTCACTCATCCTAATGTTTCAAAGATGCAGGAATGCACATAATGATGGTGTAAGAGAGGAGCTAAACAGAAAAGCTAAAGTCTGCATTCTGGCATGGTTTGATATAACAAATTCTGGTGTCTCTGGTATCTGAATGGTTTAGCTTCAGTTACCCAATGTAACCCTCTGCAGGCACCATATAACACACAATAACCATTTGTGAACTCTCTTAAGGTCTGTAAATTATGGTTAAAATTAAATAAGGACTGAGTACTGGTTTTCTGTCACTTAAGTACCACTTTTTTTTTTTTTTTTTTTCTTTTTTGTGCAGTGTTACTAATATTTAAAAATAAAGAAAATCTGCCTTTATGCTTTGTCCTCTTGCACTGTGCTGTAGACTGGCATCAGTTGTCTGGTTCACTCCCATTAAAGTTCAGGCTGTAAGCGTAGGGGGACAGTCCTCATTCACACAACGCCCACAAGCATTCCAGGTAATTCCTTTTGTTAAATCCATGAGCAAGTCAATACAGTCCCTGTGTCAAATGGCTGATACTGGAAAATGAGGGTTCATTCTGGCTGGAAACATCACTATGAGGAGTGTGTGTATACTTCAAGCAGAGCTTGCACATTTGCCATGCAAGGAATATTCATCCTGGATAATGCACAACATTGAACTGCATCCTGGTTAGGTTGCTTTCCATATTCCAGGAGAAATGCCCCCATACAGATGTTAGTTTAAAGCTGTTATTGCTCATTTTTTGTTGGGGACACAGTGCATGCTCTGGAAAAGCAGCAGAGGTGGAGGAAGGGAGAGGTGACACCAGCACAGGGCTGGTCTCCCCAGGGCTGTCCCTGTGCTGGGAGCAGCCTCACGTAATGGGACAGAGTGGCTCCAGATCAGGAATGTGCCTTGAAGAGTTAGAGCAGACAGGGGTTTGGTGCATAAATATTTCCCTGACTCAATCCCTGTGTCAGGCTCGATGGAGGCAGGCACAGCATTAATTAGGAGAGCTGCAGGCAGGCTCTGAATTAGTGAGGAAAAGCCTGTCTCAACAGAGGCATCCTCACCCCACTGGAAGGGTGCTGCCCTGCTCACAGGTGGCCTCCTACAGCCCTGGGAGAAACTCCTGGGAAACAGAGTCCCCAGAGGAGGGAAGCACGGGCGTCATCTCTCCCATAACTACCCAGAATCTGTCCGAGCTTGCCTGGAAATTAAGAGATGTGAGCCCATGGCCATTGAGCCTTATTCCTCCTTTCTCAGCCCAATTATTTCCGGATTTTAGCTGAAGGGGAGCTGTTCAAGTGTAGCGTGTCTGTAGCACTGTGTTCATGGCTGTGCTGCTTCCAGGTCAGCCTGGAGCTGTGCTGTGTCTGTAGGAGCAGGCACATGGTTCAGTGTCCCAGTGCATCCATCTGCCACAGCTGAAGGCTGCCTGATGATGTGGACACTTAAATATGTGTCAGGGTAGGAAAAAATGCAGGTGGGTGTGAGACACCACAACTGATAACAGATGATGCTGGCCCAAGAATGGCTGTGAATAAATGTATTGTGAAAGTTGGGAAATGATTCCTGCCCATCCCACAGTATTTCTGTGGAAGAGCTGAGAACAGAAACAGAGCTAGTTTAAATACAGAGCCTGATGTGATGTATAAGATGAATTGCAAAATGATTCTTTATGGAGCAGATACCAAGACCTGAAATATATCCATAAGAAAATACATTTACTAGGGTAGATAACAGTTGAGTAACAGGAGAGATACACAGAAAGGTGTTCCTTAAAAAGATAACACTGGAAAAGCCCCAGTTTTGCAATGGAAGGGGACACAATTGCAAACAAATAGATAAATGTTCCTGCTCTTCACTTGGAAGCTGCCACTGTGAAAATGGTTTAAATTCAGTTGTTTTTCCACACCTTTCAGAGATGTTCACTGTCTACTCTTTGAACCAAGATTTGGCAAGACTTTGACCTGAAATAAATGCTCTCAGAGTGTGTAGGTGTCAGAACGATAAAAAAGTATTTTTCAAGTTTTCAGCTACTCCGTGCTGGTGCCACCTTCACGAGCAGCTTGCAGACCTGTACATCCTGCTCCTAGAGGTAACACAAAGCTCTGTTTCCATCTGTCGGCTTGGCTGCATTTACAGAGACTTCACTTTTCCCCAATTTTCAAACTACCTCATGAGCCTTTGTATGTATTTCTTGAAATAACACACTGAAAAGGTGATGAGTCAAATATCTAGAAAATGTGCAATAATCATCAGGTAAGCATGTTTTCCCAACCACATTTGAAATGTGTGACCTGTACCCACTTGCTCTTCAGGAATGTTCCCCACCATGTGCCACCAAACTGGTGCCTATCAAGTGGTGGGATTAGCTTGTTACTATATCAAATGTCATTGTTTTATTCTACCTGTGAAGAATTCTATTAATTTCCATTTTTCCCCTATTGTTTTGTGTGCTAGTTGCACAGGATTCCCTGGATGCACAGGTTAGTCCTTCCTGCATTTCAGAACCTGGTTATCTTGTACAGTTCTCATTTATGTCCAAACTGAGCTTACATTTTAGGGCTCTCTCACGTTTCCTTGCCCACAGAACACCTTGCTGCTCTGTAACTCACACATTGATGGGAGGGTGGGGGTGGCACATTTGCCCATGATTAGCTATATTTAATTCTCTTCTTTCCAAGGGGGAAGTTGTTCTTAAGAGATTTTTTACCACTCATTGCAAAATTTTTCTCATTGCTACCTGTTGCACTAAAAACTCTAGGCAAGGGAACTTTTCTCCCCGTTGATGAGAATTAAGAGGGCACTTAGAGCCACATACAGTAAAAGTTCATCTTTGGAGCTATGATCGACTGACCTGCCCTGTGTCAGCACACTTTGTCTCTTCACAAGCTCTTGTAGCCAAAAAGGATTAGGTGGGGCGTTAGGAAGTGTCAGATTTGTTATGTACCTTGTTGGTGCCCTCTTAGCCACCAGCTGTTAACTCCTGACAGTGGGTGAAGCATTTACAAAGTGGCTGAGCTGACATGAGATGACATTTCCAAGCATGGGGCAGGTTCTGCTCTCACCATGACAAAAAGAGACTGACCATGCCATTTGGCATATCCTGAACTAAAGTTTCAAGTATCCCAGACTTGACATAGGCAGGATCCTGCCTCTTCCTGAAGGCCTCATGTTGTCACTGCAAAACCAGCCCAAAAAGTAAGAAGTGAGTGTGAGAGGGAGATTACAACACTTGTGCTGATAATGAGTCTGAATGCTTTGATTTCAGGGAAACGCCTCAATACCTGCCTGGAAGCAATCATGGATTTTCTAGGATGTCTTCAAGGAGGGAAAGGGACCTCACTGCAGTGGTTGGATGTCTGATTGCATCTCTTCAGTGTCTGTTTCCATTGGCACACACATGCACCTTTCTACTGAAACAGCAGATGTCATTTTTTCCATCCCTTGTTTGGGTAGTGCTCATCCTTTGGTCAATGCTGAGCAATTTGCTTGTTCTTTAGGCTGCTGGTGGTTGAAATTTAATGAAGTCTTCTATGGCAGATGGTTTTTTTTTACATTATTTCAGTGTTAGAGATTACAGCTAGGAAAATTAACTTAAAAACCAAAGCTTACTTCCAGGCTTTTGAGATGAAAACCGAGATGGCAAAATCATGGATCACACCAAAGCTTTTATGCACATACACCCCTCAAATGTAATGGGGTTAAACCTATAAAATATGTGTTTCTGCCTGATTTTTTGAGTTCAGATGTGGGGCATTTTTGGACAGTTCAATATGTTTAGATGAGCAGTGCTGTTGCATATTGCCAGGTCAGACCAGGAGAGGGTTTGCAGCCTCTGTAACAGACTGCACACTCAGAGCCAAGGAGGGGAAGGAGCACTGAGGAGAGGTTTTGAAGCACTAAAAAAACAGTTCCCACACTTCCTGGAAGGGACATTCACCACAGGTGGTTGGCTTGATCCTGGCAGCAGACACAAGCTCCAACCTGCCATGCTGTGACAGCGCGGGTTTCACGCTGCGGGACGCCAGGGGAGGAGGTGCCCGCGCTGGAGCCTTCCCCGGGCTGTGAGTCACCCTTTGTGCCCATGAAAAGGATCTGTCTGTCAGCTGCCTGGCCCACTGTCCTGTCTTTGATAGTGACTAATGGTGGCTGCCTAGGGGAAAGCACACGAACAGGCTGAGCGTGTTATACCTCACCAAAGTGTTTTCCCAGCCGTGGCACTTTGCGGGTCAGAGGCTCCTGGATCCAGAAATGGCCTTTTTGTTAACCAGTATTTTTTTCCCCCATTGACTTGTCAACCTAGAAAGCTGCTCAATACTCATTGTCCTGTGACAAGGCACTCCTCATGTGACTCCACTGGGTAATGAGATAGGTGCTGTGCTTTAAAATTCTCTCCTGCATCTTCCTTTGGCTTCCTCCCCTCCTCCATCCCTTCATGGGAAGAGCCACTGCCCACCACCTGTCCTCACTCACCTTTTCCATGGCACTCGTGATTTTACACTCATGCCAGCCTTTGGTTAACTCTTTTATGGCTCAAGAGGTTCAGCACATTGAGCCATTCCTTGCAGAAAGCATTTCCTGCCTTTGGTCACCCTCTCAGAAAGGGGAAAGATGGTTAAACAGTGGCTCAGCTCCATAAATTGTGCTGACCATCTGGACAAGCATGAGTAGCATGCTATCAGCTTGCTAATACTCCACTGACAGGAAGAGAAGTGGGCCATGCACAGCCTGGGATGCAGGAAGGGCAGAGCTGGGGCCAGGCTCTGCTGCCCTCAGTCTCACCAGGCTCTCACAGGCTCTGGGTGCGAATGCATGAGCTCATGGCAGTGATGGTATCTCCAGAGCCTGGTCCCAACACACCTTCCCTCCCCCTCAGCTGGAATCACGTCATGGGACATTCCTTGGCAGCATTTGGGATGTGCTCCTCCTGGCTCAGGCTCAGCTCCTGCCTCCACTCATTGCTCCTCCAAGCGTTCGCTGTCTGTGCCTCTGCCTGGCCAGCACCCAGGCTGGGGTCTGTGGCCACTGCCAGGCTGCCTGCTCCCACACAAAGCTGGCACTGCCTGAGGGATCCCTGCCAGCCAGGGAGATGGCTGCAGTGACCTTGGGAAGGCACTGTGCTCCTGGAGTGACACATCCCTGCAGGCAGTGCTGGGAGTCCTGGGTGGTGCCACACCACGTGTCCCCGATTTCTGCAGCACTGCCCGTGGCAATGCAATGGCTTTTGCACTGCCAACCCCTTCTTGTTCAATATGTAGAAGGTATTTCCTTCCTTCCAAGCAATCTGGGCTGTGAGTTTCCCTGTTCCCATCAGCATATTTTGTGCAGGGACAGCTGTGTGCAAGCGTTCACTTACTGGGTTTTTGGGTCATCCACGTCATCTGGGAAATCTTAAATGTCTGGGGAAATAGTTATGAGGAAACGTCAGGGAAGGAACACCCAGAGAGATGGGAGGGCACAGGACAGCAAACAGTGATAGCTAAAGCGCAAAAGCAAAACCAGCTCATTGAGCTGAGCCCCCAAAAGGTTGTGTCAGGACCTGTCAAAGCCCAGAGTGTGTCTGGCTCTGCAGCTCTGGGTCAGATCCAGGTCTGCTGTAAATGCAATTTTGCTCAATATGTTTTTGCCCTGAGTGCAGACACAGACTCAGGTGATGGGTGACCACTGCCTGCTGTGCCTCTGCTGCAGCAGACAGCCCTGCTGGGATGTACAGGGAGGAGGTTTTTGGGTGCACCTGAGCCCCTGTTTTTCTCAGCAGGATTCAGGTTTGGTGGTGGCATTTTCTTTAATCAGTAAAATTACTTCCCTTGGAACCACAGATTTTTCTATCATGGTTTCTTAGGAAAACATTATTCTGCTCATGTAATGCAAGTCTGAGGTTGCATGATGAGATGGATGTGATAGAACACGATGGTAATGAGTCACCTCATATCATGTTTTATTGTGATGTGTCAGCTGAGAAAGGCAGAGAGCTATAGGTGTTTCCACTAGCCCAATTATGAAACCACTGGTTCATGCAGGAATTAGTAAGTTTTTCCTAGGTTAGTTGAGCAGATAGGTTTTGGTCTGTCATTTAACAATGTGGTTAAGTTGCTAACAATGAGCTGCCTCAGAATCTATTTTCCACCCAGAAAAGTCTCTTGCTAGAAAGGGTTACATGTGCTCAGAAACTCCAATCATCAGGATGGGACTCTCTCGTGGCAGAGGGGAAAGGTTCTGAGATGGCCTTTATTTTAGGAGTACCTTCTGCTGGCACTGACTAGAAGGGGGTGATGCTGCCATCACCTGTTGCTGCAGAGAAGTGAGACTATGAAGGTACCATTTGGAAAGCCAGGAGGTTACAGAACAGGCCCCGGTTCTTCTCAGTTTAATCCAGACAGGGACAGACACCTGCACCCAGGCAGAAGTGCCCCAGGTAGGCTTTGCATTTCTGTCCCTGTGTGGTCATTCACAAGGACAAAGGACATTCCTGCAGGACATTGCAGAAGTCTGAGTATGAATCATGCCTGTGGAATGTGGATGATGGCAGTGGTGCAAACCAGTGGGTCTTGGTCCCTTTCCACCACTGGTCTGGTGAGACCTTCAGCCAGGTGCTTGGCTTCCAGCTGAAATGGCCATAGATTTGCCAAGGCTGCACAAACAAACAGCCCCTCAGTCAGGCAGTCTGGAAGTATCTGGTCATAGTGGAAAAGCAATTTTTGGTAGAAGTTTAGGTAAATGTCAAGATTAATGAACGTACACTGATATGTATGCTCAGTTTTTCTTGTTGTGCTATTTGTTTTGACTACAAGTGGACTCAGTGGAGGGGCCCTGGAGTTTCCAGCCCCCCATGCAGGGGACAGATTTGGGATAAGCATGGGTTATCCCTTCCCTCCCAGAGCCCTGTGCCTTGTCCTGCCCACGGCTCTTCTGCAGTCCCCTCCCTTCAGCCCTGTGTCTTTTTGCTGCAGAAAAAGTCAATTCAGTGAAATGCTCTGGGGCTTTTGCTGTGTCAATAAACAGAGGCCAGGGCAGGACCTTTCCCTTCATTTTTGTACTGTGGTTTGAACTGCTCTTCTCTAAGTGCTGGTCTCACACCATTAACCCCTTACAGCCCTGGTTTGAGGAGAAGGTTTCCTAGTGGGGTCATAAATGCTTCAGAGGAGGGATCCAGGGATGGAAATTGAATAATGGAAATGTTAACAGGCCTTTCATTACACACCTGATACATCATTACTTAATTTCTTTGCTTTTGTCTCCTGTTTTTATAGGGTATTTTTTCCTCACAGTCAATAGCATTCATCCTACTCAGTGAATGGTCTTGATACTGTTTTTATGGCATGAAAATTACTGTTGCTTTGACTGGCTCCTATTACCAGGTGACACTTCTTGGCAGAAAACAATGAATCTTCCTATTATTTGGAAAATAAATGTGATTTATGGGAGCATCAATTGATAGTGGTCTGTGTTTTGCCATCAGTGTGCTTGCTTTCCTGAAATAAGGCTTTTACCTTTGGAGCATGAAGGCTGTTTGTCTAGTGCTGCAGAGCAGTTATATGTTTTTTTTAACCTCAGCTTTCATTAAAAATGTTTTAAAATATGTTTTAAACAGATGTTTAAGGAAAACATCTGTTATCATTTTAAGGGCTTGGTGCCTGTGCAGGGAGCAGTTGTGTAGGTGTGGAGTTGAGCAGGGTGGCAGGGAAGGACTGCCAGTGTTGTGGATGCTGGAAATGGTGGAAGGAGGAGGGGAAAGGGGAAAGCTGACCTGGGAGCTGCTGTCACTTCCCTTCATCATGGCAGAGATGATGGTCAGCACTGAGGATTTATTACTAAAATCCCACAGTACTGATAACAAAAATGGGCCAATGTAACTGTAGGGAGGGAGAACCTCTTCCCTAAGAGCTGCGCAAGACATTACCCAGAAATGTCTGAGGAGATCAGTGAGGCTGTTTCTGTTTTTTGTTTCATTCTTGCTCCTTTTCAGCAATCTCTGCTGCCAGCTGGTTGGCCTTGGCTGTCCTGGGCCAGCTCTCCCCCAGCCAGAGCAGAAGTGGGCCCTCTCCTTGCTAATGCCAATGCTGAAAATGTCTTGTGCTTCTTGAAGGACAAACAAATAAAGGTCTCACCTATTTGGGAACACTTTTAACCTTTCATAGGGCAAATGAACTAAGAAATCACCTGCATCAGTCTGGATTTTTTAAAAATTAAAAATAGCCATGGTGTGGTGGGTTGACCCTGGCTGGATGCCAGGCATGCACCAAAGCCACTCTGTCCCATCCCTCCACTGGACAGGAGAGAGAAAATACAAGGAAGGGTTCAGGAGTTGAGATAAGGACAGGGAGAGATCACACACAGATTAACAGCCAGGCAGAACAGGCTTGACTTGAGGACGTTAATTGAATTTACGCATCAGAATTAGAGCAGGATAATGAGAAGTCAAATAAATCTTAAAAACACCTGGTCTCCTCCCTCCCTTAATGCCCTCCCCTCCTCCACTCCTTCTTCCTGGGCTCTCCCCCCTGCCAACTCTCAGGAGTTGGGGAATGGGGTTACAGTCCCTTCATCCACATGGTTTCTGCTGCTGCTCAGGGAGAGAGGTCCTTCCCCTGCTCCATTGTGGGGTCTCTCCCAAGGGAGACACTTTTCCACAAACTGCTTCAGCTCTGGGGTCACTCTTCCATGGGGTCATTCCTTCAGGCACAGCCTGCACCAGTGTGGGTCCCCCACAAGGTCACAAGTCCTGCCAGGAGCCTGGTCCAGCAGGGGCCTTCCATGGGCTCATAGCCTTCTTTCCAGGCATGGGTCTCCCCTGGACCCTGCACCCCCTGAATCCCCATGGGCCGCAGGGCCCATCCTCACCATGGCCTCACCAGGGCTAAATCCCTGTGGGATGCAGGGGCTGTGCTCACCATGGCCTCACCATGGCTCAATCCCCATGGGCTGCAGGGGCCATGCTCACCATGGCCTCACCATGGCTCAATCCCCATGGGCTGCAGGGGCTGCGCTCACCATGGCCTCACCATGGCTCAATCCCCATGGGCTGCAGGGGCTGCGCTCACCATGGCCTCACCATGGCTCAATCCCCATGGGCTGCAGGGGCTGCGCTCACCATGGCCTCACCATGGCTCAATCCCCATGGGCTGCAGGGGCCATGCTCACCATGGCCTCACCAGGCCTAAATCCCCATGGGCTGCAGGGGCTGCGCTCACCATGGCCTCACCATGGCTCAATCCCCAAGGGCTACAGGGGCTGTGCTCACCATGGCCTCACCATGGCTAAATCCCCATGAGCTGCAGGGGCTGTGCTCACCATGGCCTCACCAGGGCTGCACAGGAACCTCCATTGGTGCCTGGAGCACCTCCTGCCCCTCCTTTTCCAGCGACCTTGGTGTCTGCAGAGTTGTTCTTACATATTCTCACCCCACTCTTCTCGGGGCACAATTACATCTGCCCAGTAACTCTTTTTTCTCTTCTAGAATATGCTATCCCAGAGGCATTGCTATGATTCCTAACTGGAATTCCAGCCTTGGCCAGTGGCATGTCCATCCTGGAACCATGGGGCATTGGCTCTGCTGGACCCAGGAGAAGCTTCTTAGAGAAGCCCTTCCTGTAGGGTGGGAATTTTCACCTTACAGGAATCAACAAATCAGTCAACAACTTCTGTCCTACAATGCATAAGGGGAAAATTTTTTACTAGTTTTTTACCTGCAAAAAATTTTTTTTGCAAAATTACTGGTAAAAAAGCTCCACATCCAAAGAGGTTTCACCTGCACATTTGTAAGGAAAGGCTCAAAACTGAACATACACCTAATACTGCTGCACAAAGGACTAATGACACAGGCACCGAATTATTTCTCTATACACAACTGAGCTGCTCAGAAAAACAGTTAAGATATTTTCATTAAGGTATTTTGACAAAGATGAATGCTTCTAGAGGAAGCAGGTACATCACACAGGAAGAGTTGGACCATTAATTTTAAAAAACCAATTTTATGTCAGGTCAAGTTGTATTTTGGATTGGTTTTACTACACCTTCCTGCCAGCCTGCTTGCTCTGCTTTGGGGCCAGTTTCTGCTCAAGCTGAAGTGAATACCTTAAAGTTGTTTCTTTCTTCACAGAAATAAATATTCAAGTATACACATCCACATGTGTATGGACCTTAAGCATCTTTTGGGATGTTTTTATCTACTTTTATTAGGCCAAGAAGATGGATACTGTCCTAGCAGCTAGGGAGCTGAAGCAAACTGGAATTGCCTTTATCAATTTTAAAGCAATGGAATCGGCAGTTTTCTGAATATCTTTGGGCAGAGCTTTTATTTTTCAGGCCTCTGAGTTTATGTTCAGGCAGTGCCAAACATTGGAGGGATCTAAGCCTGATCTGGGATTTCTCAGTGGAACTCCTTTGTTTTGTGGTCTTTGTTTATGGTTTTATGGTCAAGAGGAGAATATGATGATAATCTGATTTGCTACATTACATGGGACCATGTAATTTCACTTAATGATGCCTGCATTTAAGTTATGATCTCATGAGTGTATTTCATAGGGAAACACCCATCCACAACTGGAATACTCATCTCTTTTAAGCATCATCCCATACAGAAGGCACTTCAGTTCACTCAGTGCCTCAAACAGCAGCTTCTACACATCTGCCTGTCTGGCTGCAGGGTCTTTGCACAGGTAGGAGCATCTCTGGCCAGGACTAAATGCAGGGGTTGTCCTGAGTTAGCTACAAGGAATGGGTTTTAGTGGGGGAAATGGCATAAATACAGCTTCCAGGGTAGCTATAATTACACAGACTTTGATAAACATAATTACACTGTTGTTAAGGGGATTTTGGTGTATTTTATTTCTTCCACTTGCAAGAGCTGGATAAGAGATAGAGAGCTGTCAAAGGGAGTGCACAGTTTTGTTTCCTTATCTGAAATTAGAGCCCCAGGACACAGCTGTATTCTTACACTTTGAAGATTAATTTAAAATAAATACCATGCTTTTTATATCAGACCCTTGCCTTCTGTCTGGGATTTCTGTCACGTGGATGCATTTTCTGCAGGTGCAGCTTTTCCCACTTTGCTGCCCCTTTTTGGAGGGGATGTATTTGTGTGCGGACTTGTGTGCTCACCTGGTGCAGGACTCAGCACTGTGTGTTTAACACTGCATTTCTAGTGATAAAGACCTTTACTGGAATAATGACATGTGAGCTTATAGAGGTGTTAAACATTAATTATACCAACACAGATTCTGGAATTACTTAAGGCTTCATGCATGTAACATCAAGTGTTGTTATGTGCATCATTACCCTGAATTTCACTCTTAAGGGATATTTTATTTTGATCAGAAAATAGAGAAACGAAGTAACAGAAATACCATGTTGCAACCTCAGAATCCAGTCATAATTTGATGACATTATCAGGATGTATCCTCATAAAAGATCCCCAAAAGGTCTTCCTATTTAAATTAAACCTTGTGGAGTGCACAATGCTTTTCTGAATGGAGCTAACCATTCCTTAATTTAGTCCTGCCAGCTGCTGTGCTATTTGCACTAATATATGCTGATATTCAGTGAATTAAATCTTGATGCATCATTCCAAGTGCAGTGGGGAAGAAATCCCATCCCATCAAGGCCCTTTACCCTAAATCAGCCTTCACCAGCTGATTTTTATGGCCCCAAATGTGGAGCACTTTGCTGTGATGAGTGAACTCCAACCCCACAGTAACCCCCAAATCCTGACACCATTTATGAGCCTGTAAGGAGCTTTGCTCCACAAAGCTTGAAGTACTCCAGTCAGGTTCCTAACTTCATAAATAAAGCCGAGGTCTGCCTTCCCCCTGGGAAGAGGTTGCTTGTTCCTGACTCTTGTCAAAAGGAAACTGATACTGAAACAGCTTTTTGGCATCAGCCAAGTGCTTTCTGCTTTGTAAGCTGCTACCTCAACCTCCCTTTTGATACAGCTGAATTTCCCAGCATATTAGCCTCATTTATCAGCGTTGTTAAAAAAAAAGTGTTTCTTTCTTTTGAGTCTTTCTGGTTTTCTGCAATTCCTGAGCATTTGGGGTTGCTGAGCATATTATTTTGGGAGAACCATTTTTTTTTTCTGGAGGAATTTGCCCGTATAGATATGAAAATGAAACCTGAGGCAGGAAGTGGCTTAATGTGTGATGCATGGCCTCATTACAAACAGAACCCTGTCCTTTACAAGGTGGGGTTCAGGGTTAGGAGACTGGGACTCAGAGGATTTTCATGCAGTTCCTGACTCTGCTCCTGATTTCTTGAGCCAATCTTAGAGTGGTTTCCAGT
Source organism: Melospiza melodia melodia (assembly GCF_035770615.1). Classification (NCBI taxonomy): domain Eukaryota; kingdom Metazoa; phylum Chordata; class Aves; order Passeriformes; family Passerellidae; genus Melospiza; species Melospiza melodia. The sequence goes on from NC_086194.1 coordinate 9,546,676, forward strand.
CGGCCTCTCTGTTCCCCCTGTAAATTTATTGCACTTCATTCAGTGCATTTAGCTCATTAATTTTTCAGTCCAGGAAACCAAAAATGCTGCTTCACAAGGCAAACAGACAGGGAAACAATGTGGAATAATACACAATAAATAGCCTTGTTTCAGCTTATAAAGATGAAATTAAGCTCTGTAGGGTATTTCTCCTTAGAGCCAACATTGAGACAGCACATTTCTCCCTTTCCCTGAAATCACACACCAGAGAGGGAGATGGGTGAGGTCTGCTAAGTGCCCTGCTCCACCCTCTGCCCATGGCTCTCCTGGCATCCCCTCTCATTCTGAGTAATTGTATTTGCAGTGCAAGTATTTGTACAGCCACAGTCACATCCGAGGGCTTTCCCAGAGATAAAGGGCTCTATTTCACTTCCATCCCCAGCTATCTGCAATAGAATGTAATTAATTTATCCCTTGTTTGTCAAGAGAAAACAAAACTGAGCAGCTGAAATGGTATTTGGAGGAGCAGCACATTCCTGCCCTTTGGCATGATTGAGCCTGTAGCTCTTTGTCCAGCTGTCCCTGTGCCATGATGTCCACCACTCTGGGATGTGACACGGAGCAGTGCTACAGGAAAACACCATCTTTGTAGGATTTATAGGAAAATTTCAGCACATCCATTACCAATTAAGTTATTAAACTCCTTCAGTTGTTTATCTTCTGTATTTGTGACCTGCCCTTTTGTAGGCACACGCATTTTGGGGGCAAGGGTTAGTGCAGAGGCAAAGTACCCACCTGTCTTCTGGCTCTTCCTCAGCCCCGCCCCAGCATGATGAGTCCCACTGGAGTGAAACAAAGCTTGGGACTCTCCTCTCTTAAGGGTTTAAATACATTTTCCTGCTTATTAGACAAATGTAATGGAACTCTAACTATCCAAGCCAACTAGTGTGGTAAAAAGACGCTGCAAAATCTCAAGAATCCAGGGCAAAAGGAGGAATGTTTAAAAAGACCCTTAAAGCAGCTATCTTTAATGGAATTAGATATCTTAGCTAAATAAATAAGAAGCTATTGCTTGTAAAAAACCTCAAAACCTCAGTGATTTCCCTTGAGGTAAAATCAGTAGAGCAAAAGAAGGAAAAAAAATGGACTAAAAAAAAAATTCCTCACCATAAACCCCAAAGGGACTTGTCAGCTCTGCAGCAGAAATTGGAGAGACTACTCAAGCAAGAAGAGGATTAGGCTATCTCCTATCAAAGCACCCAGGGACTGGATTTTTACAGCAACTTAAACAGAAAGTGGAGTTTTGGGTTTGGATTTTTTTATCATTTCCAGCTGTTGCAAAGACTGGAGGAAAAAAAATACATAGTATTACCCCTAAAGTGATGTCTTTCCAGCAGGACCGGTGCCTGTGTCGTCCTTCCAGGTCCACTTTAACCATTTTAAAAGTGCTTTGCACAGTGACCAAAGGCAGTGTGAAACATCTGACATCTTTGGGTAAATCTCTTAGGACCCACATCCCATGCTGCTGAACACCAGAGTGAGCTGGCCTGGCTGTGAGGACAGGACACAGTTGGTGACAAAGGCTCCCAGATGCTGTTTCAGCAGGAGAACTGGAAGCAGCCACAAATCCTTCCTCCTAATCCTCTCTGACCTGGGCTCCTGATCCCAGACACATCAGTGTTCAGCTATTTGAACCTGCTCAGGCTTCCACAGACACCAGGCATGGCCTGAGCAGAGCCCTCTGGCTCAGCTCTGCTGGGAGAACATGACCTGAGCTCTGTGCAGAGCCCCAGGCTCAACCCCGGGCACCTCCCTGTCCCACAGACACCATCACTGCTTTACAGCAGCAGAAATTGGGCAAATTATCACTGCAGTGATAGAAATCATTCCTTATTGAAAGTCAGCACTTTTTCACTAAGCCCTCAGTTTGAGACTGTGCCTGTGCTCACGTGTGTCCTTGGGTCCAAGCACTGAGGGGAGGGCATTGGTTACATTGCTGCTCTGCACTCCTGCTCTGGCACAAATCCCCGCCTTGCTCTGGTCCTCTCCTTCTTCACAAGGTGCTTCCAGGGACCATCTCCTCTAGGCTCAGCCCAGCTCCAGCCCTCTCTTCTTCATCTCTGCAACTTCTCAGGCTGGGCTTGGTGGCACCTTCCAGGGACACAGAGAAGTTGGTGCATCCCTTGTCTTTCTTGTTGTATGGCTTCTGCTGTCATTGGACAGTGAGCTGTGCCAGGGCTGTGTTACTGAGCATCTTCACCTGCCCATCTTCAGACCTGTGTGTTCAGTGACTGGTCCTTCACTGTCCCTCTGTGAGTCAGTCCTTTAATCAGTTTTCCCCCAAAGAGTGAACAGATAGGGTTTTAATTTGTAGTCTACTGGGCTTTCAACTTGCTCTTCTCAAAGTTATTAATTCCAGGACAAACACAATTTTCTCTCTCTCTTTTTCAGCCCAGATTCTGGTGCTGTTGAGGTAATGTGTCTCTGTCTGTCTAGCTTTATATAACTGTCTCCCTTTCTCTTTCTTTTTTCCTTTTTTTTTTTTTTAATTTTCTTTGCCACTTTATCAACAGCTGGAGAAAAACCTGTTATCTCCTTCCTACGGGCAGGGCAAGAAAGAGATAAAAAAGTAATTCCAAAGCCAAAGCTCAAAGTCTACCTGCCTAGCCTTCAGCCACCAACCCTCCTTGGCTAAATCTGACAGTGTCCAAAGCCTGGGGCCTCACCAGGTTCTCCTTGGAGATTTCCTTTAACACTCTTGTGTTAAAGAAAACTGTGTGTTCTGCATTCACACAGCCACCAAGTCTGGGCAGCAGCCTGAGCTCCTGCTGGGGGTCACCACCAAGGTGCTCCGTGCCCATTCTCACCCTCAGAGCCAGCCCTGAAAAGGCCCCATGCCTGAAGGGGGTCTGGATTTATGCTCAGGGGGTGAAACCTCCTGCTGGGGTGGAGTAGCTGCAAGTTCACCTCCCTCAGCTGCCTGAAGGTTTCAGCAGCATCATCTGCTGCCCACAAGGCTCTGCAGCTGTAGGGAGAAGAGTAACTGGGTATACCTCAGACAGCAATTCCAGGATTTCATAAATGTGGGAAATCTTGACCTTAACATCTGGCATCAGTGGAGTCCTCTCCATAGGAGACCTTCATATGGAAGTTGTGGTTTTAGTCCCTTCCCCTATAACACTTTGTGAGGACAGTTTACCTTATCCTGATGCCATTCCTTAAGGTGTTTGATTTGCAACAGTGCTTTTTAGGCATTGGAGTGCTCAAGTTCTGCTTATAAATCTAAGTAACTCGTCCAAGTTAAAATAGGAATTTATTCTGAAGCTATCAATCCGGTTTGAATTTACATCACTTCTTTTTAACCTCAAGACTTGTAGAAACAATTGCCTCAGGATATGAATATTATGTTATCAAATAATTTTGAAGGATGCTATTGGTCTAGATAGGGCTGGATTGAGGCAAACTGTATCAAAGAATCCATTGCTCATTGCTCAATATGTGATTACAATAGATTCCATATCTTTACAAGTTTACATGTTTAGCTCCAGGCATTTTATTATGACTGGCACTAATGATAACCTTTCAAAATAAACATATCTGTATTGTTCCATATTGTTATTAAAGTGATTCTAACCCCTACTACTCCTAGTTTTCCTGTTTTAAAAATTCTTCTACCTGGGATTTTGCAGACCACTACTGTCATTCTTGAATTATTTCAGATTAATAATTTTGATGCCAGGGAAATATTTTACTGGTAACTCCCTCCCTCCCTGGAAAACCCATTCATATTTTAAAATCTTAGAAGGAAACCAGAAATTTGCAAGTTCCTAGCTGTCATTTGCTCATTATAGCCTACTTTTGGAGTGTTGCCAGAAACTCTCACCAGTCTGATGGTGATGTATATGTGGCACTTTCAGCATCATGTATAGCTGGGAACAAGAAATGGGCACATGGAAATCATGGCTGCTAATTTCACTATGAAAATGCTCTTTGACCTTGACCCCTGCCTGGAAACCACAATATTGTTAAGTTTCATGTTTTCTCTTCTCTTTACTTCTAATCTGTGCAGGTTTTATTACTAAATACACTTTACAGATTTCACAGACTTGGAATAAAATCATGCTGTTAGCAGGACACCCCCAAAGTCTGTCTGCCAGGGGTCCCATGGGAGTTACTTACTCTTTGCATGGCCTCAGAACCTTCCTACCGACCCAGCACAGGAGCAGAATTAATATTAGAAAGCCTAAACTCACTTTTAGTGTAGAATAATTGTATTTAAAACCATTAACCTAAATCCCAATTGAATTCATTTGGCAAAACTTGAGCCCTTGGAGTAGCACAGATACCATTTTTGTGTGTGTGTGATAACACAGATCCTTGCTTAGGAAGATTTATCTGATATAATGACATAGGTGCATTTAGATTGTGTGAAGCAGTATGTGTCATAAACTGCTTGAACACTCGTTGCACCTGATGAATGAAATAACCCTCCTGGGCTGGAGAGAGATGTTGCTGTTACAGATTATGATACATCATATATCACATCTGGTTGTTATTGTTCTACCCAGGTTATTTGATGTGTAAAAGGGATAGCAGCAGCAGGAAACAGTCCTTATTTTGGAAGAAACAGATGCTCTGCAAACAGGAGACAGAGCAAAAAGCTTAGAAATTGGGAAATCTGCTGGGAATTGGGCAATCTGCTGGGAATTGGGAAATCTGCTGGAAATCTCTCTGACAGTCATAGGAAGTGCAGGAAGACTTGACTATGTGGAGAAAACCTGAGGAATATTATTATAGATCAGTAATCATATTGTGGGTTGATTTTTTTCCCCTGAAGTACACCAACTCGTATTCTGATTTGAATTCCTTTTGTTCTGAGTGCTCCTCTGGAAATATTGCCACAGAGGCTGCTTATCCCTTGCTTGGGTCTCTCAGGTTGGAGTCTGGTACTCAATGCTACTGATATGTGTCTCTCCTTCCAGGGTGCACTAGACTGGGGCTCAGATCTGCATTTCAGGGCTCTTACACTCTCTAATTCTTGGGGAAAGGAAATCCTCCTAAAATTGCAGCCCAAGCAATTACACTGTTCTCTTAGTGTAATCTGTATAAAGTCATATTTTTTATTAAGTGGTAGCACAAATCCTCCAGTTCTCAGGTTTACACTTTTGGTTGGCCATGTATCTGTTGGCAGGCAGGGAGCAGCTTCTTTCAGCCAGAGCCAATTCCCCGTGGAGTCAACGGGTTCTGAGCCAGGCCAGCTGCCCTTGGCTGTGAACTGTAAAATAAATATTGCTCTTAAACACTGAGCATCTTGACTATTCCAAGAATGTCTCAAAAGCCAATCTAGGCTATGTCAGCTCTTCTTCATATGCAAAGGGGAAAAATCCCTTCAGAACTGAGGCATGGGAAGTATGTGACACTGAGATGTGTCATTGTCTAAACTCTGGGCAGGGTGGGATGTTAGGGAAGGTTTCCAGGGAACCAGAAAAACTTTCACAAACTTATTGGCTGACATCCATGGCAAATGTCATTCCAGATATGGCAGAGAATTAAGCAGCTCTAGAGCAAAGTGAAAGCACATCCAAAAATAAAAATCATAACACTTATATTTTAATGTTAAATGATAAAAAATCAAGTGCTGTAAAAGTCAGTGAGCGTAGAGAAGAGACTTATAATCCCTGGTAGTATTTAAATGAGTAATTTTCTCTGATTATGATTAGAAACAAGTCTTTAGATGCATTCAAATGTGTGAATTGTTTCCTGGCTTCCAGAGGGACCAGTCTTTAAGTTGCATATAGTGTGCTGTGCTTTGCTAAACTGTGGTCAAAATTTCTCTCACCTGGCCAGTGATGTGAAAACAATGTCTCTAGATTAAAGTGTCTATTTAAAATATAATAAATAGATTAAAAGTGAGAAAAAAACCAAAAACTGCCTTTCAAAGAACTCCACCTAGGACTCAAAACCTTCTCACTCAGGCTACATAAAATTTTAAAACTAAACATTGTCCCTTACTGATTCTCCTGTTTTACCTCCATTTGCTCTCTTTCCAATCTTCTCTGGGGCATCACTGGTTTTGATCCCAGTGTCCTCCCAATGCTGACAACATCTGGATTACTGGGTTCCTAGGGTGGAAATTACCCATAGGTAGCTGTGTCCTTGGAGCACCTACAGCAGACAGTGGAGCTCTGGTCAGGGCAATCTATTGACTCACAGGAATATTGGAGCTCATCCTGAAGTTCTGACCTGCCTTTGGCCACATGATCCCCTCTGGGCTCCAGAGCTCACCCTGACAGTGAATGTAGCAGGGCCCTATGCACAGTCACCCTGGCAGATCCCTCGGATTCTGTGTCCTAAGCAGGATTTGGATCCTACCTTTGCTGTCCAGACTAAAACCCTGGCACAGCTTTGTGATTGGTCAGTTGCTTTTTGTTCAGTTTTTAATCTTTCCTCACAGTGTTTCCTCCTTTCCACATCCTTTCCTAATCATGGCAGGCGATAAGGCTGTTGTGCCTGTCACTCAGGTTCCCAGCCCAGCCATTGTATGAGCTGGGATTTGGCTGAGCTGTGATTACTGAAATCTCAATGCTTCTTCATTTCTGACCTCTCTATCAGCCAACCCTTCCCAGCACTGCCCACACTCCAGGCACCCCATTTGCACGCTTTAAGATCCTTGCAGGTTTCTTTCTGTTACCCCTGAGAAATTCAATCTTACCCTGCTCCTACCCATGGCCTACAAAATTCCAGTGATTCTCCGGCCTGGATTGCCTCTCACCTTTCTTTTTCCACACTGACACCTCTTTCTCAGACACTGGACATCAGCCTCTTGCCTTGACTGTCTGGGCACAGCCTGGCCAGCTCCCACCCTTCTGCCTCAGCTTCCCCTGCCTGTCAAGGCCCTTCTCCCTGCCAGAGTGCCATCATTCCTGGTTCACTTTTCCAACAACAACCTGGATGCTTTCTTCCATAGGCCCTAGGGCTTGGGAGAGACATCTTGCAAGCAGCCACAACATGACATCATCATCTGCCTTCAGAGCTCTTACTTTAATTATACTTTGCCATAAGGCTTAAGAAAAAGCCCCTCATCTTTGACATAGTACATTATACAAATATTTTATTATACAGGATAAATGTAGTTGTGAATGATTTCTTTTATTTCCTGTATATTTTTTATTGTTGATTATAAGCTCCTTGGGGTATGAACTGCATTCAGGAGTTTGTTATTAGAGAAAACCAAAGTACATCATTAGGATAAATTAAGGAGGGTAATAACTTTTTCATTCAACAGAAGGACAGGCCTAAATTTCCTGTGATATTGTGATCTCCCCTAGGACCCGTGAATGTGGACATCAGTTTACCTCATTCATTGGCTTTTTCCTAGGGTAACAGAGCATGGGGTGAGCCTTGGGAGATGTGAGAGCACCTCATTTCATTCAGTCTTAGTTCAGCATAAAACCCCAGCTGCTTCTTCAACGCTGCACTTTTTGGAGAAGCCACTGGAGGGAAACCTCCACTATAAAACCAAACTCAGCTGCAACCTGCTCCAGCACTTCCAGCCCCGTCTCTCCTGCTCCCCCTCGGATGGAACACTCCAAACACGGTTGTTATTTTTCCAGTTACAGATTACTTCTGGTTTAAAATCAGAGAACTAACATGACATAAAGTTATTGGTTCTATAGGCATAGGAGGAAAAGAAGAAAGGAAAAATGTTTGTGTCACTTTAGACCAGAGTTAAAGCTCTCAACTTTAACAATGGGGAAACAATGCTGGAATTCCTGCTCTGGCAAAGCCCGGCTTGCAGGCACCTGTGCTGGCACAAGAAAAGAACCCAAGATTGACTGGGGAACAGCCACAGCTCGTGTCTGCAGCCACCAGACACATTTAGGCAGCCAAACAATCTCTGATGGCCAGGCTGCTCCTCCTGCTGCTGAGGGTTTTGTGAGTGATAGCCACAACAGAAGTGAAATTATCTCGTTCTGGGTCCCTGGAAGCTGCAGATTTTCCCTTTTCCACACCAGGTCTACTCCTGCTATTGCAATCACGTTTCTCGAATCTAAATGAAGTAATATTTATGGCTATCTGCTACTTTTCCAGAAAAAAAATAATAATCACCAAGAAAGTGGAAATCTGGTGAAAATATGCCAAACGTATCTAAAACATATCTTTGTGCAAACATGATTCTATTTTTGTCTGAAACAGAAGGCAGGAAGCATTTATGTTCCTGAGTACCTAAATTTATCTTGAAAAGAATATTTATTGAAGTCACCATAGAAACAGAAATTTGGAAGTATTAGACTTATTCCAGTTGTTGCAATTACTATTTCCTCCACAGCAGGATCTGTTATATTACAAATAATGAACAGCTCAAGATCTGTTATAATCTTATTTTAGACATTTTTGCTCTTTAATGGAAAACTCCCAACTTTTGTGGCATGAAAAACTTTCCTTTCACATCCTTGCTTTAATTCACTGATCAAAAAGAGAAAAAACGTTTGAAATATTTACTTGGAAGTAAAGATATAAAGAAGAAGTTTGCACATGCTGTGCATAATTTTTGGGCAGTATCCAGGAGCCTTTGTCAGATTTAAAAATGCTGTTTTATTTTCTGATTGATAAGCAAGGTCCATGACTTGGTACACAGAACAAAGGTACACAGAACAAAGAATCTGCTCAGCCTGGTGGCCCAGTGGTCACTCTGGATTGTGTCATCAGCTGGCACAGCTGCTGCTTGCAAAGCCATTTTAAAAATGACTCCATTGCTGGCTTGCAAAGACCATTTTTGTAGCTTGACTTCTTTAACCACAGCATCCCTCAGCTGACCCAGCCATGAGCTGCAGCCCACGCTCTGGCCAGCTCAGGACATTCCCTCTGGTTTTCCAAGGGGATTACACACCCCATGTTCCTGCTGGATTGCCTCAGGCTGACCACATCTGAGCTCCATTCCAGAACTACTGATAAAGAAGCATCTTACAAATGCCAAACTCTGAAACAGCTGGTTCTGTGTGCTAAAAAACAACTTAAACCATGAAAGCACAAAGCAGTCTCTGCTCTCATCCTTACTTTGTGCAGCCTTTCACACCAGCTCCTCAGTGCAGGGGCTACTGCAGAGTTTCACTGTTTCCAGTGTGGATAACACAAATGTCCTATCATGGAAGCTTCACCTTTTCTCACTGGATGTATTTTCTGAAAGCCACAATGTAATCCTGTATGCACAGGTTATATTTATCACAGCTGGCTTAGGCAGCGACAGAATTAATTAGGAAGTGTCTCAAATGTCAGATCATTAAATGAAATTGTAAAAAGGTAAATTGTAGTCTTCAGCAAGCAGAGATCTCAGAAAATGATCCTTGAAACAAATTGCAATTGCTGTAAAATATTCATTTCTTCTTTAAAACAGGGACAGTGTGTATGGTTCCACATAAACACTATAACTTTCTAATTTGATGTGAAGGTCAGTATAGAGGTCGTGATGAAGAATTTCTTTTAGTCTCTGAGGAATGACTAAACACTGAACAAATATTTAATTTGCATTTTACATTATGATTGAATAGACTTTGCTTCTTCAAAAAATCCCTCTAGAGCTTATTTCAGTTCCTGTCAAAAATTTACTGGATTAAAATGGAAAAAAGACAAGATATACAACAGCTAACAGTTGACAAATTCTTCTTTTTTTACTATTTTAATAACAAAAAAAGTAATGTAATAGTCAAAAATGGGAAAATGCAGCATATTCTCTCTTTCTATTCTAACATGCAAAATTTTCTGGCCTGAAATAAATATTTAGTCTCGGTAGTAGAAATACATTTTAAACAGAGAAACTCTTGTTATATAGTTTTAAAACCATGGAGGTGAGGTCTGTTATTTAATGCTCTCTTTGATTCCAGGGACTAACAGGAGATTTCTGTATCAGGATGCCAATTCTCACCCACACTGCAAGAGGTAGCAAATTAAGACAGAAAACAGCATGTGGGGAACAACACATTATTTTCCTCCTTTCTCCCTCTTCCCTCTCCAAGTCAATCTGTTTGGACTGTGCCAGCTGTGGTGTCAGAGCAGTGTGTTATGAAAAGGAATGCTTTGAAGGGGCAGCTGATTAAATTTAAACACAGCTCCTGTAAAGCAGGGGTCTGAAAGATGGCAGGATTTATTAAAGGGTCTTGTTTCTTAAGGTTACCCCCAAACCCACAGTTTCTGTGTGGGCACCCATCTGCCTGGCCTCACTGTGTTAAAATCTGTGGCTCTTACACCTCCCACACTAAAAACTGATTAGAGGGTCTTGAGATTGGCCACCTTCATGGGAATCCTGCCCTGGAATTTCAACTCAATGTATGGCTGCAGAGATGGTTTCTACCCTCTCTGCTCTGCAGAACAGTTTGGACAACCTGTTTCTGAACTTAGTGAGTGCTTGCAAAGTGAAGCCACTTTAGTGGAAGGCCTCCAATATTTTTTCCCTATAAAACATTTTTGACAGCAATGTTGCTGATCCCTCCTACAGTCCCAGAAGACTTTGGAACAAGGGAGTTCTCAGCAGAATAGTGAACACAGATACCTGTGCTGCTGTCCCTGTTTCCTCTGCACAGTGCTGGAAAGGAGAGCTCTTTCCCATCTCTTTTTCCAGCCCTAAATTCAGTAAGGAAGATGTGAACATGGCCTGGAGCACAGATGTGCCTCTCTACTCCCTGGGACTGTGCTGGAGATGGCAAGGGACAAAAGTGGTGACACTTGCAGATACGGAGCAGGATAACTTTGAAATTCAGGTTTCAACACTGCCCTTGTGACTCATCTTTGTTGAACTGTGTCAGCACATGGACGTGATGGAGCAAGTGCAGGGGAGGGTGATGAAGACGATCAGAGGGTTGGAGCACCTCTCCCATGGAGACAGGCTGAGACAGCTGGGGTTGATCAGTCTGGAGAAAAGAAGACTCCAGGGAGTCCTCAGAGCACCTTCCAGTTCCTAACGGGCTACAAGAGAGCTGGAGAGGGACTTCTGACAAGGACATGAAGTGACAGAACAAGGGGGAACAGCTTCAGACTGAGAGAGTAGGTTAAAAAGAGGTAATAGGAAGAAATTCTTTACTGTGATGGTGGTGAGGCACTGGCACAACTTGCCCAGGGAAGGTGTGGATTCCCCACCTCTGGAAGTATTTGAGGCTGGGTTGTATGGGCCTCTGAACACCCTGGTCTGAGTGGAAGGTGGCCCAGCCCATGGCAAGGGCTTCAGAACTAGGTGGTCTTCAGGGTCCCCTCCAGCTCAAACCATTCTATGCTCCTGTGATCCTGGTCCCCACAACTGCTATGGCAGCTCCACCCAAGCCATGATACATCCTCAACCTGCTGTAACAGAGCAAGGGTTCCCACCTAGAACCTGGCAATTCTCCACTGGACCACCAGACTCACAGCGCTCAACGGGACTGGCAGAACATGGCAGTCAAAATGTCCCTAAAGGGACCCAAAAGTGACTGACCATTGGTCTCTAATCCTCCACCGGTCTTGCAGAATTGCTTTCATTCAATCTTCCTTGTTTTTGTACCTGGTATCACATGGAGTCCTTCATGCATGCTTGTCCTATTGAAAGCACAAGCCTTGGTCACCTCTTAGGAGGGCACAGTGAATGTTACATGAGTGAAGTCTTGGATTGTTTTTCTTTGTGAACTGTTAAAGTTTCTTCAGGAGGACATAAATGCCTTTTCTGATGTTTCCACTCCTCTGTCTTCATTTTTGATGCTGAGGACATTCAAGAAGTGCAGGTCATGTTGCATGGCATGTAGGAAGCTTAATGCACAAATCACAGACCTTCTGTTTCATTCATAAACAAATAAGAGGAGATTTTGTTTTCTCTTAAATAAATCTTTTGATTAAAAGGATGATGATGGGCTTTTTTTAAAAGGAGATAGCAGTAATAATAAAAGGGTCTGTTTGCTTTTAGTTTCATATTATACAATGATTTGCCTGAAAGAGATATCAATTATATTTGTATAAGAACATTTTCCCCTCACTGGTTTTAGCCCCGTGTGTTGCACTGATGAAGGGGAATTGATCTTTGCTGCCACACGGAAATGGGAAAACAAACATGAGCTCAGTGGTTGTATAAGATGTGCTCAAGGGCCATAATTTGAGCCAAGAGGTACACTTTGTGGCTCAGACCATGCAGACAAGTCTATCAAATGTACAACGTGTCATACACAGATTTCTGTTTAGTGGACCTTTCTGTCCCAGCCTCCACATTTATCACTGTCTCCCTGACAGGAGCTCTGCCCTGTTATCCTGACTTGTATGTCATTTATCAGTGTTAAGTACAACAAAAGAGTATCTCTTTAAACCCCCTTTACCCTTTCACATGCTTCTACCCTTGAATAATGATATCTGTCTCTGCAGCCACAAATATTCCATTTCATCCTTTCCTTTGTATTACATTAGTTGCTCAAAAAATGATTAAAATGGCATTAGTGCACTTTAAAATGAAAATTATTATATTATTGTTGGAGTCATGTGTAAGAGAAGAGATAAAAGCCTTTGGGTGCTTTTGCCCCCTTTTTAGGCCTGTCAAGGCAAAAGAATTTTGTCTATATATGTATATACAAAAAGGCCCCATCCACAAAGTCAAAATTTGCAATGCCCCTTCAGCCCAAATCACACAGCCCCAAGCCCAAAGCTGAATTTTCAGCTGTGGGTATAAATAGCTGTGTCCAAAGGAAACAGTGTAAATTATGACATAAACACAGGCATTAAAATAACATTATTGATCTTTGAATATACTTACTTATACGACTATTGCATTTATTTTATTCAAGAACAAAGAGGAAAAAAGTAAAATGGGCCACAGAAACCTTACAAAGGCTACACAAGAAGTGTAGCAACACTGAAAATAGTTGCTAGAAGAGATGTTTCCAAGCAGCATTTCATGACCATGCCTGCTGCCATGCTTTATAAAAACAGACTGCTTTTATAGGAAGTTGGTAACATGCTGGGAATCATAAGCTTCACAGAATTTATGTTTAGCTACTGCCTTGCTAGACATTTTATAGAGATGTGTTAGCAACTCTCTATAACAGGTATGGTTCAGGTTCAGGTTATTAATTATAGCTTGCAGATTCAATTTATAATCAATAAAAAACCCAAATGAATTGTCAGTTTGAAACTTTGCTTCTCATTTTCTCGTGTGTACATACACATAAATCATCCAGTTCTCACACCTCCTGCTCTATTTCCCAGACCTATTTCCCAGTTCTCTTTCTGAAAAGCAGAAAACACCTCATCCTTCATGTTTTCCCCAGCCTCCTCATGCTCCTGCACTGGTTGGATGTGTTCCCTGGCACTCCTCATCACTGTGCTGGATCCTTTCAGACACCACTTCCAGGATGCTGGGACCTGCATTGCTGGGCACAGCAGTGAAGGAATATCTGCAGGAGGAGAGAGCACTGCATGGCACAGCTCCTGCAAAGTGCTGGCATGGGAAAGGATGAAAGGATCCCTCTCATAGATCCTGAGACAGACATCATTTGTGCAATATGTGTCAAAGCCTCTGTGACAAAGAGAGGTGAGATTCTGTATGGTGAAAGTATCTGATGCTGAAGGAATGCCCAGGAAAGGATTATTGGATAAAAACAGCTCACCTGCTCCTGAAGCTGGCACAGCACCAGGAATAGAAGGATAAATGGAAATGGGAGAGAAATTTGGAAGACAGGGTGTCTCCAGCAGCTCCCGATTCCCAGGTCTGGTAGCTGAAAAGGCTCTTGGGTGTCTAGGAGCTGGAGGCTCGTTGCTATCCCTGAGCATATTTGTCTTTTGTATTTGTATCCTTGTGACCATTTGCTTTCAATGTGGTAATTAAGAGCTTGGCCATATATCCTGCTAATTGCCTTCTCTTGTTTTGCCATTGAGTTTACTTGATCCCCCTGCATACCCTGGTCTTAAATACACTTAGCTGAAAATCACTACATTTCTACTGAGTTGAGGAGGCAGGTTCTGGACCAGGTTTTCAGCTGAGGGCAAAAAACCCTACCAGGCTTACAAAGAGGACCATGTAATGGTGTTTGCAGCACTTGTGTGCTGGCATGGCACACTCTGGAATCTGCTTTTCATTGACAAATTGCTATCACAAACCGGAGATCTGGGAACAAGCCTCTCACTGAGGCTGCCAACTGGCACAATATATTTTCCACCTTGGGCAGGCAACTCCCAACCCTGAGTGTCCCAAGAGTATTTCTGGAGGGCAGTGAGGCAGCCTGAACCTCCTTTCTCGGGCTGTGCTACAAAGACACCACCAAAAGACCCATCTTGGTGTGACCATCACATGTGTGCAATGCTTTGGATGACCTCCTCTCAGATAAAGCCTTACTCAAACCCACTACGGCAAGAGTTTTCCCAAAATGGGATAAACCAACCTGACAGCCACTTCCCAGTAGAATCAGTGCCTACTCCTTTCCCTTTCCCCCATCTCTGCTGTCTGTTACACACTCTTGCCATTAACCATGTGGTAGGTGTGTGGCTCTCTGAATCCCTCTGCAAATGGATGCAGCTCATTCACTCAGAAAAACACCATTTTTTGTTCCTTGGTTCCCAAAAAATTGCAGGAGATTGGACTGACAGGCAGCAGAAGACCATGAGAAGGGATTGAGGAGAACAGAGATGGTGCACAGGAGATAGTGGGAGCCATCTCTGAGTGTAGGAAAAGGGCACAAGACTCACATCTGTTTTTAAGGCAGGAGTGAGCCATTAGACCAGCCCAGAAGACCATGACTCTTACCTTGATATGTCCTTAGCTCTCCTAGGAATTTCACTCCTGGTACAGCTGAAGGCAGAACTGCTTCTCAGACCTGCCCTAGGGCTGGTGGCTCACAGCTGCACACAATCAGCTCATGACCTTTCACTCATTTCCATTGATGAGCTCCCATCTTATGGGGAGCTATTTTTTGGGTGTTAGTTCAAATATATCTTTGAATATTTTGCACCTTGAATGGATTTTACCCTGTTTCCATCACTTCGGTCCAATGCACCATGCAACCCCTCCTTGTTCCCCATATCAGCTCTTCTCTCTTGGGAACACCTCCCAGCTTTCTGCCGTCAACAGAGAACATCAAATACTCCTGGCATTTGTGCCAACTCAGTGTTTGCATTCAGGATACATTTTCAACAATCCATATGGTACTTCACGTACCCTGATGGAGTATGGCTCAACCCCATGCTGTCACTTAGTGAAGCCTTGGATGTTAAACAAGATTGGCAAGATTGTTATAACTTCCACTGAAATCACAAGGGGTCTTGGCAGGGATGAGAGTGTGTCAGGCCACTGTGCAGAACAAGCTGGAAAGTTTGGGACCAATAAGTCTAAGTTGTGAAGAAAATAGTTTGAATATGCCAGTGTTTTTTTAGGGTAAATTTTGTAGCTTTTTATTGATCAATACAATAGAACTCCCCCCCTGCCCCCCCCCATCCTGTGTTTAAACAAAATTACAGTGAATTGCTCAAAGGCAAAACAAAATTCTCTGCTCAGCTGTTTGGCTCACATTCATCTCCCTTTCCTCCTATACAAGTGACATTTTAATTAACTGCGTCAGGTGGATGTGTAACATCTCTGCTGAAAAGCCTGTATCTGCTCAGCTGTGTGTCATAGCTTCTATACCACCAAGATCTACTAGAGGTCACGCTTTTGTGGCAGGAGTATCCAAATTCTAAACAAATACTTCCTAATACATAATCTGTCTAAGCTTTTCTTCTACTTGCACAAATGTATGGAAAGTAGTGATTTACATTCACAATTTTTTCTAAAAGCAAGCAAAAAAAAATTCTATAGCAGGATCAAAAATCAGTTCTTTGTGAGTAATAAACAGTTTTGCATGGGACTGGCTGGGTAAATGGTAGTGATTTTGTTCCTCGAGTGAGTGCTTTTAGCTATGAATACCTAAGTGTGCAAATGTAAACCGCTGCTTCTGCAAATATATGTGCAGCTCTGAGGTTCACTTTCTGTGAATGTTAATGGACACAGAATTCAATCACATGAATATTCAAAGAAAGTGAACACAAAAGCAGCACAAGGGTGGT
Source organism: Melospiza melodia melodia (assembly GCF_035770615.1). Classification (NCBI taxonomy): domain Eukaryota; kingdom Metazoa; phylum Chordata; class Aves; order Passeriformes; family Passerellidae; genus Melospiza; species Melospiza melodia. The sequence goes on from NC_086194.1 coordinate 9,562,693, forward strand.
TGAAGTGAACAGATGTAAAAACGTAAGCCCAGAATCACGGTTCCCCCCCTCACCACTGTGAGTGCCTTCAACTTTGAGAGCTTTACAGTATTGATCAGATTCTGAATTTTTCAGGTAAATGTAATGCAGTACAAGCCATGACACTCCTCAGAGTCCTGTGAGGAACATATCAGTTGTGTCAGAAAGTCTGATTTGGATCTGAAGCCTTCCTAGTCAACTGTCAGCTTAGACCTACATGGGAATGCTGGTGCAGATAATACTTCTGCTGGGATGACAAGGATATGGTCAAAGAAGAGGATCACTGGCTTTGTGAGAGTCTCTTGTCAACCAGGAGTGAGGGAAATGATGATGTGAAATTCTGTGAAAGGGAAGGGATGAAGGTGAGCAATATTTTTATTACTTTACAAAACAACAATGTATGGTGGGGTTTAAATTGCAAGTGTGTGACTTTAACGTCAGTGAACAGGAGGAAGAAACAAAGGAGGAATAGAAATCTATATATATGCACTTATACATGTACTTGAACATACATTCTCAATCTATCACCTTTAGACGTGCCCACTTAGCTGCAGCTGTGAGTGGGAACCTCTGAAAGAGTCACTGGAGCAGGAGTGGGCATACAAATAGAGCAAAACTCCAGGTGGCTGGAGTGCTGCATTTTGTTATTCAGGAACTTTCCTGATGCATTTGAATTTTACCCATAAAGAAATCACACAGACACAATCTACAGGGAAAGAACATTGGAGGCTACGAACAAAACCAGCTAAAATTAAAGAGAGGCAATTCAGACCTTTGGAAAAGTGAGTGGCATTTTCCCAAGCACATCATGAACACACAGTCAGTAGGAGCTCACCACACATCAGTAATGTGAGTAAATGGCAGCTCCTCTGAGGAAACTGAGGGGAAACTGAGGCACATAGGTGACTGACTGGAACTCTGATTCTGCAAAGCAGTTAAAGATATCCTTCAAACATGGGACATCCTCACTGACAACAAACATTATTTTCCTGAACTCAGTAACTGTTTGTCTCAAATCCCTACTCCTTAAAAGAGATGTGATGGTTGTGCTTAGAATCATTCTATGGTTAGAAGTATGCATCAATTTAGTTTGGTGAGTAAAAAGCTACACATATGGCTGAAGGCCAGGAGAGAGTCAGAGATGGGTTGAGACAGAAATATTGTTGAGAACATCAGGCACAACCATCACTGGGGTTTGATGGCAGTAGGAAGTGAGGAAGAGCAAGAACTGAGACTGGAGGTGACAGATGAAATACAAAAGTATGTAGGAAGCCTCAGGAAGATGCACCGTTGAATCTGTGTTGCTGTTTCAATGGAAATGAAATGCAGCATGCTTATTTACCATGCAGAGTACACAGGGACCAGCCTGGAGCTTCCCAGACAGCCTTGTGCTGCATCAGCAGCAGTGAGGGATACTGGGGAAAGGCTCATCTCCCCTCATTCACTTTGGAAGATGGGCAAGACTTGGCAGGGCAGAAATCAGCACATTCCTTTTCAGTATATTTCCTTTTAATCCTTTTGTTCTTAAAAACTAAGACAAACCTGTGCAGTGATTTGTGCAAGCTCTATGCTCAGAATCTTCATTTCTTCACGACACCTTCATTTCTGTCACACACCAACTTGTTTTTTAATAGCTACAGAGGAATACAGATTACTTATTTAGCTAAAAGGAAAGGTTTGGGTTATGTAGTCAATCTAGTAGGTCTTGAAGCCTGTTCTAGCAGCTTAACAGCTGATGACAGACTCTCAAAAATCAAATCTAAATTAATTTTCAAGGAAATTAAATACTACCTCTCATTATACTGTCTTATTGGCACCATGTCAATGGCTATTTTACTGACACTCCTCCAGAAAAATGAGATCTGATAAAAATTCGCATTTCAGTTTACATTTTTTATCAGAATTTTAGTTTAGACTTCATAAATGTCTCATAATGATAACTGCAACTCTCTGCACAGTTGCAAGAAGACCTACCAAAGCTGTAGCACACAGCATCACTTATTCTCTGTGTGGCTCCAACACAGAGTAACTCCCTCTCTACTCCATCTGATGTCAGCACCTCCTGCCTCTTCTGGAAAAGCCACCAAATGATTTGGAGATGGTATAAACATGACTGAAATCAATTTAATCAAAGAGATTGTGCCCACTGATATATGAGGAGAGCCACTGGGGTAGCTTATAGAAAATTGTGGGAAAGGCTGGTGCTGCCTGAGTGCTTTTCCTTTATTCTTCAACGAGACAATGTGGTGAAAAAGCAGAATTTAAGCAGGTTGCAACTCCCCGAACTGGAGTAATTTAGGAAGCAGGCACATAGTCTGCACCAGCCACGTGGGGTCCCTCTACATTCAGTGAAGAGGACAGACACCTTCATCCCTCTTATTGTGGCTTCTCAGAGCTTATGCTGAGGGGCCACTGTGATTTTGGCAATCCTTCCTCAGGAAGACTTAATTTTCTTGGCTGGGAATTGCCAAAAATGCTGTCTTAAAAGAAAAAAAATCTCTTTGAGTGTATTTTTCACAAAACCCCGTGTTCTTTGAAAATTTTCTGATCCTTCACTTTGAACAGTATCCAAACTGAAATGAAACCTAAACAATACCTAAACAATATTTTCCATATTCCACTACCCTCTGCCTTCTCTCCATTTTTTTTTTATTTCCTTTGCTTTTCCAATGGAAGGAAAGTAGAACAGAAAACAGAGAGTGTGAGGATGATTAAGGCTATTTAATTAACCTGTTAAAGGCTTTCTAAACATTCAGCCAGGGATCTGCTCAGGATTCTCAGGGCAAGTATGGCTTCACCATAGGATATTCTCTGCAGGGCTGTATGGGATTAAGTGAGCAGGGTTACCTCTTCACTTTCTCCTCGGCCATTAGCCTGCAGCAATCTGCTCTCCACACTCTCAGGCTGCTCAGAGTTGAAGGGACACGAGAGAATTTACAGTAATGGCTCATTTCTGCCAGGTCTGTACCCTGGTAGCAGATAGTCCCTCTCTCCATCAACCTGGTGGCTCAAAGCAGGCAGGATGCTGCAAGTCAAACAGAGCAGCCTGGTTGATTATTCTGCAAATATTTTGCTTTTTCAAATTTGCTTACATACCAAAATATGGGTTTAGCTGATAAAAGCCAACAGCTCCATCAGAGTCCATTACAATCTATCAGACAAATACTCAGTAATTTCCAAATTAGTCCATGGACTACAATACATTCAAGTCATCTTCATAATCTCTCTTGTAGAAAAGGCCCACTGCTATAAGAATTACCTAAACATGGATTTACCAGACAGATAGCTTGCAATGTAAATGACTTGTGTTTGCATAGGTAGAATGCATATCAAAATGCATGCTCAAATGAGAGACCATATTGACTGTCTCTGAGTTGTTATGGTCTATTAGATAAATATTATTTTGGTTCAGGATAGTGGTAGTTTTCTATATGCACAGTTTCCTAATAAGCCATATGGACTCTCAGATAAAATTGTGCCTTCAGATTTCAAAAGTGATATGGCTGAATAGCTGTAATGAGTACGAGGAGGCTCCTGTTAACCAATTAATCAGGATGTGTCACGGAATGCCCCCTCCCTGCTTTGTGTTGGGATGTGTTACAATACCTACCCAGCAAACATGCACTGCTCAGTGGTATTTTGGCAAAAAACACATGCCAGGGCCATGGCAGCCAATCCCTTTACAAGAATGCTGGTTGTATTAGAATCCCTGCACTTCTGTGATTCCAGTCATCTTTTTATTATTTTTCATCCTGTTCACACAAATGCAGATTTACAACCACTGCTCAACAATATTAACAGAAGAATCTTAATGGTGTAAAAGACATGGATTTCCATCACACATTGCTTTTTCTCACTTAATAATAATGTACTAAACACATTTTTCATCATCAGTAGCAAAAACTCAGTGGATTTACATTTCATCCACAGGGAATGTGAGCTCCAGGGATTCCTGAATAACCTGTAAAGTTGAACTAAACAAGCATGGGACACAAACCAGGAGAAAAACCATTTGTTGAAGCCTGAGCTATGTAGGTGACACCCCAAGAAATTTCTCCCTACTTAATGAACATGGGGATCTGTCCAGTGCATTTGTACACCACATTGATGTAGAAAATTATGTGGTGAATTCTAGTTTATTTCAAGTGACTGTTTCTTAGAGCTGACTGTTCTTCTCCTGGCTACACCTTGTGAATGTGGCCTCTTGCTACCACATAAAAAACCGTGACTTCAAGAGGACAAAAAAGGACATTATTTCTGGATAAATCAAGTTTTGTTCAGCTTTTCCTCATCATTATGGAGTAAATTTTCTCCTGAAGAGCAACACAAAGATGTGCCTACACAGGATGGTTCAGCATTATGTAGAGATAACCAAGGCAACCTTAGGGTACCACAGGCTTTACAAATGACATCTGGTTTGCCTTCCCATTACTGTCCCCCAGACTGGGCAGCACACCAACCTGGTAAAAGGTTTTTTTACAAGATGTAAAATGATCTCCCAGCAGAAAAAGTGCTACATGGCTGCTGTACTGGATGCTCCCAGAGAGCTGCAGAGGATGAGTCTCACTTTGGGAAAGGGATAGTCCACATATAGGCAAGGCCATGAGCGCCATGACATTATTCCTCACAAATGGGCTTTGTAACTTTTGGTTTAGACCCTTGTTTTACCTGCAGACCTCAGAAGTTAAGGCAGCAGACAGCCTGTTATAAAAGTAATTTTAACAGGTGAGAAATGTAACTTCATTTGGTCCTCTGTTCCACGACTTCCTTGTTATCTTAATATTATTTAAAAGTAGCTCTGCTTGAATGACTAAATTTGTTCTCTGAAGCATGCTGCTGAAATGTAAACATCATACAACTTTGATTTCCTCTGAATAGAGAACTCATGCTGTTCCTGCAAAGAACATACAAGATTGCTTTTAGAAATCAAATGTTAATTATGACTGGGGATTGGAGGACACAATAAGCTTTTGCCCGTTCATTGTGGCCAAAGATAATTTCTAAGCCTATACAAAAATTGTATTTTGCAGGTCTGTTGGACTCCTGTATTTTATTAGGAGAGAAGTACTTCCAGCCCCTGGTCCTGGCAGAGGAAGCTGAGGCTGCAGGCACTGTCTAATGCTCTTGTTCACCTTTGCAAAGAGGACATCAGCATCTTGTCTGTTCTTGTGTTTACAGCCATCCTCCCATGAAGGAGCATTAATATTTTCAGCTCTAAACAGCTCTGCTGTGCTGTAAACGTGCTGTTGAAGCTTTTATAGGCCAAGTTACAAAATGATGTTTTTCTTTCTGTGTACATTAGTCTGTATGTCAAACTTCCAATGTGAAAATAACACTGTTGTAAGCCTGAAGCATTAAGAGGTGTCAAAAGAAAACCAATCGTAATCAAAGTTGCTTTATCTTCCCAAAAATTTGACCACAGGCAAATGAAGATGTGGCCTGGGTTTCCACTAAAACATGTAACTTAGCAAACCAAAGTTGCACACTTGGTAGAAGTTTTGGATTCCCTTTGCTTTTTCAGGCTTTAATAGTTAATGTAGCTTATTTTAACAATAAAAGAAATAAAGTGTGAAAGAGCTGAGCATTGACAGTATTTCAAAAGTTTGTTTCTGCATCCTTTGTTTCAGTGCACCTTTGGCACTGCCAGACTCTGAAGCCAGCAGAGCACTCTGTGGCCAGCCCTTCTGAAGGCAGCCCTCCCTTCCATTCTCTAAGGAGAGCTGCTCTCAGGAGATTTCCAGCACAGCCCAGGCTCTGTTCAAAAGGCTCAGATAGGCTTGAATAAACATCTGACCTTCTTGAGGAAGAAAATGTAAACTTCCCTCCCCTCCCTCCCAAGCTGGGATTCTTCTGACGTTCTTTTCTACTATTTGTCTTTATTTACCAAGCAAAGAAAATATGTTTGACCCTATATAAGAACAGAAGATTTTCAAACTTGAAGAAGTTTTCAGCTATAATGGAAACAAGCAAAGAGTTCACAATTGTGAATAAATATAAAGTTTGCGGGAAGGAAGTTTTAAAGTTTTTTATGCTGGGAAGAGTAAAAAGAGTAAATAAACCCCCAGGTACACAGCACATGATGAGCCCCATGCCCAGCTCTGGGTGACAATTGTGCTTGTAATTATATTGCAGGTTTTGGGGAAAAAGTGCAGAACTGTGTGGCTTGATCAGCCATGATTTCATGTTTTTATATTATTAGAGCACTGCTATTTTCAGTGAATTTTAATGTGTGCCATCAAACCCCAAAAGTAACTTAAGCAGATGTCAGTTTTCTTTTTTATTAAATGCATACCTTTTTTCTTGTTTTTCACTGAACACTTCATGTCCTCCTCCAAATTGTTCTAGGTTCAGCCTCCAAGAGAGTAGTGAGGGAAAATCAGGCCATTTAAAAATAAAATAGATTACTTCTGCACAGCTTTCTTTAATCAAAACCATTATAACTGAAGGCTCAGAGCCTTGATTACACCTCTTCAGAGGGCACCCCTTGATTTTTGCACGACATCCCTGATTATTTTATTTACTTATTTATTTATTTATCAGCTTTTACTTTTGGCATTGATTTCTAGGTCACCGAGTTGAGGCTTTTTCTTGCTTTAAATGGACTTGCTTGTTTCTCACTGGCAGGTTATTTTTCTTGCAGGGGCTGTGAAGTAAACATGCCTCTTTTTCAGAAGACGACAGAAATTCCCGTGATCACATATTCTTGGAGTTCTTTCTCTTTTGCCTTCCCCTAGCCCCTGTGGTGAGCAAGATTGGACCAAGAGTCATTCCTCCCGACCTCTCCTGAGCCCCTGCAGAGCTGAGGGCCAAAAGGTCATTTTCTCAGGTTCCCTCTGGAGGGAGAATCCAAAGGTCATTCCCTCCCTCCCCAACCCACCCCAAGTGCATCTGAGAGACATTTAAAACTCTTTTGAAGAGGGAGGGAAGAGACCAAGTCCATGTGCTTTACCTACTGTCCCTCAACAGCCAGGAGATGTGTACCAGAGCTGCACATGAAATGTTTACCGTAGAATCTCAGAACTGTTTAGGTTGGAAAAGACATTCACACCATCAAGCCCAACAATTTGCCCAGCACTGCCAAGTCCACCACTAAACCATGTACATGTCTTATAAATACCTAAAGGGATGATGACTACACCACATCCCTGGGCGGCCTGTGCCAATGCCTGATAACCCTTTCATTGAAGAAAATTTTTCCTAATATTCAATCTAAACCTCCCCTGGCACAACTTGAGGCCATTTCCTCTTGTCCTACCACTTTTTGCTTGGGAGGAGAGACCAACCTCCATCTGGCTACAAGCTCTCCTGCTGTAGATAGCTATAAGGCCCCCCTATTCTTCAGGCTGAACACTCCCAGCTGCCCCTCAGAGGATCCTGATGCTCAAACCTACCCAGGACCGGCCTTGGTTTCTAAGTTTGGCACTGTGAACTTCAGCAGGGATGAGCAGAGATTGATCACACAGCTGTGACATGGGCCTAACCATTTCTGCCTCCTTTCCCCCAAATCAGTCTTTTCCTTTTCACAGTCCCCAGAATCCTTCTTGTCCTCCCAGATCTGGCTTTCACTTGGAATTAACCAGATGCCATCGGGGAGTTGTGTTAAACAGCTCTGAACATCCTGATGTTCCTGGTTCTTGGGAATGGGGCCGCAGGGATCATTTTATGAGTCCCCTTAGAAAACAACCCCCGACAGACTCCCACAGCCTCACCCAGAGCTCCTGCTGCTGCTGCCTGCTGCCCTGTCACCCGTGAACCCTGTGGACCAGTTTTGGATTTCCCAAGACAGAAGTAAATAGTTAAGACTAGCTCCTCTACACTTCCTCCTCACCCCTTTCAAGGAAAAGTCTCTTCATTGCTTGCTCTTTGAATGATGAAGTAAAAGCGAGTGATTTCTCATCGTTAAATTCTTTGAGCTGCCTGAGGAAGGAAGGAAGGAAGAGAAGAGCAACACTTATTTCACAAGGTCCCCTGCAGAAGGGGGGCACCAAGGGTCACTTCCTCTCAATCTGTCCCCTCCGAAGGAGAGCAGTCAGGCTGTGTCAATGCCATGGTCCCTTTGTGGCGGGTAGGCAGCCGGAGGTCATCCTGTGCCCCAGCCCCGCTCTCGCTGGGACGCACACACGCTGCTGAGCCCCGGCTTTCTCTCGCACACGGGGGGCAGGGGAGATTAGTTCTTTTTTCCTCTCTCTGCTTTGTGTACAGGGAACTCACAAGTCACTACCTGGGCCTCTTTTGGAAAGAGACAATAGCAAAAGGGGAGTCCCTAGGGTTTTTTTTTTTTTTTTCTGGGGATTTCCAGGCTGCTGGGACACAGTAGGATTAGCTGAGCAAAGCTTTAAAATCCAAATAAAAGTGAAGTGCTGAAGTACAGGTTTCAAGCCACTTGGAGGTTTTGATGACACTCTTTGCAAATCCACAGCAAATCCACTGACCTCTACCTATACATCAGCCTGAAATTTGGGGAAACACTGAGCTTCCATGAAGTACTTTAAGAAAGCAAGGATCACATGAAATACACTGGAAAATTCAGGTTCTGTGTTGTCAGACAGGAAACAGTAAACAAAATCACCTATCCTACTTGTTTGGGGTTTGAATTGTTGTAGTTGCCTCCTTCAGAGCCTGATCTCAATCTTTTGAAATAACTTATATGTTCTGGCTGAATTTTATGGGCTTTGAGTCAGGCCATGACTGGGCTTCTGTCCTTACATTAGTCTCTGGACAGATCTTTAAGGAGCAAATGTGGAATTGAGAGTCAAGAGCTATCTTTTCAGAGGCATCATCTGTTCTTTCAAGTCTTTGGGTCATATTTTGTTCAGATAGGGATTGCAGTTCCCACTGAACTCACTGAGCAAGATTTTGTTGCTTCCAAAGCAGATCCCAGGGAAATAAGCATGGTTTAGCTGCTTACTTTGGAACAAGAATTTGGACCTAAGATGTAACTAGTAAATACTTTTACCTTGTTAAGGTACCCTACAATTTCAGCCTTCACTATTTTAAATTACGCAAACAGCAAACTGCTCAAAAGAGATGTGCTCTCTATGTACTCCTAAGACAAGAGCAGAGAAAACAATTCTCCACTTTCTGAGCAGAGAAACTAATTCAGCAGCATGAGTTAACATATGTGCAGAATCTCCATGTGAACTCATTGGCGAGATTGAAAATTCCTTTTGAAACACTCCAAGACCATGTACAGCCTTGACGACAAAATTGTAGTCAAGGCTTTCTTTCCTTTCTTCTTTCTTTTCCCCTTCCCCTTCCCCTTCCCCTTCCCCTTCCCCTTCCCCTTCCCCTTCCCCTTCCCCTTCCCCTTCCCCTTCCCCTTCCCCTTCATTTCCTCCCTCGCTTCCTTCCCTGCCTTCCTTCTTGCCTTCCTTTCTTAAGGCACCCCTGGCCTTCAGACTGCAGCCTGCACATCAGAGTCTGCACTGAAATAATTCAGGACTTTTCCTTCCAGCTCTTGACATTACACAGAGTTTCTATAGGAGCAGCAGCACTTAAATGTGGAACAACACAGTTTTTATGGTCTAGGTGAAATATCTCTGTGATGCTGTGAGGTGTGAGCAGTAAATGGTTACAAAATGCTTCCAGATCCCTGTCTAAGTGTGCAGTATTGTTACTTTACAGCATCTCACTACTGTGAAGCTCGGGACTGATGTTGTTCATTGGTGCATCAGAAAACCCCCTTACAAATGAAGATTTTAGCCTTTGCACATGAAGTGACAGATTATTCCACACACTGTGTTGCAGTGACACAGGTGGGGGTCCTCTGCCATCACTGAGCCTTCCTCCCCACACACGGAGTCATTCATGGATGTGAGGGGGACAGGGTCCTCTCTCCTGCACAGACTCACTTGACTCATTCAAGCGTGAGTTCCTATTTCCACCTGTGCCTGTGGATCCATGTCTCTGCCCTGCGGCATTCCACACTTCAAATGGAGCATGTGAAGATTCTTTATGAATCGGGATGGTTTCGTTATTGCCACAAACAGTGCTGTTTGTTAAGAAGAATACAATGAATTTCCCTCATTGCAGTATCCTTTCCTCCTCTCCCTCCTCAAATGCAAATACAAATCCACTTAAAATGCAGACATCTTTTGACTTCTAACAGGAACTTTTATCCACATAAGAGGATAAGAAATTCATTAGCTTAAGTTGTGTGATTGTAACAGCTCATTAGAGAGCACTGTGCCTTTCACACTGAGCATGCCTTCCGTCCCACACAGAACCTGTCAAAGTTAAGGATAAAGGTATGGGACAACTTCACCATCTTGGAAGGCAATTTCTGATTTTTAACTATGCAGACCACAAGGTTCATTAAATGATTTTAATGAACAGTCACAGGCCTGATGTTCAAATCTTCATTTGTGTCTAATTACAAGCAAAATATAAAATTGGTAAATTGATCGTTCTTGACATGGGAAAAAAATTATGGTCATTAATTATGTTTTCAGACTATTTGTTATTAGGGTTTTTTTTAAGCTAAAATAAATATTTTGATCTCAGGTTTGTCTGCTGCAAAATGCTGCTGTGAAAATCCTAACACAGCTTCTCTTCAAACAAGGGGGAAGCTGCCACTTCTGAACAGAAAAAATAGTAATTAGTCATACTAATTTGTTGAAAGAAAGGAAAGATAAAGAAGAGTTCTCAGCCATTTATTAGATCAAAAAAGTTAGTGATACAGTATTTTTTCATCTCTGGCATCTCAGAAGGCATGGCCTTGAAAAGGCAGGTAGTTTGCAACATTTTATAAAATATATGAGGGGAGATTGGAATGTATTTTTCAATCTTCCCCTGGCAGCCTTCACGGCTTTATTCAATTTATGCATCATCTCTTGAAGTTCAATACGGGGCACTGGGTCCCAAAATGTACTTTGAAGCATCCATAGCAAATCTTCTGATCTCTGCTCTCACTATCTGAGCAACATATGCATTAGAGTGGAATGTGAGATCAGCTTTTAGGTTGAGGGGTGAAGCGCTTACTTAGATAACCCACAGTATCTCAGCTTCAAGAGCAGTGCTCAGGTTTGGATAAATGATTGCTTTTCATTTTCCCTGAAGATAAAAGATACAGTTTTATACCAGGATTTACAAACCTCTCTACCCACATGGACATCAAGCGTTTCTTTTAAAATGTATGTTAAATACAAATATTCAAAGGCAATGATTTCCTTACACCATTCTGAGAGAAATGATACTTTACAGAACGGGATGGTTGCAGTAAGGTACCATTGTGTGCCTTCAGTGAGCTTTTCTGCCTTCACTGCTCTTATTTAATCGAAACAAAGCTCAATCCCTTTCCTCCCCCTCAAAGAAGGGAAATTACACATTTTTCGTGTGTGGCAGTAGTACAACAAGAGTTCATAGAACTCCACAAAGGAATTGCACACAATGTGGCTCAATGCTTTCAGCACTTTTTGTTTCCAGGTACAACTTCTACTACAGCAAATTTTTGGGTTGTTTCCGCCACTGTTCTGTCACTTGTATTTCTGCTTTGTTCTCCTGTATGTCACCCGAGAGCAATGACTGTGTCGTGTGATAAGACAAGCCACGGGCTTGGAAGGGCAAAGCCGCAACGCAATGATTACTGCTGGAGGGTGCAGTGGAGGGAGAAATAATCTGATTTTTAAGCTGATTCTCTAAAAGTGATGCGTCATTCAGGGAGCAGTACAGCACACTCTCAAGCAGCATTTCTGCATCGCGAAGACCAAATTAAAAAATCCTGAAATTCCTAAAAATAAACAAACAAGGAGATAAATAATCCGCTTCCTAGTGCCTGAACCCCTCAAGTTTCCCTCAGTGTCATGCAGCACTCACAGTCAAGGATTGTACAGACACATTCCCAAACCACACAGTCCCCTCACAACAGTCAAGGATTGCACGGACGCACTTCCCAAACCATGCAATCCCCTCATAACAGTTCAGGATTGTACAGACACACTTCCCAAACACACAATTCCCTCACAACAGTCAAGGATTAGCAGGGACACACTTCCCAAACTACACAATCCCCTCACAACAGTCAAGGATTGTAGGGACACACTTCCCAAACACGCAATCCCCTCACAACAGTCAAGGATTGTAGGGACACACTTCCCAAACACGCAATCCCCTCACAACAGTCAAGGATTGTACAGACACACTTCCCAAACACTCAATTCCCTCACAACAGTCAAGGATTGTACAGACACACTTCCCAAACAAGCAATCCCCTCACAACAGTCGAGGATTGTAGGGACACGCTTCCCAAGCACTCAATTCCCTCACAACAGTCAAGGATTGTACAGACACACTTCCCAAACAAGCAATCCCCTCATAACAGTTCAGGATTGTACAGACACACTTCCCAAACACGCAACCCCCTCATAACAGTCAAGGATTGTACAGACACACTTCCCAAACACGCAACCCCCTCACAACAGTCAAGGATTGTACGGACACACTTCCCAAACACGCAAATCCCCTCACAACAGTCAAGGATTGTACAGACACCCTTCCCAAACCAAGCAATTCCCTCACAACAGTCAAGGATTGTACGGACACACTTCCCAAACACTCAATCCCCTCACAACAGTCAAGGATTGTACGGACACACTTCCCAAACACGCAATCCCCTCACAACAGTCAAGGATTGTACAGACACACTTCCCAAACACGCAATCCCCGCACAACCCGCCCTTCCTTTGTGTCGCGCTTCCTGATTGGCCCGGCTGCGGCTGTAAGGCGCGCGCGGATTGGCCGGGCGGCACGCGCTGTTGCCATGGCTCTGTTGCTAGGGAGGCTCTGCCGTCTCCAGGCCCTGCAGGAAACATGTAATGAATTATGGATGCTTGGTTTGCTCAAAGAGGGCCTGATCTGTAATGCAGATGAGCTGCCAGGCCTCCCCCCCCACCTCGTCCCCCACCCCCCTTTTCTTCTAGGGTCTTAAAAAAAAAATAGTTTAAAAAAAATTCGGGGCGGGTGTGTGGGGGAAATCAGTTTTAAATCAGAATCTGCCGTTTGCGCGTCCCCCGCCGCAGCAGCGGCTCCCGAAGCCGATGGCAATTCTCATGCAAAGGCAGGGCCAGAGGTCACTATCTGTTATTTGTTCAGGAAAAGCTTGTAGGATTTTTCACTGAACTCCATGACCTGCTGGGGTATTATTTTTCCCCCCTCTTTGGTTTGGAGACAAAATAGGATACAAACACCAGAAGTGGCATTTTCTGACAGTTGGAGAGGAAATTGTCCCCTCGGTGCGTGAGGAACGCCGCAGCCAGGCTGGCTTTTCTGGCCTCCTGAAGGATGCCTTTGCCCAGATGTGACCCAAGCCCTTCCATCACTGTGGTTGAGTGGCTCAGGTCTCTGGAAATGGTGCCAGGATCCCTTGGCTGTGGAGATTCCCAGCGAGTGCCACAGCTGTAACATGTCTGCTTCACTTCCAGCAAAACTGGACCTTGTTCCCCACAGATTGCTCCCCAGCTGGAACCCCCTGGCCCCACTTGAACAAAACCTCTGGTGCTTCATACCTGAACACACAGGTTACTACAAAGCATTTATTTCCCCTAATCTTCTTTGAATAAGAAGTAATGTGGGTGTTAGGCTCCAGAAATGATAATATTTTCCTATATGTAATGAACACTGATGTCAGAAGAGACACCTCTCTTGTGCTCATGCAGAGTTTAGTCTTGGTTGGGTTTTTTTTTCAAACTAGTGACAAATCGTTTCAACCTTTTCTGTGTCAAGCCTGCATGGACAAATGTGACTTGAAGAATTCTTAATTATAGCAAAAATAATGAACCTGATTCTTGTTTTGAATCGCATTGTGTAATTTTGGCCAGACTCAGCTTAGAGTGGGCACCCTTAGCTGTCCAAATATTGACCTCAGCAGAGGTCTCTTTGTACCTTGAAGGTTTATCACTGATGTGAGAGATGAGATACCCCTGCTTCTCCTCAGAGCCCTGTTTTTCAGAGAATTCCACACTAAACAGTTTGCTCAGCAAGGAAATTACTGAGCAATTAGATGAATTTCTACGTATTTTCTATTGTGGAATTTTATGCCTTTTGTACCTCAGATCCTGATTGGTTTGTGGTTCTTCCTCTGGGCGAAGTAAATTCTCCAGTAAGAGCTCTGAGATGAAGACAAAATGTATCCAACCCTCCTGTGATTCAGAGTAGAGTGATGCCTTGTTTCTAGGATTGTTAAACAAAATGTTCTGTTGTGTAAAAACCAATGGGCACTTAAAAAATAAGAAAGTCTATAAAACACTGCATACAGAAGAAGAAAACACTTATGGTGAGCTCTGGCCATCAGGCAGTCCCTAAGAGCTTCAGCTGTAAGGGGCCTTATGTTTTATTATTTTCTATTATTAAAATGTTTTCTATTGAAGAAAAAAAGAGCTTTCTGCAAATTCCATTTAAAAAAAAATCCAGACTATAGAATTAGAGAACCCATGGGGCTTAAAGTTGAGAAATATCTGAGGTATGTTTAACTGAAAACACAGTATTAAAATTTGTATATATGGATGTATTAATTTTGTTCATTTTTAATTTTTTTTTTGTGTCAGTTGTTCCCTGCAACATGCACTAAAACAAAAGATATGTTAACAGTTTGCAATTGCAGGGAATGTAGGTCATGATTTTTGTGAACCAAATAACTGTGGCTTACACTGTTCATTTATTGATCTTCATTTTTGTATACAATACTTTAAGGCATTGGAAGATGATTATTCCCACACCCATTCAAATACATACTGCACGTACCATGAGATTTGGGGTAGCTTAAATAGTCACCAGAGAGCCTGCAAACAACTTCTTAAGCACATAAGCAATTTAAACAAATCCGTATTTCTGGTGCTTTAAATGGCCTTAGCATCTCTCCCATGCTTTCTATTGAGGAATCACAAGAAATTCAAGCAGCAGCAGCCAAGCTCTTTCTGTAAGTGTGCTGTCAGGTTGTGGAGAGCTCTTGTAATGATGTTTGCAGCACAGCTTTTGCCTTCCTCCATCGGTCCAAACTTCACCAAAACAGTGCCTGAACCTTCAGGGCAGAAACACCTCAACTCCAGCAAGCTTTGCACCTTCCCCAGGACATTTTGCAGGCAGCTCCTCAGGAGGAACCTTGCTGAGTTCTCCTGATTAAGATTTTATAATTCCCTTTGCTGTGTTTGTGCGCTGAGGGGTGAAGGAGGGGCTGGAGGCCCTTGGGGTATGGACCTAACAACCTGACTCAAATGAATACAATACATGCTGGACAATAGTTCAAGTGTGAGAAGGTCTGGAGTCACCAACAGGGAGAAAAATGATGCAGGAAGCTTTCACAAAAGAAGCAGCTCTTAAAGAAAGAGCTGAATGAGGAAAGGGAACATTTTGGTGCATGATGAGAGGGAGGTTGGTGTGTGGCCAGGGTGGAGCAAGAGGGAATCTTCAGAAAGCAGGAGCAGCTAGGAGAAACAAAGGAAAAATATTAAACTTTTTTTTTCTTCATTCCTGTGGCATCTGATTGAAAAAAAAAATCAATTTTATTTTATTGGAAAATAACAAAGTTATATTTTCCTCTAAATTTGAAATGTTATTGTTGTTATTGTTCCAGTGGAAGTTTCTTTCTTTTAGAAACAAAAGGCTTCTTTCAATTTGCTTTAAAAAATGCAAACTTTCTAATGCTCCTTTTCTGTTTGGATTGTATAAACAAAAAAGCTTTGCATTTTTATCAATAATAGCTTTAAAATAGTGCTTTAGTACAAACATATTCTTCACAAAGATCCTTCTGTAATTTAAAACATTTTTTTTCTGAAGTAATTTCAACCAGTTTATGCTATCAGTAATCTTCATAGAGTTTACATTAATCCACAAACATTGTATAGTGTGATGAAGTTGATGAGAATCAACAAAGGATAAAGTAGAGTATTGCAGCCCAGATAAAGAAACCCTCTGTTTAATGCCAGCTGCTCAGGAAATGTCAAAAGTAAAGTGAGTTTCAGGTCAAGGGCACTGGGAACAGTCTGTTAGCAAACCCTAAGACAGGCAGCTCTTGTTATTAGTATGAACAAGGATATGGTGAGTTAATTTTAATCTACCCCCGGGCCTCCTTCTGGCTTCCCAGGCATGAATTCGTCCCATTTGGGCTCACCTCTGTGGGATTGCTGGGAGTTTTTCAAAACATACCCTCTTTGCTCTCTCTAATGTTCCCCATCAGGTTTGCTAAAGGCCAGGATTTCAGTGAAAATCCCCCTCCTAGGAGATCTGTGGGCTCACTGCCAGACCTTGAAAGTGAACAAAACTGTGGGCAACTGCTCTTTTTGTTCACTTGTCTTGACAGCAAGGATTTTCTTCACCCCTGTTTTTTTATGCCATGTACCTGTGAGTGTACCTTGTTTATCACCACCTTAGGGAGTTTTACCTCTTGATACAACACTAAGCTGACCAGTGGAACATCTGAGGAAATAGGACCAAAGTGTGGGCTGGGTAATAACTGGATGAACTTCTCTATTGGTAGCCCTTTCATGAAGAATGGGGCACTCTTTCATGTGACTGGGAAGAAGAGGAGCTGGTGTGGGAGAATGAACATTGTATATGCTGATACTGCTTGAGAAAATGTCCCCAGCAAAATAAGAACACTGTTGACAGCCACTCTGGAATGAACAGCAAAGCAGCTTGGCTCTGGGAATTCAGAGCCATAAGAGGCACTTTGCTCTAGATGTCCCATGGACGTGCACCAAAAAATGCAAGGAATTTTGCAATGATTGTTCAGAATTGTTCAGGTTAATGGCACAGTATGACTCTTTTCTTGCTGATGTTCTTTAATCTCTTCAAATTTTCAGGAATCCTTTAAATGCATCGTTGAAGGCTGTGTTTTGGACCAGAGGGAAAAATCCCTGTACAAAACTCTGCAATGTATTTTGTAACATGCAAACTGTAAGTGTTCTGTGGGATATGACTTGTGCATCTTTTTGATAAAGCATTAGGTGGAAAACGTCTTCAGTACAAAGCATATAAGCTCAGCCAGAGCATTAGTCAATCTGATAAGGCCTCATTTAGAAATTGTCATAATATGCAAATATGTTCTCACATTTTATTGTTTGAATAGTGGATATTGGGAGATAGAGATTGGGAAGAAACAGATGAGTGACTCAGAGGCTGCTGGTGCCATAATACTTTATGGTTATTAGAGCCAGACAGTCTTTCAGATTTGGTACTGTTTGCAGAATAATTGTCCTGTGAGAAAGAACAGCCAATGTGATGCAATCTACCATGGATCCAAACCCTTCTCTCCACAGTGACAGCATTTATTTCATCATATGTTAGATATTTAGAGAGGAGAAATTTACAGCAGATCTAATGAGCCCAGGCACTGGAGATAAACATTATTTGGCACATAATTTGCTTGATCTATTTAATTCTGTCTTCCTTGGACTGAGACAAGCCCATGTCCTGGAAGTAGGTGTGTTGGGGTCACAGGGCCAAAATGAGGAATTTGTCAGTGTGTTATGGTAATCCAGGCTCTTCAGGAAACTCACTTTATATCTGCTTCAAAAGATCTCTGTACAGAGCAGCCAGGGGATCAGGCCCAGCTGGTAAGGGTTTGAGAAATGCAGGCCTAGCTTGACCAAGCTCATCTCCTCCTATGACAAGGTGACCTAAGTGGTGAGGGAAAGGCTGGAGATGTTTGCCTGGACTGTAGTAAAGCCTTTGACACCATTTCCCATAGCATTCTCCTCCAGAAACTGTCTGCTTAAATCTTGAATAGGTGCTCTGTTTATGGGATAAAAACTGGCTGGATGGCCAGGCCCAGAGAGTGGTGGGGAATGGAATTACATCCAACTGGTGGCAGGTCACAAGTGTGCTCCCAGGGCTCAGCACTGGGGTCAATTCTGCTTAATATCTTTATCAGTGATCTAGGTGAGTGGATTAAGTGTGCCCTCAGTCCATTTGCAGGTGACACCAAGTTGGGTGAAAGTGTTGATCTGCTGGAGGGCAGGAAGGGTCTGCAGAGGGATCTGGACAGACTGGACTGATGGACAAAGACCAGAGGTTTGAGGTTCAACAAGGCCAAGTGCTGGGTCCTGCATTGGGGTCACAACAACCCCAGACAGTGCTACAGGCTGGGGACAGAGTGGCTGGAAAGTGGCCCTGGGGAAAGGACCTGGGGGTGCTGGTTGGTTGACAGCAGCTGAACATGAGCCAGGTGTGCCCAGGTGGCCAAGAAAGCCAAAGGCATCCTGGCCTGAATCAGAAATGGTGTGGCCAGCAGGACCAGGGCACTGATTGTCCCCCTGTCCTGGGCACTGGTGAGGCTGCACTTCTAACCCTGGATTCTGTTTTGGGCTTCTCACTACAAGATAGACATTGTCCAGAGAAGGGCAACAAAGCTGGAAAAGGGTCTGGAGCACAAATATTATGAGTAGCAGCTGAGGGAACTGAGGTTGTTTAGCCTGGATAAATGGAAGCTCAGGAGAGACCTTATCACTCTTTACAACTGCCTGAAGGAAGGGTGCA